>NW_022196583.1:600000-912191 GCF_008641045.1 Pistacia vera | reverse complement strand
AGTAAAATTGTGTATGGGAATCTCTTTTGTTATTGGAATTTATATTTGGAGTATGATGTTTAATACAGATTATACTGAACAGCGTGTGTTCAACTGAAAATTGCAACATTCTGTTATTGAATAAGTGTCTGTGTCTAAAGGAGATCCAAATTCTTTTTTCTTATCTGTCAATATTGAATTGTTTCCAGGTTAAGCTTCTTTTGGAAATGCTTGTCAAGAAATGTGGCATTGATGCTGTTAAGGCTGTAATGCCAGAAGAACACATGAGACTCCTTACTAATATAAGAAAGGTTTGTCAAATTGAAAAGGTGTTTATTTAGGATGCAATTTGTTATGGCTTCAGTTCTGATGTTATTCATTTTTGTTGCCACAGATCAAGGAGCGGACAGAGAGAAAATTTGCAGTTAACCCTGAGGAAACCAGATCTCATTTTTCTAAAGCAACTACTTCAAGGTTTGAGTTTTTCTCATTAGGATTTTGGTTTATGCATGTAGAAAGTCTTTGTACATAATACATTTGTGCTTTTATTCCCCTTTAGTTCTTAGATGAGTTTCATGCTTTAGCACTGTCTAATAGCCATTCCCAACTGAGTAGGTTTCAGTTCTTACTTGAAAGTCATGTGCCTTGCACAGCCACTGTACTATTGTGCTTTAATTAACGTGTTTGTTCCCAGGAATTATATTCTTTTTAGCTATAACAAATTATCCATGTTCTAGAAAAGTTACTTTTTGTGGTTTTGTGATCATTAATTTGTCAACCTCAGAGCTTGAGCCTTGTATCATTAAAAATAAAAGATGGGAAACTGTCCTCTCTCTGGTGTGCAACTTGTTTGAACTAATTGCTCTTTAAATGTTATAAGTTTTTGATGTCATTGTGCGAGAGTCGATGTCATCGAAATTCCGATGCAAGCATGTAGTTATAGGTTATTTTTTCTGGAAATTATTTAATCTGCACATGGGTCTTACTTTTGAGGGTTTGATTGATTTCAGGCTTAGCCGATGGAATCATACAAAAATATTTTCCGATTTTGGTGACGAAGACTCCGAGAACAGTGATGCAGAATACATGGATACAAAGACAGTTTCTGGTCGACGGAGCAAGGCTTCCTCACAGCTAAAGTCCAAAGCATCATCATTAAGGTTAGTTAACTAACATTTTCATTTGTGTGTTCATGATTGGTTGGAATACATGCACTTCATAAATGCCGTTAAATAATTTGCTCACTTAAAAATCAATAAATGAGGGCCACAAAGAACAAAGAAAAAAAAGAGGGCTGGGGGTGTAATTTTATAGTGCACAATGTCGAGTAGCCAGTGAATTTTTTAGGAGCATTTATTTGCCCTGGACAAACAGATGGCTGTGTACTTCAAGTTTTTGAAGAATATAGCTCCATTTCATAGTATCTATGCCTCTGTATTTTCTTGCAATTAACTGTGGCTGATATAGAATCACATATAATTCATCCAGGGTCCAGAAAAAGCGTAAAGCAGATAAGAGCTTGCCAGAAGATTTGTTTGACCAGTTAGAAGATGAGCCACTTGACTTACTTGATCGGCAGAAAACAAGGTCAGCTCTTAGATCATCTGAGCATTCCAAGAGAAAGTCAGAATCAGATGATGATCTGGAGATAGACTCTGAGGGGCGCTTGGTGATTCATGAGGGAGATAAACCAAAGAAGGTATTGCATTCAGTCCCTGATTCAGATGCAAGGAGTGAAGTAGGCAGTATTATGTCTATGAACTCCACAAGGAAAAACCAGAAACGTGGGAAAACGTCTGAGTCTGGATGGGCATACACTGGGAGTGAGTATGCTAGCAAGAAGGCAACTGGGGATGTGAAGAGGAAGGGCAAGCTTGAACCGTATGCTTATTGGCCTCTTGATCGCAAGATGATGAGCCGTAGACCAGAGCATCGGGCAGCTGCTCGGAAAGGTATGGCTAGTGTGGTAAATATGGCCAAAAAACTTGAAGGGAAGAGTGCGTCGACTGCTCTTTCATTGAAACCCATAAATTTTAAGAGTCAAAAGAAAGGCAGCAAGAAAACAAGGAAGTAAAAGACCATATACACTGTGATGAAATTGGTTGGGAGATATGCATTCCGGGTCGTGAAGATTTTTGTTAATAAATTATACTAAGTTATAGGCATTGGGTTTTTGGAAATTCATGTATCGGATAGTACAATGCTGTGTATATAATTACAGAGTGAGGGGAAGCTGGTCTTAGGAATTTTTCTTTTTTTCTTTTTTTTTTTATTGTCTGCAATTGATCTCATTTTAATTTGTTATCTTTGGGAATGGTATGATCTGGCTTATGTAATATGAGTACCAATTGAACGTCTAACACCTTTTACAAGAATGTGTTAAAGATGGTGTTTTGGTGGGAATGATCAATGCTTTATCACCAATGTGGGATAAAACATGAAATTAGGCAGTTAAATAGGGTTAAATCTTGGCTGGGAATCAATGTTCTCTTTATCTTTAATAAAAGGGAGAATGGGATTTTCTCACCCAAGGTTTGGCGAAATGACACTTTTCTACCCATCAAGTTTCAAAATGACACTTTTTTATCATTCGTCAGATTTTGTTAGTATTTTTTGTTAATATGTGATTTTTATATAACGAAAATACCTTTAAATGGTTTATTTCTTAATTAATTTATTATAAATTAAAATTTAATTAAGTCAAAATCTTTATTCGATTATTTATTAGTTTAAGTGTAAAAATATCTTTTTTTTTCTTTGTTTATTTAATTAATTATGAATATTGATTTTCTATGTCAATTAGTAAAAATGAAAAACATTATATTATGAAAAACATTATAAATTTATTAGATTATTAAATAGGAAAATAATAGACATCGGGAGTTGTGCAACGAATCTGTGCACCGAATAACGTGACATAATCCTGATCGTCGATTAATATTAAATTATAATTAATCGACGGTCAGAATTGTGTTACGTTATTCGATGCACTACTCCCAGTGACTGTAATATTACTCTATTAAATAATAGTGATGAGATATTGATGACATTATAAATAAATAAATATTAAAGTCATTTAATTTTAAACAATTCCATAGTATTACTCTTAACTTTTTTGATAAGGTTAACTATTTTTGCTTTTTTGACTTTTTGGCTAATTAAAAAATAATAAAAAATTTATAAAGTCAAATATTTAAGGGTATTTTTGTCTTTTCAGTAAAATATGAATAAAAAACATAACAAAACCTAACGAAGGGTAAGAAAGTGTCATTTTGAAACTTGAAGCCTGAAGGGTAGGAAAGTGTCGTTTCGCCAAACCTTGGGTGGGAACATGTCGTTCTCCCTTAATAGAACCCACAATATGACCGGTTTAAGTCAATGTTTAAACACACAACCTAGGGTAAAACCTGACAAAGTTGTCAAGTCTCGGGTTGACCAGTTTAACCGGTTTGATCGGCCAGTCAAACCAAGTGACAATTTTTAAAATTCAGCAAATACACCCTTGAAAATTATTAAGTTCTTATAAGTTTGAAATCTAGTAAACACATCCCAAATACAAATCGACAGATGACTAGTTGGCGACGACGACACCCCAAAAGCAATTCTAATTGTCTCTTGAGCCTATTCTCTTGAAAATTTACACAAGATTTAGTCAAAATCAATTTGATTTTGACTAGATCTCATCGACACTAGCGTCGACATTCCAAGCTAGATCTCGCCGATATTGACAAGCCTCCCCATCACCCTAAAAATACTCCCCTCTTTCTCCCTACCAAAACCCACCTCACCCCACCTTTGTTAGCCTCGCCAATCGCTGACAAAAGCCAACTATTGCCACCGCTAGTTTTTTTCGATTTCTGATCAATTCACTCATCAAAAATCAACTTTGTTGCCACCACTGCACTCAATGACACTTTCTCTTCAAAAGCATCAACATTCCAATCTTCAATTGTTCACCGATCATCATCATCCCAAATTCTAGAGTTTTGGATGAATAAGGAAAATGTTAACCCGACCCAGTGAAGCTCCCGGGTCCCACTTAAACCGGCCAGGATGGGCCAGGTTTTAAAACAGTGGTTTAAATTACAAGATGGGCTTACCGAAGAGAAAGTTAATACAAAACAGTGAAACAGATGGGGCAAAGCTATAGTTCGCCATTTTATCATTATACAAGTCGAAGGAGAGTCAATAATGAATCCTTTTCATTTGAGGGGTGGGACTGGGATATATTTCCTCAAATATCAGTTTCAAGTACACATGGGAAAACGAGAAACAGACTGGAATGCAACATACAGGTTAGCCTAGAAACTGCTAGCTTAAAATTCGTTACAATTTGAGCATCATGACAATTTGATCAGCCATCAACTTTTACATAAAAACAAGAAATCAAACTGCATGTAATGGTGGTTTGGTTCAGTGGCTCACATTTAACTAAATAAAGCCCCACTTTGGCAATTTATGAGAAAAAAGAAACTCTAGTAACAGTATAAGCTAGTTTCACAATAACCACATCTTGAACTCGGAGCATTGTCTTTCCTTAATCTTTGAGATATTCATCAGTCTTTCTGTGAAGCTACACTGTCCAATTAATATGTTTTTATGTTCACAAGCACTTGACTAATTGAACATATACCAAGATAATCTTCCTGGGTACTCTGCAAGATGTATTCAAGCCCTACCATCAGTATTCATCCAATCAAGAAGATTAAACAGAACTTAAAAAGTACTGCCTTCTATTTCTCTACATGTTAAGTTTTACTTCTTTCCCTGATGCAAATGAAGCTGAATGTCACCTGAGTGGCTTAAATATTATGAAATAGAAAAATAACAGAATGTCTAAAAATGAGTTACAGAAATGTGATATTACAATTACCCCTTTTCTAGTTCTTGGTGTGGTTTTTCTCCGTACCCAATTCCCATTTCTAAAAAGGAAGGGAAACAATGACATACCTTAGCCATAATACAGCAACAGTTGGAGTAGCAAAACAAGGTTTAAATTCACTTGTAAGGCACAAAAATGATTGATGAGTTGTGGCCACCAAATCCAAATGAGTTAGACAAAGCCACCTTGACCTCTAATCTCTCTTTATTGGGGCCAACTAGCACTCTCGTATCCTGGATTGGTGGGATTGCATCAAGNTTCTTCAAAATTACCAATAATAATTATGATGACAACAGAGTACCTTTCTGAAAGCACTTGGATTTGCTATGCCTTGGATTTGAACATCATCACTTGGAGGCCTTCTTACACCAACATTTTCTATTCTAAGAGAGTATACACCAAAAAAAGACTGCAAATAGCCTGATGGCAATACAAGTATTTTAAAGTTTACTGAAATCAGCTGATATAAAATAGAGATAAACTCTAAACTATTGGTAAGACAAAAATATTTCAACATCAATGAGGAAATATCTTTACTCAACAAGACTTTAAACAAGAGCAAAAACAGGTGGGAGAGAACATCTCTAGATGGCCCAAATGTACCCAGTCTTAGCTTTTCTTGGCTTTGGTGAGAGGCAAGACAATGTTTCAACAACATTTTAGCGAACTTTGCTACAAGGTTGTTGTTTTGGACAAACTGAAGTACAATAGTGAATACAAGTACGATTGTTGTTAGGGTACTCAATCTCTAAGTATACTGTATTACTGAACTCGATAATAGCATATAACTACAGCAACGTAACTTATGCAACCGATCCTTCAGAATGTTTGATCTATCCTTGATATCAAATGGTAAAATTAAACCCTGGTCGAGCCCTTTATAAACTCAAAGAATAGCATAGCAACAATCACGCCACAAATATCGTAGATTAAAAAAATCACACCAAAGCTTTTACCTTGTTCAATCACAATGTCCCTAACTGAAGGCAACAAAACATGCTTCTCTTTCTTTAATTCACCAAAACATGGAAATGGCACCGGCCTGGTAACCTGAGCTAAAGAAAAAAAGTATTATCCAACAGAAGACATACATACATAACTTGGCATGACATCAAAGGAATTAACATACAATTGAACAATATGTTTACAGCTTCAAACTATTTTATAAATTCCCGTCCAAATTGTTAATTTATAAGTAACATACAGTCGGCCTCAAATTATAAAATGATTAGCAAACTACACCTTTGAATCATAGAACTTTAAATGCAACCCAAAATATCAGTAAAAGCAACAAATGAAAACATAAAAAGTGAAAGAAGTGTAGTGAATTTACTTTATATACAATGGCATTTGGAGTGAGATAGAGCTTTCTGGAGCGGATATCTTTCCGTAGTATATATCTCCTTACAGGTAAATACAACAGCATGAACAAACCAATACCCCAAGCCAATATCAAAAGCAATGAATATAATACCCATCGAGCAGTTTGATATTTCACAAAATTGTCTTCTTTCTCCCGAAACGACGCCGTATACAAGACAGTATCACTATTATCGTCCTCAGCTTTTTCTATGTCTTTATCAGATAACAAACCCCTCTCCAGATTCTCAATTTCTACGACTTCATCTCCAGATCCCATCTGGGTAATCACAAAATCCCACACCTCAAATTTAACCCAAATCAAATTTCACCAACTAAAGTCGAAAACTATCTCTGTAAGCTCCTCTTTTTTTTCAGGCGTCGTTATGAAGAAAACCCAGAAACTAACTCGAATGGGTACAAGAATTAACAACAGAAGCTTACCGGCTCATCAACTGGTGGTCTTTGAGTTTCGATGTTGAATCCGAATCGAACTTTGAGTGTGTTATCAAATGGAGCGACCGGGAAACGAAAATTGTGTTCTCTGCAATCTTGACCGTTGGTATTAATTGGAGACGTGAATGATGTTGACTTGGGAGCGTTGGATGGTGATTAGGAAGTGAAAAGAACTTTCTTTGGAATTGAATAAATAAGACCAGTAGGTGCGGACCGTGCGGTGTGGCGCTGTGCTGTGCCTCTGGTTTCTATTACATTTTTTACTGCTTTGGGACAGTCAGTCAATGTCAATCACGATAATCGTACTTACGCATTGTAGTTGCAAAAATCAAAATCCATTTCATCGATTAAATATAATAAAACATAAATTATTTCCTTTAATTCTACCCACAAAACAGTTGACTTTATACCTTAATTTCTCTATTTTCTCAGTTTCATTACAAACTTTGTTTAGTTAGTGGATTGTATAGGAGTGATGATGAAAATGAGGGGTGCGTTTGGTGTAGTATTTTGGATAGGATTTTGAGGATAGTATTGGATTGTTGGATAGGGGAGTATTACGAGGTAAATTTGAAAAATTTATGAAAAAGCCCTTAGGTTTACTAATTTAATTAAAGACCCTACTATATAAAATGACAAAAACACCCCTACCACCTGCAGTGTCAGATTCCGGCCGCCACCGCCGGAATCTGGCTGGAAAATTTTGTTACAGCACAGACCGATCGGATCTGTGCCGCAACGCATCATTATGGCCTTTTCCGGCCAAATCCACCATGGATCTGGCCGAAAATGCCAGATCTACGGCCTGTTATGGCCGTCGACGGTCGTAAAGGCCAAAACGACGGCCATCTTTGGCCGTCAGCGACGGCCAAAGATGTGGCCGTCGTTTTTGGTCAACGACGGCCATTTCTTTGGCCGTCGCTGACGGCTAGATTTGGCCTTTTCCAGCCAGATCCGTGGTGGATCTGGCCGAAAAAGGCCAGATCGGTGTAATTCCGGCCATTTATGGTCGGAATTTAGGTCGTTGTACAGATTCCGGCTATCACCGGCGGTGGTTGCCAGAATCTGACAAGTTGGGTTGATGGGGGGGTTTTTGTTAATTTTTTTAAAAAAAATTCAGGGGGCATTTAGTGAAATTAATAACCTTATGGGATCTAAAAGTAATTAAAAAAAATAGGGTAATATTTCTGGAATAGTGTGCCAAACATTATTTGGAGAATAGGATTGGGAATATGGATAAAAATAGGGAGCCAAACGCACCCGAGAATGTTTCCTTGTAATGATAAATAGTAATGAAATATATATAATCATGTATATTTGTTATTATTTTGCAGCAAACGACCCAAAGATTAACAAAATAGCAATTTACCCCTAGTTTCATTATTCTAGATTTCTACCTTTAAAGTAACACCGTAGTTAACATAGAGTTTTGACAAAGATACAAATAATGTTTTACCAAACCCTTGAACCTTTGAGAGATTTTGTGCCGTATTTTGAAATCAGTCTAGCCACCGACTTTCACCACTTTTCCCACTTTTTTTCCCCTAAAGCCATCACCATCTACCCTTGAACCTCCCACACCAAAACCCCAACCTTTCCTTAGCCGAAACCAACCATCCCCACTGTAAAACGTCAGCCACAATTGGGTTTTTTTTATAGCAGGATTCTGACGGCCTCAACCCCAAACGACATTTCCCTGAAATCAGCTGTTCCCACTTGGAAAACACCAACACACTGGGTTTTTGTTACGTGGCGCGCGACTACCCTAGTGGATTCTTATGATTTTAGCATTCTAAACCCCAAACAACACACCCTTGCACTCACAGGTATCTCCCTTCAAAACCCCAACCTTCACGACCACGATTGTCTGTGTTCATCGCCGCGACTCACCTTATGGTTTTGCAAAACCAGTTGAAATTGGTGTTGATTAGAGGCTGTTTTTTTGAATTGTAAATTAAAATTTGATGGGTGTGGAATTGAATTGATTGGGTTATTTTTCTGTCTTTTCCCCTGCTGCCAACCACCCTTCTCTCGACCTCTCCCACGCAGCCACACTGCCACTTGTGTTAATTGCCCCAACCAAATTACCAATGACCACCATTTCAAATACAATAAAAGACCATTTTAGCCTTCAACTGTTAAAAAAAAAAAAAAAAAAAACCTAACGGTGTCACTTAAGGGTGGAAATCTAGATAAATGAAACTAAAGGTTGAAATGTCATTTTGCTAATCTTGGGTGGGAACATGCCGTTTGCTCTTTATTTTATTTTAAAGGGTTAGTCACCTGAAATATCCAAAATATGAGGCTCATCAACTTCCAAAATAGCTACTTAAACCTTTTATTGATAAAATACATGAAAAAAAAAAAGTAAAATCGACATTTCAAGTATTAGTAGTTGAATTGGCACTAAAAAAACTTGAACACGTCCTTATAGATTAATTATTACACTTCCAAGGGCAAAAAAAAAAGAGTAGGGGGTCTAAGTGGCTATTGGGATTCGTGGAGGCTACTGTTTTCCAAATTTTCAAGGGGTGGGGGGTGTTATAAAATGGAAGGTTTGTTTGATGCAGAGGAAAAGCCAAGTACATTAATAAAGTACCGACACCTGAACTGAATATAAATTAATATTAGAAACCCAGTAGCCGATTAATACTCACACGGCACGTGACTGCTGCTTATCCTCCATATGTTATAATTTACTTATTTAATATTTAATATATCAACCCATACATCCGTATTCCTTCAGTAACCACCAGTTTTCAACGCATGCATTTATTACTCTTTATATTTTTAACTTCAGTTTTTCATTTCAAATCTTGACGTAATTACCCTATTTCTACCAAAATATCTCGAGGGTGACTCCAGGGTGCGGTTATTTTAATATTTGGATATTATTTAACAAAAAAAAAAGGTAAGAGTTGGAAATAATATGACGTAGAATTTCAATAAAGTGTGACTACTTTCCCCGTTCCGCTTACCTTTAGCTCTTTCTCCAGACATCACTTTATACACTAGAGTCCTTCTTATCTGCTTATTTTATTCTTCCTTTCGGTCGAGAACCTTACCAAGTAACTTCCTAAGTCCCTGGAATTGCCCAAATTAATTGATTAGGGTTTTATTTGTGCAAGTAATAAAAGAGGAATATAGTCTATTGATGCTCTCCCAAAAATTGATTATATTGTTTTTAATTTGAAGAATATAATATTGGGGATTGAAGATGCCCAATTTAATTATATTTAATCTTTGCGTAGGAAATAGAAGAGGTATGACATTTTGGGAATAAAAGGTTAATATGATATGTAATAGTGGGTAAATGTTTATATTAAGTTATAAGGATTTAATATAATGTTTTATATTTAAGTTGATTGATGATGTGAAAGTAATATTTGGATTATATAGGGGCATATTGACCTTCCATATGTAGAAATTCAACCGAAAAGAATTCAGAAAATTTTCAAAATCTTATAAATACTTATGGTATTTATTAGAATTGAAGTGATTAAAAGATTACAACAATCTCGAACATTCATTAATTGTGGATTCTAAATATAAATAAGAATTGAAAAAAAAAAGTATTGTGCCTTGTATATGAACATTTTACAAGTCATATATAGTATTTGATTATTGTCTATGTAATGTGTGGTATAATAGGGTAGGATGTTCTTTGTATCATATGACTAATATTAAATTAATATAATGCGAAAACGATCGTGTATAGGAGGAGCCGGATTGTTTCAACAATGGTTATCCAGTAATTATAATGGATATTTATGAGATTTTTTTTTCTTCATAACTTAAGTAAGAAAAACGTTATAAATATATATTCCCATTATTAACATTATTAATATGATATAATAAAAACAATTTGATGTCCCGTTATCGATGCAATATATGCATAATTAATAATTACACCCATAATCTTTTGTACAAACTTTCTCTCAAAATTTATGTGGTAAAAGATAATTGAGTGATTTAAATTAATATAAACTTTCACTCAATCATTTTGTCACATAAGTTGTTATAAAAAATTATGAGTGTAGTATTGTGCATATTAATATATGATTAAAGTTGTAGAGATGTGAAAAATAAGCCACTTAATGAGATTGTAATATTTTAACTAGAATAAATTAATTGAATTATGTAGTTGGACTTGGCGATTGGAATTGCAGTATGTAGATAGTTTTTATTTAAATATACGTGCCTTAATCATTTTTATAAGCACAATTAGAGCATGTTTTAAAATACAAGCAGGATGGTGGGGGTTTTTAAGTTGCAGGAAGACATGAAACAGTCAAAACGAAAAGCGAAATCCAAAATCAAATCTTTAAATTGTAATCAACTCAACCAAAACATGTTAACATCTTCTGGTATGGATGCTTGGTATAGGATTTGTTCATCCTAGTTTTTCTTTGTTGTATTATACCTATATATCTGTGGTTTTTTTGGGCGCGAGTTATGGTGTTCGAGGCCTTTGACTTTTAAGTATTATTCTTATTCTTTATAAAATACTACTTAAAAATATAATAATAATAATAATATAATGTTAACATGTTCCCTCTAGAACGTGACATGAATCCCAATAATTTTGGGTAGAAATATTTTTGAGCAAAATCAAAATTCCATGATTGATTTTAATTTTTGTTGACAAAATGAAAAAAGTTTCCAGATTTGGAGTTCATCTACTCTCCCAACCAACTAAACCATTATTGGATGAAATTATATCTGTTCTGTGTTGTGATTATACACTGGATCCAGATCAAGTTGGCCAACCATGAAAGCTATAATACGTGAACATTAATTAATCATTTTTGGTTTATCTGACGAAGACAACAACGTTAATATTATACTAATTAAGTAGCTTATAAATTGACTTACTTTGAATAAGGTTTAGCACCTTTTAAATATTAGTTTACACGCAATAAACATTTTAATTCCATTACAACGCAAAAAATAAAGATACAAAAGTCACAACCATCTTAAATGATTTGATGGTAAAAACGTATAAATTAACTTAAATATCTCGAATGAAAAAAAAAAAAAAAAAGAAACCCATTGCACGCAAAAAAAATAAGAATACAAAAGTTACAACCATCATTGATCATTGTAGTAAAATGCGTGCAAATTGACTTAGACATCTCCGATTAAAAAAAGAAAAAAAGACAACACGCAAAACATACAAAGGTGTAGATGATAGGGAGGGAGATGTATATATTGGATGAATAGGGGTAGAATGTACTATATTGAAATTCCATTCCACAAAGCATAAAATTTAGAATATTCGATATGAAATGTGAAATTCATTATTTAACCAAACTTGTTTCAGAAACCATGAACATATTAACTTCATAATCATTGGTTATTTCCGCAATAAAATCACTGTCTACTTAGATGTTTTCGAAATGGTTATTACCATCAATTCCTTGCAAAAATTATGATTGGAAATTGAAAGTGGTAACGTGGTGTGCTTATAATAATATATATATAATATATATATTATTATATATATATAATATATATATATAATATATATATATTATATATATATATATATATATATATTGAGGAAAATAAGCAACCCAAGAAACACAAGGAAAGCATTTGAGAAAGTCAATATGGGTATGCCTAATCCCTCATTTTTCCTTTTCACATTAACTACCCTCTACTATAAAACCTATTCTAACAACTCTCACATTCTTTCTACTCAAACCCTTATCTCTTTAATATATTATATAGTTTAATATGATATATGCTAATTAATTACTTGAATTTGACATATAGATTGTGCGGAAATAGTGTCCCTCTTTGTTAATTATATTGTAACAACAAAAGAATGAGAGAGAGCAGTAGGCTTTTAAAACAAACCAACCAACACCTAGTAACAGCCATTGGATATCTAATGCTCCAATTTGGGTTTGCCCCACCTATTTACACTTAATATTTTATTGAAAATCAAATCCGACATAAATGCCAACTTTTACCATTTTCGTATCATATAGCTTTAATACTGAAGACGTGTTGCTTAATACCCACATTAATCAAACACACTTGCTTCCTTCAACTCTCCATCAATCGCAACAATAAGGGTAGATTATCAACTCAGTTGTTCTTTATTTACATCAATAAAGCACCACTCATTTTTAAAACATTAACAAACTCAAATCGTATATATACCACTTATTAAATATCATATGTTAACAAAGCTTCTTTTATTGTATTGTCTTGTTTGTAAAGAGAAGAACAATATGTTTGAATATAGAATAATATATTAAATAAAGTTGGATGTTAATTGTTTTAAACAAATCTTAAGAAACACCACTCATACTTCCTATCAACCACAATTTCCATCACACTCTTTGACTTTGACTTAATCGACCAAAGGGTATTCCTGCAATCTGTTAATAAACATTTTCTTCTATAGTAATGCTTTATTCTTTCTCTGATTCATATTTTGGATTTCTTTTCTTTTGCATATCTCTTGAGAAAATCTACTATAGTTGTCATTAAATTTTGTAAACTTATAATCAATTTGCATCTTTCTCTCACTAGGTCATTTCATCACATTAACCCATTATTATGTTTATATCTAAAGGTTTACATTGATTGATGGTAAAAAAAAAAAAAAAATGTACATACATGCATATATACACAACTTTACTGCATTGAAATTGGAATGAAAAGGGGTTGTTCAGTTTCAGGTAAGGAAACTTTCTACAAATTTATTAATACGGAGAAGCTTGAGCTCATTGAATTTTCTGATAAAAACATTCATATCTAGGACCTTTGTTCCCCTTTCATTAATAACTACATGATTTTGAAACTTGTTTGGCCCTTAAACGTAAGACAGTTTTTCTTATGTATGTTGCGCTTGATCATGTGCAGCAGCATTTCCTTAATTTCACTTCCAAAAAGGTAATGTAATGCCATAAGTTAAGGTTCACTGGTTTTGCGATCACTGTGCTGCCTAAATTACATTTATAAGAATCATCAATATAAAGCCAGACAGTGTACATAATAAAATGGACAATAAAACTTATGTAAATTATGTTACGGAGTGACAGATAATATCGGACACTTAGATGGTTAGGAGTTAAAAAGTTGTATGCAGTTTGATTTAAAATTTCTATTTGAGAAACCTACCTGTTGACGGAAGTCCAGAGTGAGCAATACAGGTAACGGAGAACATCGAAATGAAGAAAAGAAATAAGTACCCAGAATTGTCACATGATGAATGAATTTGAAAAATTTACTAGAAAATATTACCTACTATTGTGCTGATTACATGTCCAAATAAATTACCACTTGGCACCAAAAGAGATGTACAATAAAACACACAGAACAGCCAGGAAATTAATACAGTAAAGTACAACATCACCTTAACTAACAGATTGTGAGTTTGACACTTGTGTTCCTCCATTAAGGTTGAACTCTGTACCAATCGCGAGACATGATTATGATTAGAGCGCAAAAAATCCAGAAAAACAAGATAAAACGCTGTCCGGTTTACCTTTACAGAACTTTCAACCTCCTCAAGTTTTTGTAGTAGTGCTACATCTCCGAATAAGGACTTACATCATGCCTTACAGATTTTGAAGGGGACATCTGCAATGGCAAAAGTAAACAAATTATACGCATGACAAGTGAGTGTATAAAAAGAAGAAACTTGAAGAAAACAAAATTCCCTATTGCCCGCATATTAAGAAGGTAATATTGGTAATATACAAAATGATCCTAGTGGACTGGCTACATTTACCCTTGTCCTACTGTGTGAACATTTGAAGGTGAACCTAAACTTACAATTACCAACTCAATTAGCTCCACAATAGTTAGTGCAACACAAGCGATGTCAGGCACATGAAAAACAGAAAAGGAAAATGCATGGGAGAAATGATATTTTGGCATACCCCTAACGATGAATAACTTGTCTTTGGAATGTCTTCAATTGCAGAAGCTTGCCTAGAGAACACTCACTCCTCATATTTGAAAGACGCGTCAAAACAGCCTAAATAGGATGGAGGAATACATAAATATTATTTTTCTTCTTCAAAATTACCAATATAATTATGATGACAACAGAGTACCTTTCTGAAAGCACTTGGATTTGCTATGCCTTGGATTTGAACATCATCACTTGGAGGCTTCTTACACCAACATTTCTATTCTAAGAGAGTATACACAAACAAGACTGCAAATAGCCTGAGGGTAATACAAGTATTTAAAGTTTACTGAAATCAGCTGATATAAAATAGAGATAAACTCTAAACTATTGGTAAGACGAAAATATTTCAACATCAATGAGGAAATATCTTTACTCACAAGACTTTAACAAGAGCAAAACAGGTGGGAGAGAACATCTCCAGATGGCCCAAATGTACCCGTCTTAGCTTTCTTGGCTGATTCAGACACTCTGTCATTAAAAAAAAAAAAAAAAATTACAGATTATGACCCTAAATTTTTTTCCAACAAGTGTAGTAACATGTATGACGTCAAAGTGATTAGAGGATTAGAGTGTGTAGGAAAATTACATTATTTTTGTGATGAATTTTTCTGCAAAACAAAAACTTGGAATGTATCCGATTGAATTCATAGCTTTAAATAATTAAAATGTGGAAGATACTCAGATGGGTCAGGAATAAAGTTGTTTACTTTTTGTGCCGACGGTATATAAAACCTACATCAAATCGATGAGAGTAAACGACATTTTCCCACCCAAGGTTTAGGAAATCTCCCGTTCCCACCCCTGGTTTCATAAATTGCAATTCCCACCTAATTAACACCACTACTTTTCTCTCAAAATAACCCTCACATCTCAAATTTCTCTCAAATAACCCCCAAAGGTGATCCCGGCCAAGCCAAAAATCAGGCCTTATTTCGACACCATTGGACCTCCCCGACACCACCATCAGCATCCTCTTATCCTCCTCACCAAAACCCCTAACTTTTCCACCCAATTGCACCTCGGCGAAATGCTAGAATTTGGTTAGAAATGGGCGACAAAACGCGAAAACCTAAGGGAGAGGTGAAGACGATCAGTGGGCGATTGCCGTCGACGATGTTGGGGGTTTTGGTGGGAGGAAGCCGGCGATGCTATTGATGGTCTTAGAGGTGGTTTTCGGTGCCGGGACTTGCCAAAATTTGGATGAAAGGTCGATTGACACTAAAAGTGATGGCCAGCGATTGGGGGGTTCAATCAGACGGGGAGGTTAGGGGTTTTGATGTGGGGGTTGAGGGGATTGTAATGGTAGTGTTGGGAGGGGTCAATTATGCCGGAATGGTCTAAAATCACCGGTGGGGTAAATTTGAGAAGTGAAGGGTTATTTTGAAATTTTTTGATGGGGTGAATTTGAGAAATGAAGGGTTATTTTGAAATTTTCATCTTTAAAACGACCATTTTACCCTTTTAATTTTTAGATTAAATAATTTTCTATTAATTTAATGACGGAAATCTGTAATTTATGAAACCAGGGGTGGGAAATTGGAGATTTGCCAAACCTTGGGTGGGACAATGTCATTCACTCAATTGATGACCAATTGCGAAAGAATGACACATTAACAACTTTTTCTTTTTAAATTTTTTTTATTAATATTATTTTAAATCAATAATTTATTTTAACATTTAAATTATTTTTTTAAATTAAATGATATGATTAAGATTTAAGGCGAAGTAAATGATATAATACATCTCTTAACTTGTTTTATTATTTGATATCAAATGCTATAATATATATACATTAAATGCTTGTACATTGTATTAATTAGTAGAGTAAAAAGTTACTAAATATGGCCTTGTATTGTTTGCTTTTTCAAAATTTACACTTTGAATTGTACTGGCGTTACCACACACCAAACTTCTGCCTAATATCATTAATTTCTCTATTTAATTAGTACTATATCAAACTTGGCGTACTATAATTACTATATCTTATATTTTCAGTTGAATATAGCATATACTAGATAATCATCATAATATCAAATAAAAAAATAAAAACAAAAATAAAAAAAATTATCACATCATTTATATTATAAGTCAATATTTTCATGTTAGATGTGATTTTTTTTTTTCTCATAAAGAATTTAAGTGATTTTAATTTTCTTCAATCAAAAGTAATTATAAAAAATAATAATAATAAATAACAAGACCGGTATTAAAGCTAATAAATATGAAGTTATATCTGACTAAATATTTATGGTGATTAGGGTTTGAATTAAGATGGATGTAGAGAGTACTGTTATTTTATTTAATCATAGTACTTGTTGTGTTTTAGCAGGAAATTGAATAATAATTAATGAAATAATTTGAAGTTTGTGGGCATCTGGAGCATTAATATAAGTGCAAACATCCCCACACGTATTTTAATTAATCTACCTTATTAATCAGTTTTTTCTTCTCTTAATTATATATATACAGTATATATTAAAACAAAAGCCAGAAATCCGATATCAAATCCTCCTTTTACGTCGCTTGGAGGCTAGGCTGCCGTGCGCCACGAACTGATGCCGCCACCATTGATGCTGTTTTCTAGCTTTCAGAATTAGGGTTTAAGAACGAAAAGTAAAGAGGGAGGGATAGGAAGAAGATATTAAAATAAATAAATTCTTTTTTTATTAAGGTAAGACCTAAGAGTTTTTATAAAATATAAATAAAACCAGTTTATAAAAATAACCTTTAATTGAATGATAAAATGTCTCACCAGAAATATAAATTTGGGTGGTTGTGTTATATGTAACGAAAAAATAATAGTTGAAATTGAGTGGGACATGGTGCCAAAGCTTGACTAACATAACCACTTCACCAACAATTCGCATTTGTTTCATTCACTGAATTGTAAATATTATTTTGTTATAAAGTCGCTGTTCGCTTTTGGTTACACGCAACGCAACGCAAGCAAGATTCATGTATATTTGTTTATTTATTTTGCAGCAAACGACCCAAAGATTAACAAAATAGCAACTTTTCACCCCTAGTTTCATTTATTCTAGATTTCTACCTTTAAAGTAACACCGTTAGTAACATAGAGTTTTGACAAAGATACAAATAATGTTATTACCAAACTACCCTTGAACCTTTGAGAGAGTTTTTGTGCCGTATTTTGAAATCAGTCTAGCCACCGACCTTTTCACCACTTTTCCCACTTTTTTTCCCCTAAAGCCATCACCATCTACCTCCTTGAACCTCCCACACCAAAACCCCAACCTTTCCTTAGCCGAAACCAACCATCCCCACCTGTAAAACGTCAGCCACAATTGGGTTTTTTTTATAGCAGGATTCTGACGGCCTCAACCCCAAACGACATTTCCCTGAAATCAGCTGTTCCCACTTGGAAAACACCAACCACAACTGGGTTTTTTGTTACGTGTCGCGCGACTACCCCTAGTGGATTCTTATTGATTTTAGCATTCTAAACCCCAAACAACACCACCCTTGCACTCACAGGTATCTCCCCTTCAAAACCCCCAACCTTCACGACCACGATTGTCTGCTGTTCATCGCCGCGACTCACCTTATGGTTTTGCAAAACCAGTTGAAATTGGGTTTGATTAGAGGCTGTTTTTTTGAATTGTTAAATTAAAATTTGATTGGGTTGTGGAATTGAATTGATTGGGTTATTTTTCTGTCTTTTCCCCTGCTGCCAACCACCCTTTCTCTCGACCTCTTCCCACGCAGCCACACCTGCCACTTGCTTGATTAATTGCCCCAACCAAATTACCTAATGACCACCATTTCAAATTACAATAAAAGACCATTTTAGCCTTCAACTGTTAAAAAAAAAAAAAAAAAAAACCTAACGGTGTCACTTTAAGGGTGGAAATCTAGAATAAATGAAACTAAAGGTTGAAATGTCATTTTGCTAATCTTTGGGTGGGAACATGCCGTTTGCTCTTTTTTTTTTTATTTTAAAGGGCTAGAACCACTCGCACCTGAAATATCCAAAATTATGAGGCTCATCAACTTCCAAAATAGCTACTTAAACCTTTTATTGTTGATTAAAATACATGAAAAAAAAAAAGTAAAATCGACATTTCAAGTTATTAGTAGTTGAATTGGCACTAAAACAACTTGAACCACGTCCTTATAGATTAATTATTTACACTTCCAAGGTCAAAAAAAAAAGAGTAGGGGGTCTAAGTGGCTATCTTGGGATTTCGTGGGGGCCACTGGTTTTTCAACATTTTCAAGGGGTCTAGGGGTTATTATAAAACGGAAGTGTTTGTTNTGTCATTTTGCTAATCTTTGGGTGGGAACATGCCGTTTGCTCTTTTTTTTTTTATTTTAAAGGGCTAGAACCACTCGCACCTGAAAGATCCAAAATTATGAGGCTCATCAACTTCCAAAATAGCTACTTAAACCTTTTATTGTTGATTAAAATACATGAAAAAAAAAAAAGTAAAATCGACATTTCAAGTTATTAGTAGTTGAATTGGCACTAAAACAACCCGAACCACGTCCTTATAGATTAATTATTTACACTTCCAAGGTCAAAAAAAAAAGAGTAGGGGGTCTAAGTGGCTATCTTGGGATTTCGTGGGGGCCACTGGTTTTTCAACATTTTCAAGGGGTCTAGGGGTTATTATAAAACGGAAGTGTTTGTTTGATGCAGAGGAAAAGTAAAGTAACATTAACGAAGTACCGACACCTGAACAGAAATATAAATTTAAATATTAGAAACCCAGTAGCCGATTAATTACTCACACGGCACGTGACTGCTGCTTATTCCCTCCATATGTTATATATTTACTTATTTAATATTTTAATATATCAACCCTATACTCCGTATTCCTTCAGTAACCACCAGTTTTCAACGCATGCATTTATTACTCTTTTATATTTTTAACTTCAGTTTTTCATTTCAAATCTTGACACGTAATTACCCTATTTCTACCAAAATATCTCGAGGGTGACTCCAAGGGTGCGGTTATTTTAATATTTTGGATATTATTTAAAACAAAAAAAAAAAGGTAAGAGTTGGATAATAATAATGACGTAGAATTTCAATTAAAGTGTGACTACTTTCCCTCGTTCCGCTCTACCTTTAGCTCTTTCTCCAGACTCACTTTATACACTAGAGTCCTTCTTTATCTCGCTTATTTTTATTCTTCCTTTCGGTCGAGAACCTTACCAAGTAAACTTCCTAAGTCCCTTGAAATTGCCCCAAATTAATTGATTAGGGTATTTATTTGTGCAAGTAATAAAAGAGGAATATAGTCTATTGATGCTCTCCCAAAAATTGATTATATTTGTTTTTTAATTTGAAGAATATAATATTGGGGATTGAAGATGCCCAAATTTAATTATACTTTTAATCCTTTGCGTAGGAAATAGAAGAGGTATGACATTTTTGGGAATAAAAGGTTAATATGATATGTAATAGTGGGTAAATGTTTAATATTAAAGTTTATAAGGATTTAATTATAATGTTTATATATTTAAGTTGATTGATGATGTGAAAGTAATATTTGTATTCATATATAAGGGCATATTTGACATTCCATATGTAGAAATTCAACTCGAAAAGAATTCAGAAAATTTTCAAAATCTTTTTATAAATACTTATGGTATTTTATTAGAATTGAAGTGATTAAATAGATTACAACAATCTCGAACATTCACTTAATTGTGGATTCTAAATATAAATAAGAATTGAAAAAAAAAAGTATTGTGCCTTGTATATGAACATTTTAACATGTTCTATATATAAGATATTTGATTAATTGTCTATGTAATGTGTGGTATAATAGGGTAGGATGTATATCTTGTATCATATGACTTAATATTAAATTAAATATAATGCGAAAACAATTGTGTATAGGAGGAGCCGGATTGTTTCAACAATGGTTTATCCAGTAATTATAATGGATATTTATGAAGATTTTTTTTTCTTCCATAACTTTTAAGTAAGAAAAACGTTATATATATATATATTCCCATTATTAACATTATTAATATGATATAATAAAAAACAATTTGATGTCACGTTATCGATGCAATATATGCATAATTAATAATATTACACCCATAATCTTTTTGTACAAACTTTCTCTCATAAATTTATGTGGTAAAAGATAATTGAGTGATTTTAAATTTAATATAAACTTTCACTCAATCATCTTTTGTCACATAAGTTTGTATAAAAAAATTATGAGTGTAGTATTGATCATATATAATATATGATTAAAAGTTGTAGAGATGTGAAAAATAAGCCACTCTAATGAGATTGTAATATTTTAACTAGAATTAAATTAATTGAATTATGTAGTTGGACTTGGCGATTGGAATTGCAGTATGTAGATAGTTTTTATTTAAATATACGTGCCTTAATCATTTTTATTAAGCAACAATTAGATGCATGTTTTTAAAATACAAGCAGGATGGTGGGGGTTTTTTAAGTTGCAGGAAGATCATGAAACAGTCAAAACGAAAAGCGAAATCCAAAATCAAATCTTTAAATTGTAATCAACTCAACCAAAACATGTTAACATCTTCTGGTATGGATGCTTGGTATAGGATTTGTTCATCCTAGTTTTTCTTTGTTGTATTTATACCTATATATCTTGTGTGTTTTTGTGCGCGAGTTATGGTGTTCGAGGCCTTTGACTTTTAAGTATTATTCTTTATTCTTTATAAAATTACTACTTAAAAATAATAATAATAATAATAATAATAATGTTAACATGTTCCCTCTAGAACGTTGACATGAATCCCAATAATTTTGGAGTAGAAATATTTTTGAGCAAAATCAAAATTCCATGATTGATATTCATTTTTGTTGACAAAATGAAAAAGGTTTCCAGATTTGGAGTTCATCTACTCTCCCAACCAACTTAAACCATTATTGGATGAAATTATAATTTGTTCTTGTTTGTAATCATACACTGTGGATCCAGATCAAGTTGGCCAACCATGAAATGCATAATACGTGAACATTAATTTAATTATTTTTTGGTTTACTTGACAAAGACAACAACGTTAATACTTATAATATAATATTTATACTATATTAAGTAGCTTATAAATTGACTTACTTTGAATAAGGTTTAGCACCTTTTTAAGTATTAGTTTACATGGAAAAAAATAAAGAATACAAAAGTCACAACCATTATTGGATGATTTGATGATAAAATACGTACAAATTGACCTATATATCTCCGATTAAAAAAAAGAAAAAAAAGGCACACCCAAGCAAACATACAAAGGTGTAGATGATAGGGAGAGAGAGATGTATATATTGGATTGAATAGGGGTAGAATGTACTATATTGAAATTCCATTCCATAAAGCATAAACTTTGGAATATTCGATATGAAATGTTGAAATTCATTATTTTAACCAAACTTGTTTCAGAAACCATGAACATATTAACTTCATAATCATTGGTTATTTCAGCAATAAAATCACTGTCTACTTAGATGTTTTCGAAATGGTTATTACCATCAGATTCCTTGCAAAAATTATGATTGGAAATTGAAAGTGGTAACGTGGTGTGCTTCATATATATATATATATATTGAGGAAAATAAGCAACCAAAGAAACACAAGGAAAGCATTTGAGAAAGTCAATATGGGTATGCCTAATCCCTCATTTTTCCTTTTCACATTAACTACACCTCTCTACTATAAAACCTATTCTAACAACTCTCACATTTCTTTCTACTCAAACCCTTATTCTCTTTAATATATTATATAGTTTAATTATGATAATATGCTAATTAATTACTTGAATTTGACATATAGATTGTGCGGAAATAGTGTCCCTCTTTTGTTTAATTATATTGTAACAACAAAAGAATGACTGAGAGAGCAGTAGGCTTTTAAAACAACCCAACCAACACCTAGTAACAGCCATTGGATCATCTAATGCTCCAATTTGGGTTTGCCCCACCTATTTACACTTAATATTTTATTTGAAAATCAAATCCGCTAATTAAATGCCAACTTTTACCATTTTCGTATTCATATAAGCTTTAATACTGAAGACTTGGTGCTTTTAATACCCACATTAATCAAACACACTTGCTTCCTTCAACCTCTCCATCAATCGCAACAATAAGGTTAGATTATCAACTCAGTTGTTTCTTATCTTTATCCATCAATAAAGCACCACCTCATTTTTTAAACACATTAACAAAACTCAAATCGTATATATACCACTTAATTAAATATCATATGTTAACAAAGCTTCTTTTATTGTATTGTCTTGTCTTGTAAAAGAGAAGAACAATATGTTTGAATATAGAATAATTTATTAAATAAAGTTGGATGTTAATTGTTTTAAACAAATCTTAAGAACCACCACTCATACTTTTCCTATCAACCACAATTTCCATCACACTCTTTGACTTTGACTTAATCGACCAAAGGGTATTCCTGCAATCTGTTTAATAAACATTTTCTTCTATAGTTAATGCTTTATTTCTTTCTCTGATTCATATTTTGTATTTCTTTTTCTTTTTGCATATCTCTTGAGAAAATTCCTACTATAGTTTGTCATTAAATTTTGTAAACTTATAATCAATTTGCATCATTTCTCTCACTAGTTCATTTCATCACATCTAACACATTTATTATGTTTATATCTAAAGGTTTACATTTGATTGATGGTAAAAAAAAAAAAAAAAAATGTACATACATGCATATATACACAACTTTACTGCATTGAAATTGGAATGAAAAGGGGTTGTTCAGTCTCAGGTAAGGAAACTTTCTTTAACAAATTTATTAATACGGAGAAGCTTGAGCTCATTGAATTTTCTGATAAAACATTCATATTCTAGGACCTTTGTTCCCCCTTTCATTAATAACTACATGATTTTGAAACTTGTTTGGCTCTTAAACGTAAGACAGTTTTTCTCTTATGTATGTGCGCTTGATCATGTGCAGCAGCATTTCCTTAATTTCACTTCCAAAAAGGTAATGTTAAATGCCATAAGTTAAGGTTCACTGGTTTTGCAGATCACTGTGCTGCCTAAATTACATTTTATAAGAATCATCAATATAATAGCCAGACAGTGTACATAATAAAATGGACAATAAAACTTATGTAAATTATTTGTTACGGAGTGACAGATAATATCGGACACATTAGATGGTTAGGAGTTAAAAAGTTGTATGCAGTTTGATTTAAAATTTCTAATTTGAGAAACCTGCCTGTTGATCGGAAAGTCCAGAGTGAACAATACAGGTAACGGAGACATCGAAATGAAGAAAAGAAACAAGAACCCAGAATTGTTCACATGGTGAATGAATTTGAAAAATTATACTAGAAAAAATTAGTTAATATTTGTGCTGATTACATGTCCAGATAAATTACCACTTGGCACCAAAAGAGATGTACAATAAAACACACAGAACAAGCCAGGAAATTAATACAGTAAAGTACACACTCACCTTAACTAACAGATTGTGATGTTTGACATTGTTGTTCCTCCATTAAGGTTTGAACTCTCTGTACCAATCACCAGACATGAATATGATTAAGAGTGCAACAAATCCAGAAAAAAAAGATAAAACTGCTGTCCTGGTTTACCTTTACAGAACTTTCAACCTCCTCAAGTTTTTGTAGTAGTGCTACATCTCCTGAATAAGGACTTACATCATGCCTTACAGATTTTGATGGGGACTTCTGCAATGGCAAAAGTAAACAAATTATACGCATGACAAGTGAGTGTACAAAAAGAAAGAACTTGAAGAAAACAAAATTCCCTATTGCACCGCATATTAAGAAGGCTAAATATTGGTAATATACAAAATGATCCTAGTGGACTGGCTACATTTACCCTTGTCCTACTTGTGCAGAACATTTTGAAGTGAACCTAAACTTACAATATACAAACTCAAATTAGCTCCACTAATAGTTAGTGCCAACAAAGCGATGTCAGGCACATGAAAAACAGAAAAGGAAAATGCATGGGAGAAATGATATTTTGGCATACCCCTAACGATGAATAACTTGTCTTTGGAATGTCTTCAATTGCAGAAGCTTGCCTAGAGAACACCTCACTCCTCATATTTGAAAGACGCGTCAAAACAGCCTAAATAGGCATGGAGGAATACATAAATATTATTTTTTCTTCTTCAAAATTACCAATAATAATTATGATGACAACAGAGTACCTTTCTGAAAGCACTTGGATTTGCTATGCCTTGGATTTGAACATCATCACTTGGAGGCCTTCTTACACCAACATTTTCTATTCTAAGAGAGTATACACCAAACAAAGACTGCAAATAGCCTGAGGGTAATACAAGTATTTTAAAGTTTACTGAAATCAGCTGATATAAAATAGAGATAAACTCTAAACTATTGGTAAGACGAAAATATTTCAACATCAATGAGGAAATATCTTTACTCAACAAGACTTTAAACAAGAGCAAAAACAGGTGGGAGAGAACATCTCCAGATGGCCCAAATGTACCCAGTCTTAGCTTTTCTTGGCTTTGGTGAGAGGCAAGACAATGTTTCAACAACATTTTAGCGAACTTTGCTACAAGGTTGTTGTTTTGGACAAACTGAAGTACAATAGTGAATACAAGTACGATTGTTGTTAGGGTACTCAATCTCTAAGTATACTGTATTACTGAACTCGATAATAGCATATAACTACAGCAACGTAACTTATGCAACCGATCCTTCAGAATGTTTGATCTATCCTTGATATCAAATGGTAAAATTAAACCCTGGTCGAGCCCTTTATAAACTCAAAGAATAGCATAGCAACAATCACGCCACAAATATCGTAGATTAAAAAAATCACACCAAAGCTTTTACCTTGTTCAATCACAATGTCCCTAACTGAAGGCAACAAAACATGCTTCTCTTTCTTTAATTCACCAAAACATGGAAATGGCACCGGCCTGGTAACCTGAGCTAAAGAAAAAAAGTATTATCCAACAGAAGACATACATACATAACTTGGCATGACATCAAAGGAATTAACATACAATTGAACAATATGTTTACAGCTTCAAACTATTTTATAAATTCCCGTCCAAATTGTTAATTTATAAGTAACATACAGTCGGCCTCAAATTATAAAATGATTAGCAAACTACACCTTTGAATCATAGAACTTTAAATGCAACCCAAAATATCAGTAAAAGCAACAAATGAAAACATAAAAAGTGAAAGAAGTGTAGTGAATTTACTTTATATACAATGGCATTTGGAGTGAGATAGAGCTTTCTGGAGCGGATATCTTTCCGTAGTATATATCTCCTTACAGGTAAATACAACAGCATGAACAAACCAATACCCCAAGCCAATATCAAAAGCAATGAATATAATACCCATCGAGCAGTTTGATATTTCACAAAATTGTCTTCTTTCTCCCGAAACGACGCCGTATACAAGACAGTATCACTATTATCGTCCTCAGCTTTTTCTATGTCTTTATCAGATAACAAACCCCTCTCCAGATTCTCAATTTCTACGACTTCATCTCCAGATCCCATCTGGGTAATCACAAAATCCCACACCTCAAATTTAACCCAAATCAAATTTCACCAACTAAAGTCGAAAACTATCTCTGTAAGCTCCTCTTTTTTTTCAGGCGTCGTTATGAAGAAAACCCAGAAACTAACTCGAATGGGTACAAGAATTAACAACAGAAGCTTACCGGCTCATCAACTGGTGGTCTTTGAGTTTCGATGTTGAATCCGAATCGAACTTTGAGTGTGTTATCAAATGGAGCGACCGGGAAACGAAAATTGTGTTCTCTGCAATCTTGACCGTTGGTATTAATTGGAGACGTGAATGATGTTGACTTGGGAGCGTTGGATGGTGATTAGGAAGTGAAAAGAACTCTATTTGGAATTGAATAAATAAGACCAGTAGGTGCGGACCGTGCGGTGTGGCGCTGTGCTGTGCCTCTGGTTTCTATTACATTTTTTACTGCTTTGGGACAGTCAGTCAATGTCAATCACGATAATCGTACTTACGCATTGTAGTTGCAAAAATCAAAATCCATTTCATCGATTAAATATAATAAAACAGAAATTATTTCCTTTAATTCTACCCACAAAACAGTTGACCTTTATACCTTAATTTCTCATTTTCTCAGTTTCATTACAACTATTGTTTGTTTAGTGGATTTTAAGGAGTGATGTGAAAATGAGGGTGCGTTTGGTGTAGTATTTTGGATAGGATTTTGAGGATAGTATTGGATTGTTGGATAGGGGAGTATACGAGGTAAATTTGAAAAATTTATGAAAAAGCCCTTAGGTTTACTAATTTAATTAAAGACCTACTATATAAATGACAAAACCCCCTACCACCTCAGTGTCAGATTCCGGCCGCCACCGCCGGAATCTGGCTGAAAATTTTGTTACAGCACAGACCGATCGGATCGTGCCGCAACGCATCATTATGGCTTCCGGCCAAATCCACCATGGATCTGGCCGAAAATGCCAATCTACGGCCTGTTATGGCCGTCGACGGTCGTAAAGGCCAAACACGGCCATCTTTGGCCGTCAGCGACGGCCAAGATGTGGCCGTCGTTTTTGGTCAACGACGGCCATTTCTTTGGCCTCGCTGACGGCTAGATTTGCCTTTTCCAGCCAGATCCGTGGTGGATCTGGCCGAAAAAGGCCAGATCGGTGTAATTCCGCCATTTATGGTCGAATTTAGGTCGTTGTACAGATTCCGGCTATCACCGCGTGGTTGCCAGAATCTGACAAGTTGGGTTGATGGGGGGGTTTTTGTTAATTTTTTAAAAAAATTCAGGGGCATTTAGTGAAATTAATAACCTTATGGGATCTAAAAGTAATTAAAAAAAAATGGGTAATATTTCTGGAATAGTGTGCCAAACATTATTTGGAGAATAGGATTGGGAATATGGATAAAAATGGGAGCCAAACGCACCCAGAATGTTTCCTTGTAATGATAATAGTAATGAATATATATATATTTATATATATATATTTTTTTTTTTTTTGGCTTAATTTAACAAAAATATCCTCGAGTCTAAATTTTATATTACAGTAAAACCTTTCTATAGTCTAATAGTGAGACTAACTAATTTATTCTATAAGGAGGTTATAACTTAATGAATGAGTAGTTACGAAAATTGTAGTTTTGATTTCTTATTTTTTAATTCATGTTTTGTAGTACAGTATTAGTATTCAATTCATATTTAGTAGTTTAAGATTTCAATTCAGCACTTTAATTGCCTACTTTTGAAATAGATAGAAGACCGTGTCTTGGAATCAGCAAAGATAAGTGCCTTGATGGAACTATAATGCAGTTGATGTATGGTCAATTGATGTAAGCTAACAACAATTGTCAATGGTTTTAGCATTACAAAATTAGGACCCCTGATTTCGATGAATTGCAGTTACAAATGAAGAGACAAGAAAATAAGAGTCATTGCAAAATTGAGTGATCTATTCGACAAGAAATAAAAGAGTCATTGCAAATTGAGTGATCAGATTCGACAATTTCACTACACTAATCTATGGATTTAATGTCTTCCTCGATCATTCAAATGAGAAATAAATCGTGTATGCTTTAACTGTAGAAGAAATCATTACTACAATTAGACAAGAAGATAAATGAAATAATCCTAAAGATATAGTACGAAATAAAAAAAGTTTCGTACCATGAAGTTTTAACATGCTTGAGAAACTAAAAATATTTTAGCTTCACAAGAAGGTGTCTATGCTAGCAAGTTATTACATACTAGCAATGTAAAAGATGTGGTACAACTCTAAAATATAAATCACTGTCTCAAGACAACTTTAGATAAATATTTTATTTCATCTTAAACCTTTAATGTAACATAACATATATTTTTTGGTAATATACAAATAATTATTACTATGTGGAGACAACTTTCCTTAAGACGAGAATTAGAAAAATTATAACTTATTACAATATGAAGTTTATTCTTATTTATAACTATCCTAAATTGGGACTAGAATTTTTTATGACTATGTAGAGTTTATTCCTATACAGAGTATCACTATATAGATGTTTTACTGCATATATATAACACCTATCTTGGTTAATCAACACATGTCACATTTTGAAAGCTCTAAAATTGTTCTATTTTGACACATTGGATTGACAACTAAGAATTATGGTTTAATGAGTCCAATCAAATTGTTTCATCTTGACAAATTGGATTTGTATTTATTGCTCCACCTTGACATGTTGAATTTGTATTAATAATTAATAATTAATAATTTTTTTATTAATAATTAACAATAATATTAATCATCATATAGGTGCATTGCATTGACATTCCAAAGGTTTAACCATAATAACATTTTGGATTTATGATTGCCATGTGATTGAATTTTATTAGTGATGATGTAGACAATATTAATTGCTGCATTGGTATTCCAAAGTTGGATGTGTGGTTTAATGAAAAATTAATGCACTGTATTGATATTCCAATAATAATAATATAGGTGCATTGCATTGGCATTCCAAAGCTGTAACTATTTTGACACGTTGGATGTGCATTAATAACAAGTATACAGATGCATTGGATTGCTATTAATAATTGTGGTTTAATGATATCATTCTAGGATTGCTATTAATAATTATATAGGTACATTGTATTGATATTGCAAACCTTTATTCGTATTCAATTCGTATTTAATTGTGTTGGCATTTGAAAGGTCTAAATAAGGGGTTATAAAAGGGGCGTATATTTAGTTGTGTATTATTGCAATATGTTAGTTAGTGTCAACAATACATATGGTCTTTTATTAATTGTTTATATGTTATGTTAGTTTGTGTCAATAATACGTTTGTTCTTCGTGATTTTGTTAATTGATGATTTTTTATTTATTTATGTTTTTGTTGTTGTTTACCGATAAAAGATTCATGAATTGGCATGGAATAAAGGTAGGATGTCCGATTGACATTGTCAAATGAGTTGTTATTTTAATTCGTTCTTCTGAACTATAAGTATATCTTTTAACTATTTTAATACGAAATCGTAAGTATATCTCCTAATTATTTTAACGGTTATTATTTAATTGAATGATTGTTTTTGTTCGGTCAATCTATTTGAATGATAATTGTGTTAGTCCTGCTGAACGGTAAGTGTATTCCTTAACAATTTTTATATGAAGATTAATGAATAATTGTTCCTTAACAATCTTAACATGAAGATCCATTAAATTTTGTTATGTTTGTTTTCAAGGAAATATTCATGTACATTACTAAGATCAAATCGAGGATGATCTTATTGTCAGCCAAACTGTGAGTATGTATCATATCTATATTAGTAGAAACAGTTCATTTGTGTTGAATATGTTTTCTGTAAAAACATTCATGTATTTTAATTTGTTATATGAATAATTAATTGTTTATATCCTATTGATGTACGAGTATATATGTTAAATGAATTAATTTTGGCTGATTCCGTTTTTTAATTAATAGGTGTTATTTAAAATATTTCTTATCAGTCCTAATATGATAATCTCTTAAATTTGGGTTAAGTAAACCATTCATTTTATCATCACACGTATTTCAGTTTCCATTGAATAATTAATAGTAAATTAACCATAACTTGCTCAATAAAAATCCAATTGATGAGAGGATTAAATATTTAGAAACTAGACAGACAGAGCTTTAATTTGATATATTACACACTTAATTTGGATAATTGTAGCCCCACTGCTGAACCATTCCTTTTATCATCACACACATTTTGATTTCCCCTGTTTCTCGATTTCCACTAAACAGTAAATAGTAAATTAGCCATAACTTTCTTAATAAAACTCCAATTGATAATTGATTTGAATCTTTGAAAACTAGAAAGACATGGCTTTAATTTGATATATTATATGCTTAATTTGGATAACTGTAGCCTCACTTCCGAACCATTCTTTTTATCATTACACATATTTTGGTTTCTACTGAACAGTTAGTAGTAAATTGACCATAACTTGCTCAATAAAACTCCAATTGATGAGAGGTTTGAATCTTTAAGAGACAGACAGAGATTTAATTTGGTATATTATACGCTTAATTTGGATAACTTTAGACCCACTTCCAAACCATTCCTTTTATCATCACACATTTCAGTTTCCACTGAACAATCAGTAGTAAATTGACCATAACTTGCTGAATAAAACTTCAATTGATTAGAGTTTTAAATCTTTAAAAACTAGACAGATAGGGCTTTAATTTGATATATTATATGCTTAATTTGGATAGATTTAGCCCCACTTCCGACCATTCCTTTTATCATCACACACATTTCGGTTTCTCTTGTTTCTCGATTTCCACTGAACAATCAATAGTAAATTGGTCATAATGTACTCAATACAAATCCAATTGATGAGCGGTTTGAATCTTTGAAAACTAGAAAGATAGAGCTTTAATTTGATATATTATATGATGAATTTTGATAACTATATACTTGCAGCCGAACCATTCATTTTATCATCACACATATAAAACCAATTCAATTTTAGTGATGACAAAAGAAAACAAATTTTGATATGTAGTTTTAATTGTATTTGTTCTATTTTTTTTTGTTGATATTTTTTTATGTTACATATATATATCGAAAACAGGTTGTTGTTGAATATAACAAATTTTATTTGTATCACAAATATCATCTGATGTTTGTTGTTGAACCATGTAGCTTTAGTAAACTATTTGTAATATGTAATATTCTTTCTAGCTAGTAGTTCTTAGAAAAAATATAAGTAAAACTCACTAAACATATTATATATATATATAGAGTATGAAATAGAGGGTCCATAACTAATTTTTCTTTATATACAAATCTCTACATCAAGTAATAAGTCACAAAAATAACTTAAAAATACAGTCAGACAGTGTTGCCTTTCTCCTCCACTGTTTGACGTTCCATCCGACCGCATCTCATCTACTACTTGCAAAAACAATGAAATCAACAGAGTGAGCACTAATTGCTCAGTAAGTAAACACACAATACTTCTATTCTTTCTCTGTTACTCAGATCTTGGATTTTTCTTTCCTTACACCAAACTTCTCAATTCTTCTATGCTCATTCTAAGATTCTAGTTTCTCACTTACCGATATGTAAGCACAAACAGGGAAACTAACTCGGGATAGTAGAAATGGCCTGATGCATATGCACAAATGCATAAACTTTTTCTATGCAATACATTTTCTTTTCTGTTTTCTATTTCTCATTTGTTTTATGTTTTCTTTCTTTTTCTGCATTTCTTTCTTTTTCTGTTTTTTCTTCTTCTATTTCAATTCTCTCTTTTCTGTTTCTCTTCTTTCTTTTATGTTTCTCTTATTTCTTTTCTTTCTTGCTTTTCTATTCTTTCTTTTTCTTTTCTAATCTTTCTTTGCCGATCGGACTCGGTTGAGGCATGGATTTGGAACCTCGGTCGTGTGAGTGTATTCTCAAATTCTTTCTTGGGTACAGTCCTCATCCACATGCACTTCTTACGGATTGTACAAATTCTTCTTTCTTATTCTTAGGCCACTCACTAAAGGCGGCGTGCATGCGAGGCTCTTCTTCTTCTCTGTCACTCATGGGCTCCCTATCGCAACAACCTTCTCTTCTCTTCTCTTTTTATATTTCTTTAAGTAAAATTTCAGTTTTGAAGTATTCTTTAATTATATTCTTAAGATAATGATTCTACAATTAATTTCTTTTCTTTCTTTCTCTTTATTCTTTAATGTTCTCATACATGTATATGTGCATGTAAATATGCTCATTCTTTGCTATTCTTTCTAAATGCAAATGTAAGAATGTAAGAATGCATTATGACATATAAAGATATCATTATGGAACTAGTATTCTCTACCAACAACATTTCCATAACAAAGTAATAATCTAACATACTCATATATATGCACTATCTTTGACATTTCATCAAACACCTTACATGCACATACAAACCCTAAATTGGTTATACTTCCACATATTTCTCAAGCCACCAAAATTGGAGTAAAAACTCCCTAAGGCCAACAACCACCCTAGCCGAATTTCATCCTCCACCATGCCATATCCATTCTTTCATATTTCACCCAAAATTTCATCAACTCAACACATACTAATACATCCCTTCTCATGGCCATGAGATTCACATATCAAACAATCTCAATTTCAATCTATAATTCTCATCATCCAAACACATACAACATATAAGAAATTTCTCTACACAAGTATTTATCCAATCAAAGTTAAAGTTGGATTTACTTACCTTAAATTTGAGCAATTCCAACACCATAATCTCTCTTTGGTAGAATTCTCCTTACTTCTTAAACCTTAAGCATATGAAACCATAAGAATTCAAACTTTAAAATTAAATCTCACATCTTGGTGCAAGAATCTTACCTTTGGATGCTTAGGATTGAAAATCTATCAAAATCTAGCTAAAATTCTATGAATTTCCTTGGAATTAGTGGAAGAAAAATTGAGAGAATTTGGGATGAAGGTGGCGTGAATAATGGGTAGAGTGGCTAGGGTTTCAATCCTTGAACTCTTATTACTACATAATAATATATATAGTTTCCCATTTTACCCTTGCACTTTCTAAAAATTTCATCTATGTCCCTTAGTCAATTACAAGAATGCCCTCATTTTTATTATCTTCTCCATGTTATTCTATTTCTTTTCACTTCCCACTTTTTCAACTAATTATGAGTGAAAATACCATTTTAGCCCTAATGAAGTTTTAAGGAATTTTCTTCACACTTGTTCAAGATAACTTCAATAAAATTCAACTAAGGGTATTATGACATGAATAAAGCTACGTACCTTGATGTGGGCGTTACATATTATGCCAAACCATTATTATTATCCTTAAAGAAAAACAAATATTGATATGTAATTTTAGTTGTAATTGTTATATCTCTTTTTGTTGATATCTTTTTATTTTACATACATATATCATGAAACGAGGCTGTTGCTGAATATAACTAATTTCATTTACTTAACAAATATCAACTGATGTTTGATGCTGAACCATGTAGCTTTAGTAAACCATTCATTTTACAATAATACTAGCCTTACAAATATCTCTCACCAACACCTCTTACTAACCCCATGTGGCAATTTGCAATTGGCTGGTCATGCAGGACCCATTGTTGGACAGGCAGGACCCATGCAAACTGATTAATTGTGAGCCAACACGTGGCATTTGTGAGAGAAAGTTAGTGAGAAGTGTTTGTGAGTGTAGTATTATTCTTCATTTAATCATCATGCACATTTAGGTTTCCACTAAACAATCAATAGTTAATTGACCATAACTTGCTAAATAAAACTCTAATTGATGAGAGGATTAAATCTTTATAAACTAGACATATAGAGCTTTAATTTGATATATTATATGCTTAATTTAGATAACTATAGCCCCACTATCGAACCATGTGTTTTATCATCATACACATTTCGGTTTCCACTGAACAATCAGTAGTAAATTGACCATAACTTTCTCAATAAAAATTCAATTGATGGGAAGTTTGAATCTTTAGAAACTAGATAGATAGGAATTTAATTTGATATATTATATGCTTGATTTGGATAATTGTAGCCCCACTACCAAACCATTCCTTTTATAATCACACACATTTCGGTTTCCACTAAACAGTTAGTAGTAAATTAGTCATAACTTGCTCAATAAAAATCCAATTAATGAGAGATTTAAATCTTTAGAAACTAGACAGACAGAGCTTTAATTTGATATATTATATGCATAATTTAAATAATTGTAGCCCTACTATCGAACCATTCATTTTATCATCCCACACATTTTGGTTTCCCTCTTTCTCGATTTCCACTGAACAGTCAGTAGTAAATTAGTCATAACTTTCTCAATAAAAATATAATTGATGAGCGGGTTGAATCTTTGGAAACTAGAAAGATAGAGCTTTAATTTGATATAATATACGATGAATTTGGATAATTATATACCTGCTTCCAAACCATTCATTTTATCATCACACACATAAAACAAATTCAATTTTAGTGATGACAAAGGAAAACAAATATTGATATGTAGTTTTAATTGTATTTGTTCTATCTCTTTTTGTTGATTTTGGATTGATTTTGTTGTTTGATTTGTGGGTTTTACAATTATTGTCTTTCTTAAGGATGCTATCATCAAATGTTTTTTTTGCTATAGGTGGTGGTCAATTCTATTTGCAGCAAATGGATTTGTGTCACATGATTTTTATCTTTATGGCTTCTTCAATACTTCAATTAAGTTGCCTTCAAATTATATTGTTGGAGTTGTTGTTGCTTTCTATGCGAGTTTTCTTCTCAACATTCTTAATTTTTTTTTTTATTTCTAAAATAATAATAATAAAAATAATTCATTTTTTCTTCTCACCAATCAAAATCATTTTTTTCCTTTGGCTCTGCAAGTCTCTTGCTTAAAAGTTCACATTTTTCAACAAGGTTTCTCTTTCTATGATTGATTAATAGACTTATCAATAATACCCAGTGGGTTATCCTGTAAATTTTTTTGCTTTTCTTGACAAAGTTTTAAACTTTGGTTGCAGATGTCAAATGGCGACATATTTGAGAAGAACCATGATGATATAGACTTTGAGTTCAATTTGTGGATATTTTATTTATTGATTTTTTAATTATCAATTCAATATAAAATGAACTTCAATATAGAAAATATATATTTAAAACACAAAAAAACCAATAATAATGTAAAAAATATATAATAAACATACCCGCGCAACGCAACTGGAAAATGAATATAAGTTACAAAAATTGCCGAAGGTTAATATAAATTTTAAGTTTAAATAGTTGATCTTGATAATATTTAGGTGATATTAAATATCATACACAATTCACTACAAAATACTGATATCGAATATCAATGACATGTCTGTAAAAATAATATCAATTGTACAAGGTGATGATCTTGAAAATATAATTAGACCATATAATATTTAGTTGATCTTCTCAAGTTGGATGAATGATTTAAGGACATCTACCTATAATTGATATTAATAATTATACAGGCACAATTATTAATTTTATCTTAACACAACTTTGTATATATATACAATTTATATTTACTTTAAAATTTGTATAATTTAACATTAATTATTATGTCTTAATCAAATTAGTTTCGTTTGTTAGAATAAATTTGATTACAATCTATTTCAAAAACATTGAATAAACATACTTGCGTAACGGCGGGCCCCATGTCTAGTTATATGTATTATAGAATTATTTATATAGATCTTTTACTAAGGTTTTAACATTTAATAGTCGCATAAAAAAGATAATTAGGTTAACACAAACGTTGCACTCCTTTAACTTTCATTAAAGTTATTTCTATTACATCCTCTTTAACACAAACAAATTGACAACTTGCCCTGATAAGTTGCATAATTTGTGTGTTTTTAGGATTGTTTTAATGTTAATTTAGTTAATTTTTCACTTGTTTTCTTTGTTTTTATGTTAGTTTTTCAATAAGTTTCAGATGTGAATGATGAGCTATTGATTTGGATAGTTTTTGTGTTTTTAAGGCTTTGAATTGAGCAGATTGGAGTATTGGAATGAAATTAGGATTTAAAGTTTGAAGAAGTTGAGATTACCGAACATTTTTTTAGGTCATGGCCATGCCTTGGTGGTTCACCACAACAATGGTGGTGGAATTGGAATGCAGATACAACTAAGAGGATAGAGAAAACCACAACCTAAGTCGTGGTGACTTAAATTTGGCCACAACCAGGGTCATGGCAGAAACTATTAGGGCATTTTTGTCAGTTTTTCTTTCATTTTTCACTTAGGATTCCTTTGGGTATTTAAGTATGATTGAGATTAACTGAAAATGTTGAATTTTGCATATTTTGGAGAGAAGAAGACGCATTCTTGGGGCTTGAAGACTAAAGATTAGATTTAAAAGTTTGATTTTTGTTTCTTTTCAAGTCTGAATATGTTTTCTTTCTTCTCTATCTATTTCTTTGTCCCTAGGATGGAGTAAATCTCTTTTGTTAGGGGAGGATGAAACCCTAATTATGTTTTGAACAATTTTTATTTTTAATACCAGATTTATGTTTACGAATTTGTGCAAGAGTTTAGGTTTGATACTTTATGAATTTTGGATTGATTTAATTACCTTGATGATGTTTCGAATAGAGAAGTTAAGGTTTATTGCTTAATTCATATTCATAATTGCTTTATTGGAATATCATTGCACAACATATTAAAACTAGAAGTAATCATATAGAGATTCTATGATTAATTTGTGGTCTACCTAATTCTTAACCGAATAGGGTGAATTAGTCGTAAGGGATTAATGAATTTATGCTTCTTAATTTCAAAGTAACCGAAGTTGAGTATTATGCCTGAATAAGGATAAATGACCTTTGAAAAATCCTACTAATTCATAGCACAAACGGGTATTAAGAGTAGTTGTCAAACATAGTTAGGGGGAAATCTGTACCTTAATTTGTTTATTAATATTGCAAAGTTTTTCACATTGTTTATTTGTTTAATTTAGTTATTTTTAATCCGTTAGTTTTACATTCTAAAATTTTGTTTTCTCAAATAATGTGTTGGTAATTTTATGTAATTACGAATGATTGCTTTGATCTCTGTGGGACGATATTCAAACTCATCACTTTATTACTTGAACATAACTAGTGCAGTTGCTAGGGTTAATTTAGTCGCATCATGCCTTATATAATTAGCCATTTACATCTCTTACTATTAATTTTTTATGTTAAATTAACTGGAAGGAGGACAAAATAGACCTTTATATTAAAATACTCAATTATAAATTGAATATCTCAAAATAATAAAAAATTTAGATTTTTTTTAATACGATATATTCTAGATTCATTAAAACAATTACTTGTATTTCTTTTAATATTTTATATGTAAACTATTTTTTTTTTTAAATTGAAACATGACTTTAATACTCTTTTTTTTTTTTTTTTTTGTAAATCAATAAATAAAAAATAAAAATTTTTAATATTTTGCTAAGTAAGATTATTAAAACTGAAAAAAGAAATACACTTTTTAATTTTTTAAAATAAAAAATTCAATAATTAAACTTTTTTTAAAAAGATTGTCTGTTTCGGCACTAAGAACATATTTGGCCGAGCTTATGAAAATTAGCTTATAAGCAGTTAATGCTTATAAGGTAATTTCAGCTTATAAGCATTTGAAATTCAAACAGTTACGTGTTTAGCTAAAATACTTATAAGTAACTGATAAGTAGTTGACGTGTTTGATAAAAAGTGGCATATAAGTACATTTTATTATTAAAATGACTAAAAAATATATTATATTATTTTATCAAATAATAAATTATGTTAACTCAATTTTTTACTATAATATTATTAAAATATATTTTGATCATATTACAATATAATTTAATTTTTGAATTAAATAAACAAATACTTTATAGACAAATATTTTATTAAAAATTTATATGAATAATTTTTAGATTCTTTTATACAAAATAAACTAATGAACAAATATAATGAATTAAATAAGGGTAATGTGAAAATATATTTGGTCAAAATAGTTTATAAGGAGAGTGTTTATAAGCTAAACAAAAAAAATAGGTTTCCCCAACTTTTTTTTTTCTTTGGCTTATATATTCAAAAAAGTTATAAAAAAATATGTCAACTTGATTTTAAAGCTTACAAGACAACCGCCTAAGAATAGTGATTTTGATAATCTGTAATCATTACCTTTTTAATTTAATAATATTAAATTTAATTTTAATTTTAAAAAAATCGAAATTTTTTTTTTATCTTGAAGTATTTAATATATAATTCGGTATTTTAACATAAAACATCCATTTTTACCCTTCCATCAATTAACTTTATCATAAAAAATTGATGGCGAGGGTGTAACTTGAAATTGACTAATTATGGGGCAACTTGTCATTTTTTTTTTTTAAATGTTGGAGAGGGTATAAGGGAAATAATCGTAACAGTAGGGGTGGGAAAAAACCCAGAAACTGGACCGAGAAATCAGACCGAAACCAAACTAAAAAACCGATTTTTTAAACCAATTCGGTTTCAATTTTTAATAATTGGAAAACCGGTTCTCAGTTAGATTATTGGTTCACAATTTTCTGGAAACCGGTTTTAGAAGCAGGTTTTAGTTAATTATGTTTTGGTAGCTTTAATTAAAATCTTCATGATAATTGCATTTCAACAATTAAATGTAGATAATATCATGATTTTGACAAGAGGTTGTAAATGCACTTTCGGTGGCATTTTCATAATATAACTACTTTCAGAACAATTTACTTGATTGAAAATTGATGGAATGTAGTAATCACATGAGTGATTCTTGTGATGAAATCATGCCTTGATTGATCACGCTGATATTATGCCTTGACTCTAGTTATCAGTTAGCTGAATTTGTGTAATTGTACATTCATTACAATGATTCTTTCCATTCTTACACTTAAATATTTTTGTATGAATTGGACAGAATACATGTAAGAAATATAATACATAATACATAAATTATTTTTCTCTTGTTTTTTCTCTCTCGACATACTCAGGCTTAAAGGTGGGCATTTGGGACTGGGTTAAAAAACCCGATCCTAGGACCGGTCCTCTCAAGGAGGAGGGCCTAGTCCCTCCATTGGGCCTTCCTCCAAGGCCCGGGCCTGGGCCCAATTTTTTAAACAATTTCGTTTTAGTCCCTTGTACAATTATGTAAAACCATTTATAAATTTTGAAATAAACATAAATTATAGGGGTTAAAAATAAATTTTACAAAATTTATAAAAAAATATATATATATTTTTTTTTTACTTTTCTTTATAACCCTTGGCTGCCAGCCAACGGGCCCCCCCCCCACCCCCCACAATTACACTATAAATAACCCTAAAATCTTTCATTTTTTCTACACTACTCAATCTCTCTACTCCAAATCTCCAATCAAATTCTCATTCAATTTATATTTATATTTATAATTTATTCATATAGTTTATTTATTTATATTATTCAATTTTTTCTATTTTTCAATATCATCTCTTATTCATATTATTATTTAATTTCTTTTCATTTTAATTATTCATTATTTTATCATAAATTCATAATGGATTCTCGAAATGATGCATTCGGAGGATCATCCCCAAATGAGTTTTATGTTCCATCCACCGAAGAAATGGAAGGGTTCAATCCATTTTCACCATTTCCTCCAAAGGCAGCAACTGCAATTCCACAACTACATTCGATCGGGACGAGGTGTAGCTAAACACATGCGAGCTGCGAGTTAACGGGCACAGGCATAGCTCGACCCCCCCGACCGTCAAAGAGGGTCGTGTCTGATGTATGGCGACACTTCACCAAATCAAAATGGCCAAAGACAAATGGGGAGGGGGAAGAATCGTGTGGGGTATGTAATTTCTGTGGAACCATTATTGGTGCTGAGAAGGGGACTTCGACGATGTGACGACATGTGGAGAAAAAACACCCCCAAATAATGCAGTTGCCAAGTACATCTTCAACCGAATCAGGTAGACAAATTCAAACTCAACTTAATTTTAATCCACAATTCTCAACTCTCTCAACATGGCAATATAATGCAGATGTTGCACGAGAGGAAATAACAAGATTCATAGTTGCTACAAACTCTCCCATTTGTTTTTCTGAAAATCCTTATTTTATTCATATGATTAAAACTGTCTTTTGTCCAATATATACCCCTGTTAGTAGAAGTACAATTAGAAGAGATATACGAAAACTTATAACAAAATAAATAATAAACTTAAAAACGAATTTCAAAATTTTAGGAATATATCTATTGCACTTCATTAGACATATGGGCTTGTAGATCAAAAACCAATTTTTTAACTGTCACAGTACATTTCTTAGATCATAATTGGGGTTTACAACAAAAATTGATAGGTTTTAAACCATTATATAAAAAACATAGTGCTGAAACTATTTATTTTACAATTCTTGAAGTTTTGCAAGAATATTTATTAACTGATAGAGTTGTAGCGCTAACGCTTGATAATGCAACTGCTAACACCGCGGCAATCTCTTTATTTGAAAAGAGATTGAATTCATGTGGTGAAGGAAATTTTTTTCTCCAGAGATGTGCTTGCCACATCATCAATTTGATAGCTAAAGCAGGTTTAGATACTATACATTCGAAGATGGAGAGGGTGCGTACGGCTATCAGATTTATCGTCGGTGGTAGCAATAAAAGGTGGCAAGAGTACGTCAAATATTGTAAGCAAAAGGACCCACCGGTTCGACCTTTGAAGTTATGTACGGACATGCCTATCCATTGGAATTCCACCTACTTGATGTTGGAAAAAGCTTTGCCAACCGCAAAACAAATTACAGATTTCGTCAATTGAAAGCACTATCCAGAAGAAATTGTCAGCTATGATGATTGGGCGGTTTGTGAACTTTTTTATTCATTTCTTAAATTTTTTTATGATTCTACTAATACATTAAGTGGTATTTATTATCCGATTACTAATTTAGTGTTAGATATTTTACTTCAAATTGCTAAAACTTTTGCTAAATATAGATATAATAACGTTTTAAGGGAAATTGTTTTAAAGATGGAAGAAAAATATGAGAAATAATGGTTAGATATTCCATTCTTATATGAATTAGGCCTTGTTATAGATCCTAGGTTTAAATTACACGTAGTTAACTGTATAATTACTGAGTTAGGCCAACATTTAGGACATGATTATACATCTTATTTGACTGACTTTAAACAAAAATTGGATAGCCTTTTTTCTTTATATGAAAATAGGTACAATGGAAGCGGAAGTGGAACGTTCAGGAGAGACGATCAGGACCCTGATGCAGACCTCTGTCAAGGATCGAGTAAGTGGACGTATATGAAACATGGTGGAAGTAGCAGCTCCAGCTCGTACATACATGGATCAAATGAGCTGAATCGCTATCTACAAGTGAACCTGTCCTTTATGACGATGAAGGAGAAACGTGACATGGATATTCTTCAATGGTATAACCAACATGAAAGTCGATTCCCTATTGTAGCCCAAATGGCATGTGACATTTTATCTGTGCCGGTTTCTACAATTGCATCCGAGTCAACATTTTCAACGAGTGACCGGATTGTTGAAGACATAAGATGTTCTTTAACCGATGAGATGATTGAAGTGATAACGTGTTTACGAGATTGGATTCATGCAAAAAGAATACTACAACAGCACCCTGAAGATCCCGAACTACTCGAACTCTTTAGGAATACAGATTTGAATGATGTAAATATTGTTGACGATGAAGATGAATAATTTAATAAAAAAAAAATTATTTAATTGTTTATTTGTGAAGCGTGAATGTGTGAAATGTGAATATTACATTTATGTTAAAATTAACTATTAATTTATTTATTATTTTTTAAAATTAATTAAACTTTTAGAAACTTCCTAATCTACCCCTGAAAAATACTAAAAACCCCCTACAAAATTTCGTTTCGCCCCTAAAATATAAAAAAAAAATCAGGGGGAAAATAAATTTTCCAGGCCCATAGGACTGGTCCGGGCCCTAAAATTGCTCATGGGCCTGGGATTGCTTTACTCAGGCTTTTCCTTTTGTCTCTGCCACTCTTGCCACTTTATCACACTCTGACATGATATTGGAGCCTCTTTAGCTTCCACTCTTCTAATTATTTTCTGTCCCTACAAAGTCAAACAGATACTTAATTAGAATTTTTTTTTTCTCCTTTCGATTATGTCCTTGCAAAACCAAATAGATACACATTAGAAATAAAATTCTTTTTTGATCATATTATCTCTGTAGATCAATCATACACAATAAAATCAAACCATCCAGATGGCAAACCTAAGCACTATTGACCGAGCTTAGCGTTACAACCCCATAATGAGCCCCCACCTAGTGGCCCAAACCCACCTACTAGAAATACAAGCCCAACTCCCACAATGGATCAAATTCACACAATAGCAATACCGGCCCAAACCCAACCATTAACAGTACAGACCCAAATCCACACAATGACCCAAACCCAAATCTTGGCCTACACACATCAAACACAACAACAGGCCCAAACACACACAATGGCCCATACCCACATCCCATTCCCATACCTCAATATGCCCGGTTATAACCCAGATCCATCACAACAAACGAGTATGAATCCCTACTTGTTTACTTTTCAAATGATTCCAACCACCGACCATAGCCTTGAACCAGGCAACGTTTTGTTTTTACCGGCGTCAATGGGCTAGAAATCACCCTCATCAAGCAACCATTAATCGGGTCTGACAATTATTCCACATGGGCTCGTGATTTCCTTTGAGCAATCACCAAGGTCAAGGAAGGATTCATAGACGAGACTACCAACCACCACCCCTCGATTCACCTTTTCACCATTGCTGGAAGAGGTGTAACATGCTGGTAAGATCGTGGCTAAGCAACTACCTGTTTACGGAGATGGAGGCCGGACTACATCTGCCTGAAATCGCCATTGAAATGTGGAACACAATCAAGGATATGTATGACAAACTAGATCTCGCAAAAAATTACACTCTCTGGTAGCAATTTGCCGAAATAACACAATGTAACTCAACAGTCACCGTATATTTCAATAAACTTCTACCATACAACATGAGCTTGATGTCACCGAAGAGAAGCTTGAGGGACCACTGGCAACCCTTTAACAGTTTCACTGAATTCAGGAACAAGAACGGCAAAGTCGTTTCCTTCTCGGCCTCAATGAGGCGTTTCTTTCCTTCAGAACACAAATCTTTGTCGCATTTTTCAGTTGGTCGTACAAGACAATAGCCAATGATACATACTGATTCCTTGATCTAGGGATGTCGTAGCCTTCGTCGGCACATGAATGGAGCAATCACCTTCTCTGAATTTAGAGATTTTTTAGGGAAATTTTGGAACTGAGCAGCTAGGGTTTGCTAACCCTAAAAATGTTCCCTTTTTATATGAGGGAACAAAGGGCTCAGATGGAATGTAGCAATCCAACGACTAACAGCTACTATCTCTCTTGCAAGGATCCAACGGCTCTTGTGCTACCATGTCATTGATGGCATCAACTGGGTCAAACAGGCCAAATGGGCCAAATTTTGCAAATGGACCAAATTGGACAAATGGATCAAATGGGGCAACTTGGTCAAATGGGCCTGGATCCAATAAAACCGGGAAAAACATGGCATACTGTGATTACTACAAGAGGATTAATCACACTCGAAAAAATTGCTGGAAACTACATGAGCATCCGAATACGACCAAAAAATATGGTAATTCTGTAGCACATCAGGTTACCACTATCTCTACTAGAAATTAGATATTTGCACCAATGATTAGCACAAACCAGTACAATCAATTGCTTCAAATGATGAACCAAATTCCACAAACGCCTACGACATCATATGCATGCACATCTTTTTGCCTGAATTTTATTAAAGATAATACCTGGATTATTGATTCAAGGGCTAGTGATCATATTATTTGTGACCCAAAATATTTCATGCACGAATCCACCACATCATCTATTTCCGTTCGTATGCTAAATTGAAATGTTGCCCCAACCACCCATATAAGAATCGTTTGTCTCAGTGACAAATTAGTACAGTCAACAATGTCCTTTTTGTCCCTGCTTTCCATATAATGAAATGGTACAGCCTGAAATGTACCTTCATTTTCTCGTTCTCCCTTAAGTACCTTCGTAAAATTACAACGCAGCATAGCAACGACAACTAAAAAATAAATGTGATAAGATTCATGAGAATTAGAAACATTATAAACTAAAGCTCATTTTTAATTTCTTATATAGTCTATCCCTCCTATTGTAAATCCTTATACAACCTTTCTAAGTCCTCTTCTTCCTTGTCTAAAACCTTTAAAGCTCTTGTTAGACCTTCCAGGAAGCCAGTAAAAGAGTATGTCTAGACTAGTACTTTTGTTAAATGTCAAATTCCAGCCACAACTCGAGAACAATATGTTACTCTGGAAATCCCTCAAGAATCCATTGCCCAATGGATCCATGAATGATACTCTCATGTGCACTTTAGTGCTATCAGACTTGATTTATCTTACCATGGCAGAAAAAGACTCCTAGTCTCTGTCCGAATTGCTCTGTCAGACACTAATTTGTTCATTATCAGCATGCTTGCATAGGAATAGCACAGACAACTTTGAATGCTGGGACTGTCATCATGACACTATTTCCTAATTTCAATATGTCTCTCTCCGACGTTCATTGCTCCAAAGCTCTCAAAGTTCAACTATAGATTGTTGGTGCAGATTTGAATCCAGGAAGTATTGCAGCTCCTTTGCATTACCAGGTGATTTGGCGAATTCAAGACCATGCTCTTGATCTTGCTATTCCTACGACTACTGATGCGCTGCTTCTTACTGTTGACTCTCAGAATACTCCTCACTATATCAACATCCCCAGGCATATCTCTAGAGATGACTTGATTAAAATGTTATTAGACTCTTGGGTGACAAGTTATTAGTCTCTTAATAAAAAAGAAACTCTAGTAGTTTCTACAGACTCTGCTATGCATGATAACAATGACGGTACAATAACCATCAGATTTAGATCTTTCGTCTCCAAAGCCTCATCGTCCTTTATCTATAGATAAGTCTCCAATGCAAATGATGATAATGAAAGATTGCCAAATTTCTACTAATCTTGTCTTTCCAAAAAGTCTTGTTTCTTCCAATTATATGAGTTCTTTTCTGAAAGACGTGGCAGAAAGACAACGTCTTACAGCCTCTGGTATTACTCATGCTTCATCTTTCTTCCAAACAGAATCAGAAGCTGATATGCTTTCTAATAACAAATCGTTTGATAGTAGCTTTGATTCTACCACTGATACTTCTGATTAACATTTTAATGTTTATCCACAATTAATGACCCATCAACCCAAACCCCTTAAGACAACCTGTTGTCTTTGAAGTTGATGATGAAATGCCTAAAGGTTGTAATTCCATTTTGGATTCTCCGCCTATGTATCGACAATCTCGTCATACTACAATTGAGCATGACTCTCATACAGCTTCAGCCAAGCTTCACACTTTTACTGTTGATGATTTGCCTCCACGTAAATGGAGAAATCGCATGTATGAATTTCAAGCCTGGTTACAAGCTGAGATGCTTAAACCTAATGCCCAAGTCTCTACTGTTCTTACACAATTTTCAGCTAGATTTGGTGGAATTCTTCGTGATTTGTGGATTAGTGTTGGGGAATACAGACAAGCTTTGTTTATCCAAATGCTAGATATTAATCAAGCTCTGTATCTCCTTTATGATTAATTTTGCAAATTACCTCACCTATATCAAGACCAGGTCAGAGAAGCATATTTTAAGATGCGATGTTTTTCTCTCAAAAAGAAAGATCTTGACAGACATTATCAAGAAATGTTGAAACGATATCATGTACTTAGAAGGATGAATGATCCTAATATGAAGCAACTCTTTTTAGCCTCCATTCCAAAATCTTTAAGTCATGAAGCAACCAAGCTCACGCAGCCTCAAAACAAACAACTTGGTTCCACTTCTCTTGAAGAAATTTATCAGTTTGTCATTCTTGCTCTCAAAAAAGTTTTGTTCTCAGAAACAATTTTTTGATGATTATCTGAAGCACTCTAAACAGTTGACAAAGGTTTGTCATAGACCAGACTTGCAGATCAAGTGCAAATCAGATTGTCAGTATTTCCATCATTAGCCTTCTCATGTCATATATCTACAACGAAAATCCAGATCTTCCCCACTAAGTATTCCACTCCCATTTTTGTTATAGTATTTTTTTGATACGGGTACTACTCGTACTATTATCAATCCTAAGATCCTCCCAGTGGAAACCTCATCAAGAAGTTTTGTACACTGCTAATAGTGACACTTTCATTACTCATTTGATCAGCAAACCCATTGAAATCCAATTTTTTTCTAGAATGTTTCACTTTTCACAAAGTTCTTGGTTCCGATTTACCTGGCAAAGATATGGTTCTAGGTTTTGATGTTTATTCCAAACTCAATAAACTTATAATCATCCCTGATGGTATTCGGTACAAGATGTTTTGAACCATTTGAGAAAAGTCATTAAAGAGTGTAGTTCAGAGGTTGAGGATGACTGATACTGGAAAATTATTTTCAACATATAATGGACCGGGAATTGGACTACAATGTGGTGTTGGTGTAACATATACCAAAAAAACCATAATAATTCTTCTAGAAATATGATATATGGACTAGGAGGTAAACAGAAGATTTTTGAAAATGGGTAATCTGGATGAACACCTAACATATCGTATATGGATTGTCCACATTTAGCTCTTCTTTTTGAACAGTATCTGACTGAGAATCTGGATACTACAATTCTGGATAGTCTTTTATATTTGAAGTGGCATTTAATTGAGCAGTGATGGAACTTACGTATGTTTGTTTAGTCTAGAATAATTTATCAGTGTAAGTTGAAGGAAAGAGTTCTTATAAAGAATCATCACAAAAAGATGATTATATCTCATTTGGAATCGTGTGATTTTTCTCTAATCATATGGATTCAGGATCAATTCGGGTGAATCGAGTCCAGTTGGGTCTTGGTTACTATGGATGCACGACTCACGGTTGGCGCTAGCGCACATAGAAATAAGATGACGTGGCTTTAACTAATTATGAAGGTCCTCACGTTATCTGTCACCAGTCACCAGTCACCATTCACCATCTACTCATTCTGCGATTCATGAATCCGCGGACCATAACTCAGTGAGCCACAAAACCGTTTGCCAACTCACAAACACCGAACACTCTTTACTTGACAAAATTACCCTTAATTCGTCTTCCCTGTCTCCAAAAGCATACGCTCAGATTATAGGCTATAACAGTAAATTCAACTAAACTTTCTAGCACAGAATAACAGCCTTGAAAATACACATCAATATAGTCGCTCAACAGAACAAAAGCCAAAACAAAACCAAACAAAATAAAACATCCTTGTGTTATTTTGTTATCATCGCCAAACAACAATGGGCAGGAAGTTCTTCGTCGGCGGTAACTGGAAATGCGTGAGTTTCTGATTCAGCTTATTCAAGCGTTGATTAAGTTTCGCTCAGTTTGATTGATCAAATCACGAGATCTTCTCATTTTGGTTTAAATGCTTAATACTAGTACGATGAATTAGTTATTTATGAGTTTGTTTTGAATTTGAGTGTAGAATGGAACCACTGAAGAAGTGAAGAAGATAGTGAATGTACTCAATGAAGGTCAAGTTCCATCTCAAGATGTCGTTGGTAAGTACATGTCGTTTTCCATTTATTTGATTATTATCTCAGATCAATACTCATTAATCTGTCTTGAAATGTAGATGAGTTTACTTACTACAATTTTTGGTTAAGCTTAAATATCAATTAAATTTATTCGAATTTGACTGAGAGTTTGGTTAATTCTACTTAAGAGTTTTATGTTACAATTTAAATATAATCTATCGAGTTAACTGCCGAAAAAGAAACTGCTATTGTTGTTTTGTGTGGGTGATCAGAAGTGTTGACGTGGTGGAATTTTGATTATATTACAGAGGTTGTGATTAGCCCACCGTTTGTGTTTCTTCCGGTGGTGAAGGATTTGTTGCGGCCTGATTTTCATGTTGCGGCCCAAAACTGTTGGGTCAAAAAGGGGGGTGCTTTCACCGGTGAGGTTAGGTATGTGCAAATTCGCTATCAATACATGCTATTCTACCACTTCTATTAATTTGACTTGCGTGCTTGTCTAATTGAAACTAGAGTTTATAGACAAAAAAGTTTTATTGGATCACCAAACAGTAAGGAGCAACTGAACCGACTAGTTCTGACGGGATATGGTTTATTCCCGTCTAAGTTATGGCTTAGGCATGAATGATCTATGTTTGACTCAACTCTTATGGCAATTAGCCATTTTGTTGAGTCTTTTGATTACATAATTTCATTGGAACGTCTTTTGCATTGATGAACTGAGTATCGAGAAATTATTTGCATACAGAGACTTTTTATTTATTGAAAATTTGAAGTCGATGTCTCATGTTTGTGCAGTGCGGAGATGCTTCTCAATTTGGGTATTCCTTGGGTTATCCTTGGGCATTCTGAGAGGAGACTTATCTTAAATGAATCAAATGAGGTAAGTAGTGTTTTATGGCACAATGTCAGACTTTTCATTTGGTTTTGATATGTCTACAATCCTGGCTTCACATTTGTATATCTTTTTCTTCTTATCGTGCACAAAAATAACATTGAGGCTCCCCTGTATATTTTGTTCAGTTTGTTGGGGATAAGGTTAAATATGCACTTTCTCAAGGATTAAAGGTGATAGCTTGTGTTGGTGAGACTCTTGAACAACGTGAAGCAGGATCTACTATGGATGTTGTTGCTTCACAAACTAAAGCAATTGCAGGTACATAATTTGCTGCCATGTACAAAACTTCTGCAGTTTTAAGGGTGTTCTGTATTAATGCTATTAAATTTCTATGTTTTATTTAGAAACTATGACCTTCATCAGGGTCTGGTAATTGATGATTAATTAAACTTAGATTTATGTTGAATACATGTTGTAGCTGGTATGTGGTAAAACTATATTGCTTGATATTTTAATTAAATTTGCATGCTATTCAAATTTTATTGTAGTGGTGGATTCCCCTTATGCACTAATGAAAATTATGTTTGCATTTTCTTGGAACTCAGAAGATCATTGATTCTTTCTACTGTTCCCATAATTCATCACCTAGCATTACTCAGATTTTAAAGATGAAGGTTGACATATTCTTGAGGGACAGTTATCACAATGAGTAATTGTGAATTCTTGTGTTACATTAATACTTTGACATTGCATTTTATTTATTGTATATTCACACAGTTCTAACATATCGAGGTGCTTTTAGTTTGTGTTTATCTTACATCAATGGTTTAATGTTCTTGCTTTAAGTATATAATCTTGTTATAACTTAATGAAAAATCATGAATTTATATTGGCTATGACAGTGCTGTTTTTGAATTTTATTACATTCTAACTATCTTCTGCTTCAGCTTCTTTTTTTGGCTGTAACAAATTTCAAGAGTTGTACTTGCTATATTTAATTAATTGTTTTTTCATTTTTTTTTAAATATATGTGAAGGATGTTGAATAGTTGTATTATGCTTCAATTTATGTGCTAACTGTAAATTCAAAGGTTGTGTTGATAGTTGGTAATGATTGGTTTATTCCTGGGTCATCCTTTGATCGTCGTTTCTTTTTCTGATGGCAGAGCGAGTCTCAGACTGGTCAAATATTGTTTTGGCCTATGAACCTGTGTGGGCTATTGGAAGTGGGAAAGTTGCTACTCCAGCTCAAGCTCAGGAAGTGAGTCAGACCTTCACCTTATTTGTTGAAGTTATCATCTTTTTTAAATTGAATACACTCTCACTTCCTTTGCTTTACTTTGGATGAAGCATTGTTTCTGTTGCCTTTTTACTCTGTGTTTGGGTAACCTAGAGAACTCCTGGGAGATTGTTCAGGGAAACAATTTTGAGCTTTTGTGTTTTAGGAAACTGAGGTTGCAGAATGGAACGGAGCAACTTATTATGAAATTAACATTGCAGAATATTGTTACACTAGGAGCATGAGGGGGGGTGGGTTCAGTGACGGATCCAGGAATTTCATTCGATGGGGGCAAAAAATAAATAAAAAAATTTGTGGGGGCAAAATGTCAAAGTCTTATAGGGGGTAAAATGCAACTAAATATAAATATGTATACAATCTAAAGTTTTTTAAAGTTTGAGTGGGGACCGTGGTCCCCACTCGTCATTAAGTAAATCCGCCACTGGGTGGGTTAAGGGTAAAAAAAATGTTTGAAAAAATAAAACTACGTAAAGAAAAGACAAGGTATATCTACAACATTTATGCAATTTGGGATATATTCTTTTAATGTCTCATTTATTATGAGTGTTAGGACAGTGATCATTTTGATTGTGTCCTTTTTGGTGCATCTGATTGATAGGATAAGAGTACGTGAGTCATACTCTGTGTGCCAAATTTTAGCAATAATGTGAATTTTTGTATAAAGTTCTGGATTTCTCATGATTAATGGTTTTCATTTCTGCTTTATTCTTTTTTGTAATAGGTACATTCGGAACTCAGGAAATGGCTTCATGCAAACACCAGTCCTGAGGTTGCTGCAACAACCCGGATAATCTATGGAGGTATCTCTTCTTATTTGTCCCTTATGCGAAATTTTCTTTATACTGCCTTTCAGTTGTTTTGCAATGTACAACGTAATTAATATTTTGGCTTTTAGTTCTTCAATTATCTTTCTTAATGAATTTTCAATCTTTTATTTCTTGAAGAAAAATAAGGATTTTATACATTGAAACCTAGAGCAGAAAAAAAGGAAGAATTTGTAGAAAATGCTGAGATGTTTATAGAATTTTATGTTGACATCCCCACCTATTGAATGATCTGTTAAATGATCAAGTTGAAGCTAAACTTCAAAAGGGAACTTTATTTTGGTGCGTCATTAATATAAGGAACTCTCTAAGGATCCAGTTATGCTAAGTTTAACAGTTTCATCATTGAGATCTCTGTCCTTGGATGAGGGGCCAGTAATGGCTGGTTGTATAAAAATCAACATAATGATAGTATGTGTACATTGCTAAAGCGCTGAAGGTAATAGTTAAGGCTAACATTCGAAAGACAAGATTACCTATAATTGATTGATTCAAACTTTATGTGGGACATCAAAATCTTAAAAATGAGCCTTCCGCATTGTGTTAACGAAGGCATTCTTTCTCTAAGTTCTAAAGGGTGGTGATAATGCAAACTAAGATTACTAGTTTCAAAAAGTGTTTAATGACTCTCACATGTATTTTTATATGTATATATTTGTAATTACTTAGTTGAATGCCTGTTTCAGGATCTGTAAACAGTGCAAACTGCAAGGAATTGGCAGCTCAGCCTGATGTTGATGGATTTTTGGTCGGTGGAGCTTCTCTGAAGGTAAAGATGATGTTCCCTTCTCTCTTTTTGCTCCCTATATACTCAAGTTTCTCTTACTTTATATTTGGTGCTTCTTTTGCTAACTTCATTCCAGCCGGAGTTCATTGACATTATCAAGTCTGCTGAGGTGAAGAAAAATGCCTGAGTTTGTTTCATGCCTAGCATGCTGAGTCGAGGAAGCTTTTTTTTTTCAGGAAGGTATATGGAATCCATTGGGTACAAATTTTAGACATTTTTGAGGAATAAGTTATGCTTTTTGTATTTTGATAAGCACTTCTAACTGTAGTTCGTTTATGAATAAATCTTACTATTTTTATCACCATGTCTAATTCATGCTCAGGTGCATGTGCTCTCTCTTTCTTTTTTGTTTAATAGTTTATGGATTCATCAATATTATGACTGTTGGAAAGAAAATTATATGAATCTCTTGTCACCATTTCAGAGATGTTAGATTGTGTTGACTGTTGACTGCCTCTTCTTCAGGTAAAATTATGGACTCGGGTTCAAATGGCACAAATTATACACTAGAACAACTGCTGATAAGGTTGATTTTGGTCTAAGATTTGAGTGTATAATTTAATTTGGGAAAATTCTTATGGGTTGATGGCATTGATCAGGTTTGGAGACTTAAATATTAGATTTGTGATTATTTTATAATGTATAACCATTTCCAAGCATGGTTGTCAAATCTCGTATCGTATCGTGTATCGAAAACCTGTATCGCGTATTGTATTGTATCATAGGATACGCTATTTTCAAAAAAATTACTATTATTCCAAAGATTAATTAAAGAATTTTGTGGTATTATTGGCTTCAAGTTATGGTATTACGTAATCAAAATTAATCACAAAATTAAAAATATATATCATTTTCTCTCAATTATTCATATCATTTTCAAAATCAATGTCAATATCTATATCTTCACTTGTATTATTATTATCATGCAAAATGGGCAACACATGTTCATTTTCACTTTCTCTATGCAAAATAGGTAAATTTAGACAGATTTCAGTGAACCAGGTTGGGTGACCTATATCCGACCGGAAATTTTTTTGGGCTTTTGGTCCAAATTAATGAAATCATATTGATATTTTTAAAGATACGAATAGGTACGTATCGTATCGTAGGATATATATCAACGTATCGAAAGGTTTATGATACGCTTTCTTATACGTATTATTAACGATTCGTATCGAATTGTATCGTAAGATATGTATCATGTATCGTAAGATGCTAAAAACCATGTTTCCAAGTACAGTTTGAAAATTAAATTTTATTTCTTAAAGTTGGAAATGAAGTCAAATGCTTACCTCGAAAAAAAAGTCAGTACCCATGGATAAGCGTATAAAGTCTTTTTAATTAACAGTATTCAAATGAATTTTTTAGCTAATAATTAAGCAAATTAATTAAATTAATTTGAGCAAAATCATTTTATAAAGCACTAAATATGCCAACCCAATGGATGTGTAGATTCTTAATCCCAACCATAGAAAAAAAAATGCAGTAAAAGTAAAGGTCTTAGTCTTACATGCCTTTTGTCCTTTATGCTTCCATATGCGTTATTGGTTGTTGAGCACAATTACAGAAAATGCAATGAATTTGTTTGAAGATGGGATTCTCGTGTGTTTATTTATTCATTTCATCTAAAAAATTTCACTCGAGCACTCGGTGTTAGAAGGATCAAATTAAATCACAATGATCAATTCCTGATACACTTTTTACCTCTACAAGTAAATTCCATTCATCATCATTATAGAGTCTATTATTCACCTTTGTCTGTTCACCTCACATTGCCCAAAAACTTTATTTAAATTTAGGTTCAAAACTTTCACTTTGATTTTCCAATGAAAACACCAAATTTCCTGCTTCCCAAACCTCCTTATTCTAGATTCGACAATTTCTTACTATAATTGTCACCGGTTATCAGTAAAGTCAATAGAAACAACCACTACCATCGCTTACAGTTCTAAGCAAATTATAGGAGTGACAAATGTCACTTTACATATGTGTGAGTGGTTCCAAATGAATGCATTTGATACTACAAATTGTATTTAACTTGTCATTTCTAAGATGAATTAACTGTGCAAATCATATTAAATGTTTTGCAAAGGCTGAAATATGGTATCATAGTTTTAATTATATGTATATTAAGGTGAGAAAAACAAATATATATATATTTTTTTTTGTAGAAATTAAAATAATTGGCCTAAAGGTTGGTTAGATGAGTGGTCCAGGATGGTTTGCGGGGAGGCTTTCAGCTGTAGAATTATTGAATTAATAAGAACAAAAATGCCTAACAATAAAGAAGGAAGGTATGCATCCAAGAAAAGAAAGCAACATCCCCTTACTCACTCATTTAATTTTTGTTATCATTGATTGTGGCTGTGCAATGTTAATTTAATATTTTAATTATGTTGAGAAATCAAGTCTCTTATCTTTAGTAGCTGTATAAGATAGACTATTGTTCTGTATTTTGTATCTAGATAATTATAGTTATTATTCTGGATCATAAACTTTAAGATCTAAGGCTTGTATATTGGCTATTTATGTCTACTGATTGTGAAAATAATATTGTAGCTTTTTCCTTAACATCTCTTGTTTCCTACTATTCCTTTGTTTTCTACTAATTATTCAAGGTTTAACCTTGATTTTAATGGTGAAAATTAATTTTGAAAGTTATGGTCATAATCTATAATCATACACAACCTTACCCTAATATACATTTATTTTGTGTATACTAATTTGAGAATGTGCTAATTATATGTTTATGGTGCATTCAATTTATTGATATCATAATGATAATCTTAGAAGATTCATCTAAATTGTGTAAGTATCACTTAAAAATGAAATGGGATGTAGTGATAAAAGAGAGTAGACATTTGGTAAAATATCGCTTTCTTATTTGGAAAAACCTGTATAGTTGGATAGATTGTTTTATGACAAGAATTTAAGCTCTCTAAGTATTGGTGTGGACAAGTTTGATAGAAATTGTTGAGAAGGAGCAAACCACTACTATGAGTCGGCCCTTTTTTTTTAAATAATCCGAGTAAAGTGTTTAATGAAGATAAAGTATATTCTTGTATAGTTTGGGTAGTTATAAATTTTTAATTTAAGATAAAGACTTTTTAATATAGGTGTATTTATGTGAAAACAAACGGTAAACAAACAATAATAAACGTCTTATATCTTAAATCTTGAAGAGATATAAACCTAAAATAAATAAATCAGCCTTTAAATTGCTATTTGACTGACCCTCTTTTTTTTTTTTTTTTTTTTTTTTTTTTTTTTTNCAACGGACAAGAGATTGATGTGATTCACGTCAGCAACATTTTTCATCAGGAACTAAACAGAAAAGTGAAACAGAGTCATATAAATTAGCAGTACCTTGAGAGTATCGTGCATCGAAAGCGAAGCCGAGGGAGATGCTGAAGCTACAGAAAGCATTGTTGAAGCCATCTGGTTTCAACTGTTACGAATCAACGAGAGGAACAATAAGATTTTATGAAGATATAACCAAATCAATTCTAATGTATGCGTGATCTACAAAGCGAAATATGTAAACAAATATATCGAGAAGGTATCAGATTGCGATATCAAATGAAATTTCACCTAGCAAAAGATGGATGTGTCGATGAGTACGAAGGAGAAGACTGGTGTGATCTTTAGAGTGACAAAGTAGCGTTTGAATCGACGCTGATACAGTGAGGAGAAGTAGTTGTCATTGCTATATCCGTGTGCTGAAGATCAAGGGTGAAATAGTCTTTTTAAGTCATAAAAGGTTTGGTTTGAGTAGTAAGTAGTAAGCGATGGGCGATGTTGGGTGTTAACGGAGTAAAAGGTAACTTTGGACTGCCATTTGTCAGCAAATGAGTGGCGCCACGTTCGGCCCAACTAAATTCTAGTGTTAAGAGCGGACTTTTTCGGGTCGGATGGATCCCATGCGACTAATTTCAATGAGTTGGTTATGTGGTTGTAACTGCAAAAATATGGATGGTCTTAATCCAGAGTAATCCAGATTAATCTGGATTATTAAGATCTGTCACTTGCACTAAGGAGACGCTTGGTTGGAGAAAACGTGAGATTATTAAAGTTATATCATCTTATATTATTTGATTACTATATTTGATTGTCAAATAATATAAGATTTCGATAATCTTCAAATATCAATAGTATTTATTGGTAGTAATTAGAGGTGTTTAAAAAAATACAAAAACTGAACCGAACTGAAAAATCGGTCAACCAAAAAAAGGGTTCAGTTATGGTTCGAAAAATTTAAAAAACTGAATTTTCGGTTCGGGAGAAATTAGAAACGGTTAATCGAAAACCGGTTTTCTAAACCGGTTTTTCAAATATATATATTATATTAAATAAATAAATAATAACCTAAACTAAAATAAATCTCTAATTCACTCAATCTAAAATCCCAACCTAAATTTTTTTCCTTAGTTTCCAATGTATTGTCTATATTTACAATTTAATTTAAGACAAAATTAAAAAAAAAAAGTTTCATAAAAAAAAAAGGGAAAACCGGTTCAAAACCGGTTATTCCTAAAATCGGTTTGGTTTCGGTTCGGGAAAATTCCCAAACCGAAAATTCGATTCAGTTTAGAAAAGATGGTTAACCGCTTTTGAACACCCCTAGTAGTAATATTGGAAGTAATTTGCTTACCTCAATTTTCTTAGGTATTCTAAGATTACCAGGGTAGTTTTTTTTTTTTTTTTACAATTCTATTCCTTATTAATAAAATTTTAAAACAATAATACCCTTATTTTTAAATTTATATATATGAATTACTATTACATCCAAATTAATTAACTTTTTAAACAAAATTACCTTTGAATTCAAAACAAATTGCAACCCACCCAAGCCATCACCCCCACCCACCTGCTGTCGGCAACTATCGCCATGACCAATAGCCGCCGAAATGACACACGAAAGGCCGAAAATGACCGCCGTACGCTGATATGACCATTTGACTAGATATCTAACCGAAAATGGCCAGATCGTGTCAGATCTAGCCATTGACGGCCAGATCTCTAGCCGGAAATAACCATACGATGCACGAAGGCCATTTCCTGCCTTCCATGAGCCGTTAGGTTGTCAACTGTCGATGACCTGCGGTGGTTTTCAACGACTGGCAATGGTTAGATTGGTGAGAGTGCTTTGTTGATTTTTAAAACTTTTATTATGAAATTGTTTTTGTTAAGATTTTAAATGCAGGTGGTTATAATAATTTGAATAATAATCAATATTAAAAAATAATATAATAATAATAATAATAATAATATTTAATTAAAAGACAATTTAATAATTTAAATAACATACTCACCAATTTATTTCTCCTAACCATACATATTTTCCTAAACATTCCCAATAATCTTCAATGTAATCTAACTTTCCAATAATTCAATATTCCTAATAATCTAACATTCTCTTAACCAAATGTGTTCAGTTAGAGAAGAATTTTATTGATGAAGATCAATGATAGAAAATGTTCTCTACAATTAGTCGAAGTTATTATTATTATTATTATTTGGGAAGTTTGTAATACAAGCTACTGTGCACTTGACATATCGAAACAAGATGTGAAGAGCCCGCGACTGCGCACACCGCCAACTGGTCAATGGTGAAGACATGCCCATATAACATTTGGCCTTCCATTGAGCAGCTATATATTTCTATCCATAGTAAGAGGAGTTATTTGACTGAAAATAAGGAAATTAAATAGAAAAGTGAAGGTATAACTACTGTGTCCTATTCCAGATTTGCGAAGACGACGACTCTTCGCTGTGCAATATCAATGTGCATATACATCTACCAACTTTTATCACTCCAACTAAAAATCATAAGTAACAACCTTAACGCGCACAATCAGCTTTCCCCTGTCCACTGAATCATACCAAGCAGTTAACTATTTTGTTCCTTCCCTCTGTCTCTTTGAAAATTCAGTTACACGAGTCAAGAATGGAAAAGTATGACCATGAGCATTTTAACTGCTGAGCTACTTCATCTCCGACTAAAGGTTTTTAACTTCCTCTGAAGCAATCGAAATCACTAAGCCATAAATTTTAGCATTACTTAGAAAGGCAAACCTAAAAGTTTAACATTAACATATCGGTCAGAGCCCGTAAAACATGCAAGCAACTCATCCACAGATGTCAACCTAAGAACAATTTTTTTACCCGAGTGACAAACCAGGAGAAACAACCCATCCAGGTGCATTCGATTCCGGCAGATTACTTCTTGAAATACAAGCATAAAAAAAACAGAAAAAGAAAGATAAACATGCCTAGTATAAACCTATTTTATACTTGACAACAAATCTAATTCTTCCCCTCTATATTCTTATCTCATACAAAAACATGCCTAGTATATTCGTATTTCATAATCAAATGACAGTTCAAATGTAATATCCTAGTAATTTCAGTTGCACAATAGAAAGAGGCCTGATAGCTAAAAAGAAACAGACTATGATTAACCCGTGGTATCACTAAACTACAGAGAATTATCAATCTTCAGTTAAAGAGTTGAATAACCAAAAACCATTATTACAAACATGAACTGCAACACAGGCCAAACCAGCTTTGGGAGATACAATCAAAAAATCAACCTATATGAACCCATCAGTAATAACAAACATATAAACTTCGATAATTTCCACAGGCATTAATACTTGAACAAAACTGAATTAACTAAAAGGAAAAAGGAACTTAAGTATAAATTGAAGGAACAAATTCCGAACAATAATAAAAGCCCAAAACATTAAGGAGTCTTATGAGTTCCGTATACAAATGCGTTTTTTCTCAACTGAATACAAAGCATAAAGCTTGTATCACCATGGTCTTTAAGACAACTAAACACTCTAAATTACTTTAAAATAAGCTTAAACAGATCAACAAAAGATCCATCCGAACAAACACCTTAGAATCCAAGCTTGGTACGACGCCAGTGCCTGCGCTTTGCGTTATACCTGAAAAATAAAATCAACAGAAAGAACAACAGTTAGATATCTCTCATCGTTCTTAATACAGTTTCAACATAAAGATAAATAAGAGAATGAAAAAATGCCTGATAGTGTTATCGGTACGCATGCGGATCCAGTGAGGGATAGGCCTGTTTTGCCTCATCTTCTTGGCCAGTTTCTTCTTGATTATAAAAGTCTTGTGTGACGGCTGTTGATATATTCATGTAATATATCAATTACAGATCAAAAACCCAAACCAACAATCACTTAATTCTACCGAGAAAAAGAAAGATGAAGAGAGTATTACCATTTTCGCTTCTCTTCGATCGGCTGCCGAGTGGGAGACAAACTCTCAGTAGCGAAAACCCTAATCGTAAAAACCCGAACGGGAAGGAAATGTGCTTTTTATATTATAGGGCACTCGGATAATTGGACTAGTCTGGACCGACTCGCAAGTTGGGCTTCTTGGGTCCCAACATAAACAGCCCATTTAACCGTTCTTAGGTCCCAAATTATTGCCAACAACAAATCAGCCATACATTTCCTCTCGTATCCAACTGTGAACCAACATTCCTAACGGCATATGTTTGTTGTATTTATATTTTGAAATAAAAAATGAAATTATGGAACCAGCGAACTTTCTCCAAGTTATTGCAATTAGGGGTGTTCAAAATCGGTTAACCAATTTCTTGAACCGAATCAGTTTTTTGGTTCAGAAATTTTCCTGAACCAAAACCTAACCGCTTAGAAAAAACCAATTAACCGGTTTTCCTCTTAAACTTATTATTATTATTATTATTTTTTAATTTTCCCTGATTTAAACCGTTTAAGTGCAGAGTTGTAATATCATCTACTACACATTTGTAAAATCTTAGTTTTCCTTACACTAAAATCTTAATAATCAATTCTCTGATTCTAAAAATCACAATCAAATAATATTCTTTTGTTTTTGGTGTTACACCTAACATCAACCATGCCTGAAGATTTTAGAGAAGATTCAAACTCCAATTCCAAGATTAATATGAAGAAAAGCTTTAAAGTCCAAGATTCATAATCCACTTAAATTCCACTCATAACTTCCACTTAAGTTCCAAGATTTCGTTACTTACGAAGAAAACCTTTAAAGTCAAATACAGTAATGTTAAGAAAGAGCAATCCATATGATTATTGTATTGTTGACAACTCAAAATGATAACCAAATAAAATATTGATAATCCAATAAACCGTTTTAATTCAAAAATTTTAGAGAAGATTTCAACTCTAATTGGAGGTTTAGAATGTGGAGAGGAAAAGAATATCTGATTGTTTGTGTCTCTATGACGAATCTGAAGAGGGACGAAGCTGAAGAAGATGAGTGACTGAGCTGAAGAAAGACAAAGCTGCTGCTGGAGGTGAGAGTGACTGAGCTAAAGAAAGACAAAGCTGTTGCTGGAGGTGAGAATGAAGAACTACGAAGCTGCTCCTGCTGCCGGAGGTGAGAATGAAGCTGTTTTGAAGGAAAATCAAAGCTAGAGAGAATCGACGAAGCTGCTGCGGCAATGCTCTGTGACTGTAAATCTGTAATAGTGTAATGTGGGGTGTGGGTGGACGGTGGAGACTGGAGAGTGGAGACCAGAGAGAACAAAGACTGAAAACTGAAAATAAAAATGAAAAGGGGATTTAGGTTTGATTAATGCTACAGTTATACTATTTTTTTACACTATTCTATAAATATCATGATGTGATATATGTTACAATCACATAAATTTTATTATAATATTAAAAATTTAAAATAATTAAAAATATAAATTCTATTATAATATTAAAAATTTAAAATAATTAAAATTTTGTGTGGCTGTAACATATGTCAATCATGATGTAATGAAAATTGTGTAAAAAAAAGATGTAAATATAGCATTACTCTTTAGGTTTAAAGATTTATTTTATTTTAATTTAATTTAATATATTTAATTATTTGTAGAGAATACATAATATAAATTTGAGAAACTTATGACGCTTTATAACAATACATAACTAGCTTTGTAGCTTGCGGGATCCAATTGATCATTTTAAAGCTTGCGGGATCCAATTGATCATTTTAAGTTTTAGAGAGTTTAAACTCATTCTCAAAAGTTAACCCAAAAGAAAAGAGAATTCAACCATATATATATATATATACACATCATAACATTCTATCAAATTGGTAATATAAGACAAATATAACTTCTAATATTATAGGAATAAAGGAAAATGGAGCTTTAAAGCACTCAAAAATCCAATTCTTCTTAGCGTACAAATGGAATAAGGAAATACTCAGCATAGAATAACTGCAGATCAAGTAAACAGAAGTAGTCAGTCTGGGGCTATGCAAAAACGAGGGAGATATATATGCTAGTGTGTGATGGGACATATGCTGATCAGAAAAAGAGAAATCATTTGCCTTCCAAATGAACATGTAAAAAGAAGTTATCAATACTTTACTTGAGAGATCAATAGATCGAGCTCGAAGCCACAGAAAGGAGGCGAGTGTGCAGTGGCCCAGTATCTGCATTAGAAAGAGAATCCTTATTAATTATATATGAGAGATTAATTAAGTACTACATGAAGTACTTAAAGAACAAAGCACAATTCCTTACAGTGACAAGCTTGCTAATTGATAGGGAAGATGAAGAAGCTCCCACCATTACAGCAGCTCCATAAGCCATCAACAGCATTTGAACACAAAGCCAAAATACCTTGTGAGAAAACCAGGCAACTAATATTTGTAAGTCAACAAATACGGTCTGTTTCCATTTGGTTAGAAAAGAAAGGAAAATCTGAAAACAGAGTCACATATACTCACTCTTTCTTGACCTAGGCTGACACTAAAGGATTGGATGCCAAAATATCTGTCGCCATCTATATCAGGTATATCCTGTGTTAAGGGTCCAAAACAAGTAAATATGTAAAAAAGTGCTTAGGAAATTAAGCACTAAGATGTCAAGGAAGGAAGTATTCTGAATTACCTTAAATAGTGCTATAACAGTAGAGAAGAAGCACATGAAAGCGGTAGCAAATAACAATGATTTTGTGATTACTATAGGTCTACCAAGCACATATTTCTGGATGTATGAACAGCTTCATCATCAGTTACGAATAAATTAATTTAATATATAGAAGAAGGGATTGATGAATTAAACCTGAGTGTGTATAAAGAAAGCAAGTTGAATAACAAGTGCCCTCACAAACAGGATGCAACTTGCAGCCAGAAATGGGTGTCTCTTCCATCTAAGAAAGGGATGCTACAAGAAGAACCACAACGCATTAAGCAGTCTCATCAGAACGGAATAATATAATTGATTTGATGATTTCATTTGGCTTTGTAAAGCAGTTACCTCGACGGAATAAACAGTTCCAAGCAGACCGCCTATGAGGAGAGCAAAAACCAGTGGTGGAGATTTAGAAATAATCCCCATACCCAGACTCTGAAAATTGAGATCAGGTAAGAAAATTTTAAGAGGAACATTGCTAACAGAAAAATGGTTTTACAGTTAGACAGATTAATTAATAACTAAAGAAACATAAATAATTATAGTGCATATTGTACTATTCAATCTAACAACCCTCTAACGTGGCCACAAAGTAGTACGGGGAAAACGATTTAATATTAATTTATAAAACACAGTCATGGATTTTTAAAAAAGCAGTGGCATTTGAAGATTGCTGCCAATCTGCTTACCATCAATAAAGCCGCGGAAACAATTGCAGTTCCTGTTCCCATCGAGAAATCACCAGAAGCGAGGGGAAGATAAGGCTTATTAACCTGTGAACATTAACAATAAACTGAGATAAATAATCCTAAAGTGTTACTGCTGTTGCATCATGCATGAATACAATAATGAACTACCAGTTATACCTTGTCTATTTCAACATCAAACAACTGATTTAAACCCACAATGTAAATATTCATCAATATTGAGGGCACCAAAGCCTGGAATATCAACAAGCAGGGGCGGATTCAGCCCCTTTAAGGGTAGGCTTGGGCCTACCCTCAGATTTGGAAAAAAAATTATTATTATACAGGCCATAAAGAATTGTTAATTAACATATATATCCAGATCCACTTTCAGATTTTTAAAACATAAGAACTATTATACATACTGTATATCTAGGTCTACAAAAACACTTATTATATATATATATTTATTTATTTAAAGCCCACGTCATATTAAAAGTTTAAAACTCTCTTCAGTGTTTTTCTACACAGTTTTACCTTTTTTTTTTTTTATGATTTTATCCCCAAATTCTTTATTCTCTCTTTCTCTTTCTTATGTTATTCGCTCTTAAAATTTTTGAAGACTGAAATTGTTAAATTTTCACTACTCAAGGTGTCATAATTAGCTCCATTTTTTGTTTTATCGATTTTAGGATGCGTATTGTTCATTTCAATTTAGTTTATTTAAGGATTGAATCATTTTTTTTCTTTTTGAGGTTTTTTATTCTAATTTGAGAGAAAAAAATATTAATCTTGTGAGTTTATTTTGTATTTTCTGTCTAAGAATGAATCTGCTTTCTCAAATTAAAACCTTAACTATATTTTAAAGGACGTTATTCTTCACCCTTCACCCACTACTTTCCCACATTTTAAACGTCACCATTCAGTTGTTCAAAATTATTAAAGAAATTTGAGTTACTATCTGTGTTTATACCAAAAAAATTTCCCCTCTTTTATTAATTCATATTAAAAGTCAACGTAACATTGACTTGATTTAAGTTTTGGTTGACTTTAGCTTAATTAGGCTAAGTTTGATCAACGCTATGAAAATTTATATTGTAATCTTTGAAAGCCAAAAATAAAAATATTAAAAGAAGGTTTTGTTCAAGGTTTACTCAACACTTTTACTCAAAATTTTGCTTCTCATAGATTTATTCAAGTAAAAAAATATTGTGTTATTGTATATGTTTTTTTCTTAGGTTCTTACTATTGTATTATTTTTTTAATTAAGGTTTAGTGATTTTTTAATGTTTTCACTAGTTATTTGGCAAATAATGACAGAGCCGCAGAGGCCCCCCCTCGACAAAAATTCTGGATCCGCCACTGTCAACAAGGATCGATCAATGTTATTATTCAAATTTGAAATAATCATCATAAGCAGTTTTGTTTTGTTTTCTCTCTTAGAGACTGTTACCTAAAATAATCATGTTACCTTCAATAATCCCATGAAAAATGTGGGAGTCAAATCAGCAACATTTACTACCGGAAGAAGGGAAACCGATAGTATCCCTATAATCTGACCAAACAAAAATAAATATATAAATGAATCGATCTTTAACCACACTTAATAAGGGTAGTACTTTCAAGGAACTCACAGTGCCAATAACGGTATGAGGACGACTAAAACGATAAAATGCGTTAAGTTTCTGGGAAAAAACCTCCAGAAAGCTGGTTGCGTTATCACCATCATCCATAATCATTTTGTAACGTGACACGATTAATAAAGTATCTCTTGAGTGGTTTAAAATTGACGTCGTTTATTATTATTTTCTTTCTGTTTCTATTAATATTATTGGCTTCTATGAATGAAACTGCGTTTGAACTTCTGATAGGCTTCCAGCAGCTTAGCTGAGCGCAACGTTCTTGTCTCACTGCCGATTCAAGTGCTACAACACAACCTGGATAAAGCAAATATTTAATTACAAATTTAAACTGTTAAACGTTAACCACTAATTACAGCTTTGGTATTATCAAAAAATCAAAAATAAAATCTCCACCAAGATGAAGATAGAAATAGTCAAGAACATAATCAAAGGTTGAGACTGAGAGTGATGGAGAAAGGAGAAACATACATACCCTGCCCTGAAATATGGTGATACCTTAGAGGGAAGCTTGATAATGAATAAGATTGAGGCATGGCTGCTCTCTCTTTCCTTCTGTATACAATACAAAACTTATAGGAGGAAGCGATTGTACTTTTTACCAGCGATCGTTTATTCCTTTGCTTAATTTTTATCACTGTTTAATATCAAAGTCGATAACTGTAAATTACTAGTTTAACAACTCAACAAATTTTCCAACTTTTTGAAATTCGAAACTAAAGCCATCGATTTGCACACAGAATTTTGTATGATATTATTTACTAGTAAATATTCAATGTACTAATATCACTTATAAATTTATTTATTATTTATGTTCTTCGCTATATATAATTACCCTATTTGGCTGACTTTCTCACATTCACACCTAGAGATACTCGAACAAGAAAAAATACCTAATCACATTCTCACTTCTTTCTCTGGATTTTTCAAACTTATGATGCATAATTAAAAGCATGAATTCGTGAATACCTGCAATCACTTAAACCATGCTCTAATCTATAAAAATGTTTTAAATCATCAATAAATTGAAAAAAAATGTAAAAAATTCATAAACCTATTTTCTTAAATTATAATGTGACAGTGAGTCAATGACAGAAACAAAAAAGTCATCCAAATTTAATATGAAAGCTGGATTTTTGCAACTTTGTATTCATACTGATGACACAGACAATGCAGTCTTTTACATCCCCAATCAGCAGCACCAATGTACAGAAGTAAGTAAAGGATTCCATAATTGTGAAATTCAACCTCCTCCATGCGCTATTTAAGTCTAATTAGCCAAAAGGGGTGCTAGGCCCCACATAGATGCCATCAGAAAGTTAAGCTTGTGGGACACCATGATACCGACCCATGCACGCCCATCTCCTCAGCTTTAATATTCAAGGCCTTCCTCATGTCCCACGCACACGATCTTCTAAAAACATCTAAGAATAACTAATGAAAATATTTGCAAAATCTCGAAAAGTTTAATAATTGCAAGGATCCACACCATTGCAATGAAAGAGCAGTTTTATTGGAAGGATATGATAATAGATAAAGATAAGCCCATAAACACTCCTCATTAACTTTTGTTCACAAATATAAGAACTCGTAATTGATCAGTTTATATTAGGTCAGATAGGATTTATTGTAAACTGATCAATTACGAGCTGAAACATCACATTGGTGAGAGGAAGTTAGGAAGAATGGTTTGAGGAAATTTAGCTGATAGGACTTCCCAAGTTTCAAATTGAGAATATAACCTTGAAAAGGTTTTTGATTTTTTTTTTTTAAAAAAAAATCTAACCTGGTACACTTAAGTGTACTTAAAGCAGCAAAAAGGGTTAGGGTGAAAAGATTTAAATGTTTGTGGGTTAAAGTATAATAAATAGAAGTTGGTTTAAAATTTGAAAGACAAAACACATTCCTCCACCATTAACACATTCTTCTTCCTCTGCCATTAACACCTTCTTCTTCCTCCGTCATTAACATCTTCTTCGCCAAAGATCCGCCTCTTCCTACTCCTGACATTTCGTCCAGAGATGTGTATCTCCTCTTTGCATTTTATATTTCTATTTACAAAGATTTAATGATGGATTGAGTTTGGGTTATGATTTTGATTATGTGGTTTAGGTTCTTGGGTAGTGTTTGATGTAATACAAGTTGAAAGGAGTAAGATTTGTTAATGATTTTCTTGCATTGTACGTAGGTGGGGGTGGTAGCAGCGATTATAGGTGAAAATGTATTCTGGAGCTAATGGATCACTTAAGCGATCTAGTATAAGTCTGGTATATGGCAGCAGATCGCTTAAGCGATCGGGTATGGCAACAGATCGCTTAAGCGATCGGGTATATGGCAGCAGATCGCTTAAGCTATTAGACTTATTTATACCAGATCGCTTAAGCGATCTAGTAAGCGATACACCAGATCGCTTAAGCGACTCATCAAATGTTTTTTAAAATCTATCTAACCCTTAATATATCGGTTAATAAATTNTGCTAGGCCCCACATAGATGCCATCGGAATGTTAAGCTTGTGGGACACCATGATACCGACCCATGCACGCCCATCTCCTCAGCTTTAATATTCAAGGCCTTCCTCATGTCCCACGCACACGATCTTCTAAAAACATCTAAGAATAACTAATGAAAATATTTGCAAAATCTCGAAAAGTTTAATAATTACAAGGATCCACACCATTGCAATGAAAGAGCAGTTTTATTGGAAGGATATGATAATAGATAAAGATAAGCCCATAAACACTCCTCATTAACTTTTGTTCACAAATATAAGAACTCGTAATTGATCAGTTTATATTAGGTCAGATAGGATTTATTGTAAACTGATCAATTACGAGCTGAAACATCACATTGGTGAGAGGAAGTTAGGAAGAATGGTTTGAGGAAATTTAGCTGATAGGACTTCCCAAGTTTCAAATTGAGAATATAACCTTGAAAAGGTTTTTGATTTTTTTTTTTTAAAAAAAAATCTAACCTGGTACACTTAAGTGTACTTAAAGCAGCAAAAAGGGTTAGGGTGAAAAGATTTAAATGTTTGTGGGTTAAAGTATAATAAATAGAAGTTGGTTTAAAATTTGAAAGACAAAACACATTCCTCCACCATTAACACATTCTTCTTCCTCTGCCATTAACACCTTCTTCTTCCTCCGTCATTAACATCTTCTTCGCCAAAGATCCGCCTCTTCCTACTCCTGACATTTCGTCCAGAGATGTGTATCTCCTCTTTGCATTTTATATTTCTATTTACAAAGATTTAATGATGGATTGAGTTTGGGTTATGATTTTGATTATGTGGTTTAGGTTCTTGGGTAGTGTTTGATGTAATACAAGTTGAAAGGAGTAAGATTTGTTAATGATTTTCTTGCATTGTACGTAGGTGGGGGTGGTAGCAGCGATTATAGGTGAAAATGTATTCTGGAGCTAATGGATCACTTAAGCGATCTAGTATAAGTCTGGTATATGGCAGCAGATCGCTTAAGCGATCGGGTATGGCAACAGATCGCTTAAGCGATCGGGTATATGGCAGCAGATCGCTTAAGCTATTAGACTTATTTATACCAGATCGCTTAAGCGATCTAGTAAGCGATACACCAGATCGCTTAAGCGACTCATCAAATGTTTTTTAAAATCTATCTAACCCTTAATATATCGGTTAATAAATTTTGTTTTTTTATGATTGCTTAAGCAACCAAGGTTAAAAGCAAAGGATCGCTTAAGCGATAAAATAAATCGCTTAAGCGATCGTGCGTCTGGGCACTTATTGATTATGTCTTGTTCATGATTGCTTAAGCGACCAAGTGTAAAAGTGTAGAATCGCTTAAGCGATAACATAAATACAACCAAATCTCTTAAAAGACTAAGTCTAAATACACATGATCGCTTAAGTGAGAAATGAAATCTCTTAAGCGATCCAGTGTATTCGGATTATTTTTATTGTATTTCACTAGATTGGTTAAGCGATTAACGCTATCTTAAACATATAAGGTGTACGATTCGGTCAGTGGACCATGACCGTTATTATATTTTAATTAAATTAGTTCTTTTACGGCTATATTAAACATATACGGTGTAGAATGTTTACGTCTATATTAAATATATCAGGTGTACGATTTGTTCAGTGGACTATGACCGTTATTATATTTTAATTAAATTAGTTCTTTTATGGCTATATTAAACATATATGGTTAGAATGTTTACGTCTATATTAAACATATCAGGTGTACGATTCGTTCAGTAAACCATGACCGTTATTATATTTTAATTAAATAAGTTCTTTTATGGCTATATTAAACATATATGGTGTAGAATGTTTACGTCTATAGTAAACATATCAGGTGTATGATTCGTTCAATGGACCATAACCGTTATTATATTTTAATTAAATTAGTTCTTTTACGGCTATATTAAACATATATGGTGTAGAATGTTTACGTCTATATTAAACATATCAGGTGTACGATTCGTTCAGTGGACCATGACCGTTATTATATTTTAATTAAATTAGTTCTTTTACGTCTATATTAAACATATGTCCATAAACATGGAAAAGAAATATTGAAGTAAATTACCCTTAATCGCTTAAGCGATCACATCAATTTAGACTTAGTCTACAGAGTGCAAAACAGATGGTTGCAGAGTTCAATTTTATATCAATATTATATTTTTTATATATTACTTTCTTGCCAAGAACTAACAAAAATAATAGAATAACAATAGACATTTCAGCTTTATGTACGATGTTGATCAATAAAGACCGAAGTGTTCTTTTCACATTCTATTGAAACGAAAAAGATAATTAATAATAATAAATAATTAATAAAAAAGAACTAAATATTAAATAAACATTACGGAATACAATTTCTCACTCAAACCTTCACAATATCAAAAGATTCGCTAATAAGTCTTCAACGGTTGGCCTTGGCAACTCTCTCGATTTCATCATTCTTCTTGATGGCATAGCTGGAAATACAATGATATAAAATTAGTTTAATACATCACAAAAGATTGACATACAACCAAGAGAAACTAGTGAACAAGTAAATGGAACAACATCTAGCCACTCACAAAACTATTCAACACCCAAAACAACTTGTCTCATGTCTAATAATAGCCAAGTGCCTATAATGTAGGAAAAAAAAAAGTTATTAACCGATATATTAAGGGTTAGATAGATTTTAAAAAATATTTTCAGAATCGCTTAAGCGATCTGGTATAAACAAGTCTGATCACTTAAGCGATTTACTGCCATATACCCGATCGCTTAAGCAATCTGCTGCCATATACCAGACTTCTAGTATCGCTTAAGCGATCTGCTGTTATATACCAGACTTATACTAGATCGCTTAAGCGATCCATTAGCTCCATAATACATTTTCAGTGATCTTCACCTATAATCGGTGCTACCACCCCCAGCTATGCACAATGCAAGAAAATCATCAACAAATCTCACTCATTTCAACTTGCATTACATCAAACACAACCCAAGAACCTAAACCACTAAATCAAAATCATAACTCAAACCCAATCCATCATTAAATTTTTGTAAATAGAAATATAAAATGCAAAGAGGAGATATACATTCCTAGATGAAATGTTAGGAGTAGGAAGAGGCAGATCTTTGGCAGAGAAGATGTTAATGGTGGAGGAAGAAGAAGGTGTTAATGGTGGAGGAAGAAGAAAGTGTTAATGGCAGAGGAAGAAGAAGAAGATGTAGAAGAAGAAGAAGAAGATGTAGACAAAGCTTAGAAGAAACAACAACCAGGGGAGGGATGCGTTAATGGTGGGAGGAAGAAGAAGAAAGTGTTTAGGTTTGTTTGCAAGAATTTTGGCTCTTTAAGGACATATTATAATTTTAAAAAGGTTACACCATACTTCGTTAATCCTAATTAACCACTAATCATGTTTAATTAACTTTAATCAATAATAAGACAATTTACTTAACACTTTCAAACTACATGACCTTTTAATTAAATTTGAACTTGATTTGACCTTTTAATAAAATGCCCCGAATGACCTATGATAATATATGTTTATTAATAAATAAATGTAATCAAAATATGTATAATGTTTATGGGCTTTAAATCCGCAATCCTTTGTAGGCGAAGGAGTCCAATATCAGTACACACTCAGCCCATAGATTAGCCCTGTATGGGCCGCCCATTGAGAAAGAAAAGCCCTTTATTTATGCGGCAAAAGAATAAGCTTTAATTTACACTAAAGTCAAGATTTGAATGGAGTTAACTCATTTTAACTATATGATAAATTAATTTAATACTCTTACACATGTAATATGATAATAATAATAACATTACAACTTATAGGAATAAAGGAAAAGGGGGCTTTAAAGCACTTGAAAATCCAATTCTTCTTAGCGTACAAATGGAATAAGGAAGTACTCAGCATAGAATAACTGCATATCAAGTAAACAAAAATAGTCAGTCTGGGGCTATACAGAAACGAGGGAGATATATATGCTTGTGTGTGATGAGACATATGATAGATCAGAAAAAGAGAAATCACTTGCCTTCCAAATGAACATGTAAAAAGAAGTTATCGATGCTTTACTTGAGAGATCAATAGATCGAGTTCGAAGCCACAGAAAGGAGGCGAGTGTGCAGTGGCCCAGTGTCTGCATTAGAAAGAGAATCCTTATTAATTATGAGAGATTAATTAATACTACATGAAGTACTTAATGAACAAAGCACAATTCCTTACAGTGACAAGCTTGCTAATTGGTAGGGAAGATGAAGAAGCTCCCACCATTACAGCAGCTCCATAAGCCATCAACAGCATTTGAACACAGAGCCAAAATACCTAGTGAGAAAACCAGGCAACTAATATTTGTAAGTGAACAAATACGGTCTGTTTCCATTTGGTTAGAAAAGAAAGGAAAATCTGAAAACAGAGTCACATATACTCACTCTTTCTTGACCTAGGCTGACACTAAAGGATTGGATGCCAAAATATCTGTCGCCATCTATATCAGGTATATCCTGTGTTAAGGGTCCAAAACAAGTAAATATGTAAACAAACTGCTTAGGAAATTAAGCACTAAGATGTCAAGGAAGGAAGTATTCTGAATTACCTTAAATAGTGCTATAACAGTAGAGAAGAAGCACATGAAAGCGGTAGCAAATAACAATGATTTTGTGATTACTATAGGTCTACCAAGCACATATTTCTGGATGTATGAACAGCTTCATCATCAGTTACGAATAAATTAATTTAATATATAGAAGAAGGGATTGATGAATTAAACCTGAGTGTGTATAAAGAAAGCAAGTTGAATTACAAGTGCCCTCACAAACAGGATGCAACTTGCAGCCAGAAATGGGTGTCTCTTCCATCTAAGAAAGGGATGCTACAAGAAGAACCACAACGCATTAAGCAGTCTCATCAGAACGGAATAATATAATTGATTTGATGATTTCATTTGGCTTTGTAAAGCAGTTACCTCGACGGAATAAACAGTTCCAAGCAGACCGCCTATGAGGAGAGCAAAAACCAGTGGTGGAGATTTAGAAATAATCCCCATACCCAGACTCTGAAAATTGAGATCAGGTAAGAAAATTTTAAGAGGAACATTGCTAACAGAAAATGGTTTTACAGTTAGACAGATTAATTAATAACTAAAGAAACATAAATAATTATAGTGCATATTGTATTATTCAATCTAACCACCCCCTAACATGGCCACAAAGTTGTACGAGGAAAACAATTTAATATTAATTTATAAAACACAGTTATGGATTGTTAAAAAAGCAGTGGAATTTGAAGATTGCTGCCAATCTGCTTACCATCAATAAAGCCGCGGAAACAATTGCAGTTCCTGTTCCCATCGAGAAATCACCAGAGGCGAGGGGAAGATAAGGCTTATTAACCTGTGAACATTAACAATAAACTGAGATAAATAATCCTATAAGTGTTACTGCTGTTGCATCATGCATGAATACAATAATGAATTACCAGTTATACCTTGTCTATTTCAACATCAAACAACTGATTTAAACCCACAATGTAAATATTCATCAATATTGATGGCACCAAAGCCTGGAATATCAACAAGGATCGATCAATGTTATTATTCAAATTTGAAATAATCATCATAAGCAGTTTTGTTTTGTTTTCTCTCTTAGACTTGACTGTTACCTAAAATAATCATGTTACCTTCAATAATCCCATGAAAAATATGGGAGTCAAATCAGCAACATTTACTACCGGAAGAAGGGAAACCGATAGTATCCCTATAATCTGACCAAACAAAAATAAATATATAAATGAATCGATCTTTAACCACACTTAATAAGGGTAGTACTTTCAAGGAACTCACAGTGCCAATAACGGTATGAGGCCGACTAAAACGATAAAATGCGTTAAGTTTCTGGGAAAAAACCTCCAGAAAGCTGGTTGCGTTATCACCATCATCCTCAGATTTTGAGGCATAACCATCTTGTAACGTGACACGATTAATAAAGTATCTCTTGAGTGGTTTAAAATTGACGTTGTTTATTATTATTTTCTTTCTGTTTCTATTAATATTACTGGCTTCTATGAACGAAGCTGTGTTTGAACTTCTGATCGCCTTCCAACAGCTCAGCTGAGTGCAACGTTCCTGTCTCACTGCCGATTCAAGTGCTACAACACAACCCGGAAAAAGCAAACATGAATACGAAATAAGAATCTTTCTTTAAGATAAACGTACGTGTCGGTGTGCATGCAATTTATTTAATTACAAATTTACAATGTTAAACGTTAACCACTAATTACAGCTTTGGTATTATCGAAAAATCAAACATAAAATCTCCACCAAGATGAAGATAAGCATATTTATTCTTATCTTCCTCGTATATTCGATAACTTCAAATGTAAAGAAGAGAAATAGTCAAGAACATAATCAAAAGGTTGAGACTGAGAGTGATGGAGAAAGGAGAAACATACATACCCTGCCCTGAAATATTATGATACCTTGGAGGGAAGCTTGATAATGAATAAGATTGAGGCATGGCTGCTCTCTCTTTCCTTCTGTATACAATACAACACTTACAGGAGGAAGCGATTGTCTGGATGATCCTTCACTACTTGTTACCAGCGATCGTTTATTCCTTCGCTTAATTTTTATCGCCCTGAAATATTATGATACCTTGGAGGGAAGCTTGATAATGAATAAGATTGAGGCATGGCTGCTCTCTCTTTCCTTCTGTATACAATACAACACTTACAGGAGGAAGCGATTGTCTGGATGATCCTTCACTACTTGTTACCAGCGATCGTTTATTCCTTCGCTTAATTTTTATCGCCCTGAAATATTATGATACCTTGGAGGGAAGCTTGATAATGAATAAGATTGAGGCATGGCTGCTCTCTCTTTCCTTCTGTATACAATACAACACTTACAGGAGGAAGCGATTGTCTGGATGATCCTTCACTACTTGTTACCAGCGATCGTTTATTCCTTCGCTTAATTTTTATCGCCCTGAAATATTATGATACCTTGGAGGGAAGCTTGATAATGAATAAGATTGAGGCATGGCTGCTCTCTCTTTCCTTCTGTATACAATACAACACTTACAGGAGGAAGCGATTGTCTGGATGATCCTTCACTACTTGTTACCAGCGATCGTTTATTCCTTCGCTTAATTTTTATCGCCCTGAAATATTATGATACCTTGGAGGGAAGCTTGATAATGAATAAGATTGAGGCATGGCTGCTCTCTCTTTCCTTCTGTATACAATACAACACTTACAGGAGGAAGCGATTGTCTGGATGAACCTCCACTACTTTTTACCAGCGATCGTTTATTCCTTTGCTTATTTTTTATCGCTGTTTAATATCATAGTCGATATCTGTAAATTACTAGTTTAACAACTCAACAAATTTTCCAACTTTTTGAAATTCAAAACTAAAGCCATCGATTTGGGCACAGAATTTTGTATGATATTATTTACTAGTAAATATATATTCAATGTACTAATATGTTTGTACCAATGTTTATGAATCACTTAAAAATTTATTTATTATTTATGTTCTTTGCTATATATAATTAACCTATTTGGCTGACTTTCTCACATTCACACCTAGAGCTAGAGGTACCACGAACAAGACAAAATAAATATAAACCTAATCACATTCTCACTTCTTTTACTGGATTTTTCAAACTTATGAAGCATAATTAAAAGCATGAAATCATGAATACCTGCAATCACTTAAACCATGCTCTAATCTATAAAAATGTTTTAAATCATCAATAAATTGAAAAAAATGGAAAAAATTCATAAACCTATTATCTAAAATTATAATGTAACAGTGAGTCAATGACACAAATAAAAAAAGTCATCCAAATTTAATATGAAAGCTGGATTTTTGCAACTTTGTATTCATACTGATGACAAAGACAATGCAGTCTTTTACATCCCCAATCAGCATTACCAACGGACAGAAGTAGAGGATTTCATAATTGTGAAATTCAACCTCTTCAATGCGCTATCTAACTCTAATTAGCCAAAAGGGGTGCTAGGCCCCCACATAGATGCAATCAGAATGTTAAGCTTGTGGGAAACTATGATAGCCGACCCACAGACGCCCATCTCCTACCTTTTAATGCTCAAGCCTTTCCTCTTATCCCACACATACCACCTTATAAAAATTTCTAAAAACTGACTAATGAAAATAATTGCAAAATTTCGAAAAGTTTTCTAATTTCAAGGATCCACACCGTTGCAATGAAACAACAGTTTTATTGAAAGGATATGATAATGAATAAAGATAAACTGACAAACATTTCTCATTAACTTTCTCTCACAAACTTGAAGTAACAACTCGCAATTAATCAGATTGTATTTGGTCAGATAAGATCTATTATGAACTAATCAATCACAAACTAAAACTTCACGTTGGTGAGAGAAAGTTATGAAGAATGGTTTGTTAGTGTAGCATTAACTATAATAATATATGTTTATTAATAAATAGGTGTAACTAAAATATGTATAATGTTTATGGGCTTTAAATCTGCAATCCTCTGCAGGCGAAGGAGTCCAATACCTGTACACACTCAGCCCATAGATTAGCCCTGTATGGGCCGCCCATTGAGAAATAAAAGCCCTTTAATTTATGCGGTAAAAGAATGAGCTTTAATTTATACTAAAGTCAAAATTTGAATGGAGTTAACTCATTCTAACCATATGATAAATTAATTTAATACTCTTACACATGTAATATGATAATAATAATAAAAAGCTTAATAAATGTAACATTACGAAGAATATGATATGGCATAGAATTATAGCAAATAACGCGGAGTTGAAAATAAGATTGCCATTAAATTAATTAGTGTTTTCAAGTCGTAATTTTCCCCAACTAGCACATGGCCTGAAAATGACATTGTTGTTTTTATAAATCGTTACATTTTTGCCACTAATTTAACAAAAAAATGTCAAGGTCACAACACTATTCTTCTCATTTGTTAATTAATGTTTAAGGTATTCAACCACATGCTTTCCCCTTAATTACCCATTAAATCAGGACCTATCAACATGTGCTTCAACTTGACCATTCCCATTGCAACTTGTAGCCGTCTTCTTCTTCTTCTTCTTCTTTATCATATCAATCCAACGATTATCAAGAATCTCAATGGTATTATTGACTTGATCAAGTTAATTATTATTTATTTTTTTAGTATCTGAGGTATCCAAGCACCAGTCCGCCTAATCCTTACGGCCACGAAATAACTTACAAGGTCGATGGATTAAGGTAATTGCACAAATGTGATAAGTACCTCTCCTTCAATTTGAACACAAAACCTCTCATGTATAATTAACCCTAATGGCTAAAAGGTTTACCTTCCGAGGTTTACTAAAAAGGATCCTAACTTTGGAGAGTTAACAACTTTTTCCAACCCAAATAACGGTTTGATGACGCTTTCCTACTCACAAACTTTTAAAATACCATTTTACTACCAACATTTACATTTTTACGACAAGAAGAGAGCAAACTCGTTCCAAGTTGCTAGAGCTTTTGAAAGAATGAGTTTTTTGGTGATGAAAGGTTGGATTTTGGTGGTTGGGATTGATCGGAATTTGACTTGGGAGGGGTGACTGTGCAAACCCTAATCGCTTGATTGTCAACAATTGACAGGATCAACGAGAATAAGGTTTGAGGGGTTTTAGTGAGTGATGATCGGAGAAGAGAATAGTGATGATGTAGGATCACAACGATGCCAGAGTCAGAAACGGAAAATAAATTTAAGTACTAAAATAGTATTTTAAAAGTCTGTAGGCAGGAAAGTGTCATTAAACCATTATTTGGGTAGGAAAAAGTCGTTTACTCTAATTTAGATCCTAATTTCTTGATAATCGTATGAGATTTAGTTAATTTGTTGAATAAGCAAATAGTGGGGGAGGTGAGAAGAAATGAACAGTGAAAATGCACATGGAGTTTGGAGGCATCCTTTTTCATGGAAACTTAATGATAATATGATATGGGGAGCTTAAAATTTTTTCAAAGAACAGACTGGGCAAATCCCATAGACTGCGGAGGGTACTTGGAACGACACAACATTTCAATCACATCGCCTTCAATATTTCATAATCACACTCACACCCTTTCTTGTTTATTAAAGAAACCGCGTCTTCTTAACTGTTAATTAATCCCTTTCTTGACTCTTATTCAGCGCAAGACTAGCCAAAATCTTCTCAAATTTCCCCATATTATAACTATTTAATCATATACTTATTGTTTATGTATGTTGGATCCAGACATACGATGGATGAGTTTTCAGAGGTATTGTCCATTTTAGGTTATGGGATCGGCACAATTTTATTTTGAAAAAACGTCTTTTGGTGGTGAGGATGGCAGACAATACCTCTGTGAATCCATCTATGTGTCTATAGATACGACATAAATCAAACACTTTTAATATTATAATTCAATTATGATAAATAAATAAATATGTAAATAAATAAACTTTCAATTAGATGACGCAAACAATTTGTGTGATTGATAGAGATATTCCATGTTCTAACCCGAACATGATGTTATTTTAATTTCTCAAACTTTTCTTATTTGTTCAATGGATGACTGATCTAGTCTGTGAACCTGTATGTGTGTGCATGTGATCTTATGGGATTAGGAAGAAGCCGAGAGAAATTAATTGCCGTGAAATGAAGGGTGGGAGATCAGATTAGATGAGATCGGAAGGTGATCATCTCATCACACATCAACGTTAATATCTTTTTGGGTCCCATTCAACGCGTTTGTTTGTGGGGTCCTCTTTCTGATGAGGTCACTCTCTTGACCTCTCTAACGTTAGCTGTAAACCAAGATTCAGACAAAACTTTCAATCTTTCAATTCGTCAGATCAGACACATCTATGTTGTTTCCTTCATTGTCTTCATCTTTAGATACCAGAAAAAGAAAGAAAATCTAACCGTTGTTAATAATAATAATAATAATATCTTAATTATTTTTGAAAATTCTCACTTCACTGCCTTCCTGTTTACATGTGAACCTCAAGCCATCGCCGTTTAGATCATTCGTTTCAGCATTTGATGTACAGTTCAAGAAAGGATTGATTCATTTTCATGGTCCATTAATGGCTGAAAGATTCACACTGGAGCAAAACGTTAAACTGGTAGTTGCCAACTTGACAAGAAAAGCCAACTGACAAAGTCTGGCAGGTAATAAGAAGACAGAGACCAAATTGCTGATTACTGGAAATCTTTGTCAGATGAATGAAGAAAAAAATGTGTATAATTAAAATCACGTACACGATTCTAATCTTTCCCATGTGGATAGGTTTGTTTAAATGGAAGGCCAAAAACAAAAAAAAAAAAAAAAGTCAGAAATGGGTGCTGGTAGTTATGGCTGAAGGGGATCCGAATTTCAATGGTTTCTTAGTTCTCATCTCGCAATGATCTAAAGCCATTTAGGTTTGCCCTTCATCATGTTTTTGTGCGTATGCAGGGAGTATGGAAGGGAGCAATGTTAGCACGTGGGTGAACAGACATGAGATGACTATACAAAAATACAATACAAGACTAAGCAAAAGATGGATCATCGATACTCCATTGTTGGGATTGCATGAGAATGATAAACTATTATAAGAAATAGTGCCCACCACCTGATTTTATATAAATAAACTATGTTGTGCTGCCGTCAAATACTTTTGATCTTGATCTATTAAATAGTAGTTGGTCATCTTGAAAGCAATTCTGAATTGTATAAGAAGCAAATTGGTTTGAAAACAGTAATTGAAAGTTGATCAAATGATACAAATTGTTAGGTAATTATTATGGTCTAAGATTCTTTAATCGATGTGTCCAAGAAAGGATTGACTAAATCATATTAGCTGATCCAATTGAGGACCCTAATACTAAATATATATTCAGAACCTTAAGATACTGTTTCAAAGGATTTGGGTCTCATAGTTTATGTAGAAATTAACCAGAAAGAGGTTTGATGGATGGTGTCATTATCCCAACTTAAATTGGGCTCACATGAAGAATCAATGGAATATGACATTCTTAGATTTTATTGAAGAAAGAAGAGGGTGATAAAAGGAACAGTTGTGAAATCTGTTTTTTTTTTTTTTTGGAAACAGAAGTTATAATTGTTGGCATGTGAATTGAACTTGGTCAGTTTGAAATTTCACTTAAGACCAATTTATTCAACAATCATCACTTCCAAATAAGCCAACTGGAAACTGATTTTAAAAAAATTTGGGAAAAAAAAAAATGACCTAAAAAATTAAGTGGGACCCCTCAAATTGGGTGCCAGAAGGACAGGAAAAGAAATCTTCAATCCCTTTCAAGAAACACAACTACAAAAACCCACCTCTGCTCTCCATTCTCTAGCATAATTTCTTCTCACTCAGGCATTCTCGCAAACACTTTTCTCAAGAAACGTTTCGCTTTCACTAACATGGCCAGACCTCAACAGCGTTACAGAGGTGTTAGACAAAGGCATTGGGGCTCTTGGGTATCTGAAATTCGTCACCCACTGTTGTAAGTTTCACTTAAAAATTCCGTAAAATGGTTTTACACTACCCCACGTTTTGATTTAGTTCTCTGTACTAATAGAAACGTTTCGTCTCTACAGGAAGACTAGAATTTGGCTAGGCACTTTCGAAACGGCTGAAGACGCTGCAAGAGCGTATGATGAAGCAGCAAGGCTGATGTGTGGACCAAGGGCTAGAACCAACTTCCAATACAACCCAAATGCGCCTCAATCTTCATCATCTAAACTTCTCTCAGCAACTTTGACTGCTAAACTTCATAGGTGCTACATGGCCTCTCTTCAAATGACCAAATCATCACCAAATGAGCCTCAAAAAGCACCAGTTTCACACGTTATCAAAACTAATGACATTGCTGGGAGAGGCAGTGAAGTGGGGTCACGGTTGCTAGAGAAGAGCCCATTATCAGTGCAAGAGAGTAGTGAGTCAAGTGAGCCAAACTGGTTTGTGAAGAAAGTTCAAGTTGAAAGTAGCCAGCAGTTCAAGCCTCTCGAAGATGATCACATTGAGCAAATGATTCAGGAACTTCTTGACTATGGATCTGTAGAGTTATGTTCTGTTGTGCCACCTCAGTCTCTCTAATGTAGACCATTAAAAGCTCAGTTACCCACTTATGGTTCCATTTCTGCTAATTAATGTCAACTCATTTGCTAATTTGACCCTTTTTTTCTTAGCCTTTTTAGAGTCGTAATGGGCTGCTACCAGTTAGACCATCTCCGGTTGCTAGAATTGTCTCCTAAGTGACCTCTTGAAGATGCTTATGTACAGTACATTTATGTTATAATATATGCTATTATTATTATCATTATTATTAATTATCTGCTTTGGCCTTTTGTGTCTTCTTCTTGAAACGTCAATTCCGTTGAAAATGCAGTGCCTTACTGTCATACAATAGTACAAACGTCTAAACAACAAATTTTTCAACTCAAAAAGAAGAACCCTTTAGAATTTGGGATTGTCGTACACGTACCTTTCAACTTCAAAATATTATAAGTTTATAACTTTACCTCCTTCAAAGAAAAAATTCACTAAAAAATTGAAATGGGAAATTCACCAGAAACCTGTTTTCAGTCTCTCTTGTTTTGTTTTGGTGGCATACAAAATACAGAGAAACTGGCACTATATCGGGTCACTTCATAACATTCTGGAATCTAAAATTTTCAATTCAGAAATCAAATGGATACAGTGCCACAGTCCAAGTGCTTGATTATAGAATACAATAAGCACAGTCAATGAGCTTTATTGTAAAGCATGATGACCTTAAACTAATATTTTATCGAGCAAAAAAAGCGATGTGATGATCAAATTGTATAAATTGGGTTGGATGGTGTGAAACATAAACATCTTTTTACAACTGTTTGGTTTAAAAGAGCTCCTGGTTTACTGCAGCTGGGGTAGACTTTTGGTTAGGAAATAGGAAGTGCTACAACTACAGCTAAAGATTAAAAAAAAAAAAAAAAACACTGAATGCAATTGGGTGGGTGTTCTAATGATTTTAAATGGCCCATATCTTTTCTTTTTATCTCCGGATTTCTGATAATTTCCAGTCATAGGATGCATGCTTGGCCTCATTTATGCATTATTTGACCTCACAATGTTCTCCCACAAATTAACAATCATATGAAGTCAAGTTAAACCACAAAATTGCAAGAATCTGAAGCCAACTCTTCTCAGTTGGGCATTCTACTTTTGCCAGGATAACCTCACTCTAGTCATCATCACAGGGAATAAATTCAATCAACGCTAAAAGCTTTCAAATTACTTAAACACGAAAGAGTGAGTTAATTATGAACTAATGGGAAAAGTAACATATCTTTTGAACGTCTTGGTGATCAGAAAACCACTTGATTAGTCACTTTTAACAGCAGACTGCCTGTTTCCTTCCCTTGATTAGCCCATTAAGTGATGATTAATATTAGATTTTCTTGTAACTTTTGCCGGTCCGTTTTCCTCAAATGGAATGCTTTTACCTCAACAGTGGCGATCGAGTTTAACATTTACTCATTTAGTTTATATTCCTTAAAACTCTAAACACTGTAGCCTACGTAATCCGCTGCTGAAGAGTTGAACCACCAAAAGATTTTAAACGTGGTCGACTGTTGAAACAAAATGTTTTATGAGTTTTGCAGGGACCTTGTTAACATGGACAACGATTTTTCATAAACAGACAGCTCAGTTCATTACATTTTGTGCCTTATTCTTATAGCTTTTTGTAGCCTTTTCTGCATACATAAGTAATATAATCACTGGATTACCAAAATCTTCAACCTTTTCGCCGGCCTAAAATTGACTGGTCACGAAACATTTTTCGACATCTTCAATTACATATTGTATTGCAGAGTAGAACTCACCCTTAAAAACTGGTTTTTAAGAAAAGGTGTTCCAATGTCTATAAAGCCAATTACCAAAATTGCTGCGTAAACAAAACAGTTCCATTAACTTTTCTTCTGCTAGTGCTTGAACTGCTCATCATGTGAGATCATACTAGAGTATATTTATAAAAATTACAACCCAAGGAATTTAAAATTCAAGTTCTCCTTTTGGGATTTTGGTGACCAGTCTTTGTCAATGAAACTTCATGATGGTTCACCTGTTTGGAAATTGATTTTGTTCCCCACAACCATCAAAAACTAAAGTTGTTTAGTCTCATTATTTTGTCTCACTTTTGATTCAGCAAAGGTGATTAAATCATGTCATGTTAGTGAGTTTATCATCATTAATAGTTTGAACTTAACCAAATTTGTGGGGAAACCCTGAGAAATTTCAGCTGACCAACAACCACTTTCCTTATCTCAAGAAACATACAAGTAAAATTTCTATTATGGGATTTTACTTTTACTAGTGAATCAAACTAATCAACTGATAAAACATAACCCAATTGGACATATTTTGGCTCTCCATTACCTTCAATTTTATGTAAAGCTTTGATTGTAAATCTTTTATCTTTTTGTCTTGATTTGGCAGCTTTACGTGTTGAATCAGAGTATTAAACAACCTAGTATAACAGTTTTGTACAATTCTTTAAAAATTTGTTTTGTACAAACTTTCATTGTAAAAGGCCTCCCTTGAATTGCACATTGGGTGAAAAAGAGAATGAATACTGAAGAGTCAAAGGTAAAAGATCTTCTCAAGAACAAAAGTGGTCAAAACCAATCATTCTGTATCTAATCATGCATATAGTATATAGAATCTCATGTGGAAATGTTGGGTGAGAGACAAGGATTTGGACCTTCAAATCTTTTCATCAACCCAAAAATTAGGTGTATTGGGATTGGATTGTCTTTGTAATGGGGTTTTATCATTTGTTTAAGATGCTTTATTTATCAAATGACTCTGCAAAAATCCAAAAGGCAAATGGCTCTTTTAGGAGTGAAAGAAAAGGGTTGGTGGCCTACATTCTGAAAAGCTTATATCCTTTTTACTGTTTAGAGCACCAAAAACTTCATTTAATTAGTTCATTGGAACTGATATATTTTTTTTTTTTTTGTGCATCAGTCTGTGGCTTCTTTAGTCAAAGACCTGAACCACAATTGCCCTTTATTATTAGGTTCAAGATTCCTGCATCACTTAAATTTCTATCTTCTTCCCCATCTCCCTAGCAACTCCACCACAATTAACTATCTATACCTAACAGAGACCACTATAGATCAGGATGGATGACACTAGCGAACCACACACTTTTATATATTGAATGGTTTTAACAAGTGTTGATGCGTGATTTCGACTCCAATGAAATAAGCACAATGCAAACTACTATGAATTTACATGTGAGATGATTATGAAAGTGTTTATAGTATAGTGATGATACATGCATGAAAAAACGTAAATAAAAGATTGATAAAAGAGGTTTTTAAAGTGGTTTGGATGTTGTAAGTAAGTCATACGTTCACTGTTATTTTATTATTCTCTTACTGTTTTTCTGATATCGTTTGAGAGGTGTATAAAGATAAAGTAATACTTTGTTTACAAAAATAAATAATGGTTTAAGCTCGAATGTATGCCTAGCCTATTTTTGAAGAAGAACGTTGCTTATTTATATAGTTGAGTCCAGTGTAATTATTATTTAGCAAACTGTCTACTTACGTGGAGAATTCTCCTTAATTATGATCCAATAATTTAATAGAGTTAGGACAAGTGTGGATAATTGGATTAAGTTGATGACAGCTCACAGGCTTTAACTGTTGTTTGATTTTAATTGACGACTAATGCTTTGTTATTATTGGTGACTGATTTTGGCACAACGATGAGTATCTTCAAGACTCATGTTAACACTATCATTTTTCTGTCATGAAACCTATAAGTTTCTTGAATTAGAACATGAGTTTCACAAATCGTTGTCCATGAATTTACAAATAGCATTTGCCTTTTGATTTTTAATGAGAGCATTGCTACATTCTACTGTATATAGAAAATGAAAATCAGTACTAAAAGGGGAGAGTCCATGAAAAAGCAAGAAGCACCGAAAAAAGAAAGTCGTCCTAATGTAAAAGTTGTGGCAATCACTGTGGCTCATAGTAGTAAGCACTAAGCACAAAGCAGTTCCAAAAAAAAGTAATAGGCAAGTTTCGGCCCCCATTTACTTTTCTCCTCAAATTACCATAAAAGTAAATTGAGTAGCACAGAAATTAGGTAACAATGAGGATATTATTTTATGTTTAGTACAGAAGCGGGCATTGGACAAGACGTTTTCGTTCTGATCCATCTCGCANATTCCTTTGCTTATTTTTTATCGCTGTTTAATATCATAGTCGATATCTGTAAATTACTAGTTTAACAACTCAACAAATTTTCCAACTTTTTGAAATTCAAAACTAAAGCCATCGATTTGCGCACAGAATTTTGTATGATATTATGTACTAGTAAATATATATTCAATGTACTAATTTGTTTGTACCAATGTTTATGAATCACTTATAAATTTATTTATTATTTATGTTCTTTGCTATATATAATTAACCTATTTGGCTGACTTTCTCACATTCACACCTAGAGCTAGAGGTACCGCGAACAAGACAAAATAAATATAAACCTAATCACATTCTCACTTCTTTTACTGGATTTTTCAAACTTATGAAGCATAATTAAAAGCATGAAATCATGAATACCTGCAATCACTTAAACCATGCTCTAATCTATAAAAATGTTTTAAATCATCAATAAATTAAAAAAAATGGAAAAAATTCATAAACCGATTATCTAAAATTATAATTTAACAGTGAGTCAATGACAGAAATAAAAAAAGTCATCCAAATTTAATATGAAAGCTGGATTTTTGCAACTTTGTATTCATACTGATGACAAAGACAATGCAGTCTTTTACATCCCCAATCAGCATTACCAACGGACAGAAGTAGAGGATTTCATAATTGTGAAATTCAACCTCTTCAATGCGCTATCTAACTCTAATTAGCCAAAAGGGGTGCTAGGCCCCACATAGATGCAATCAGAATGTTAAGCTTGTGGGAAACTATGATAGCCGACCCACAGACGCCCATCTCCTAGCTTTTAATGCTCTAAGGCTTTCCTCTTACCCCACACACACGACCTTATAAAAATATCTAAAAACTGACTAATGAAAATAATTGCAAAATTTCGAAAAGTTTTCTAATTTGAAGGATCCACACCGTTGCAATGAAACAACAGTTTTATTGGAAGGATATGATAATGAATAAAGATAAACTGACAAACATTTCTCATTAACTTTCTCTCACAAACTTGAAGTAACAACTCGCAATTAATCAGATTGTATTTGGTCAGATAAGATCTATTATGAACTAATCAATCACAAACTAAAACTTCACGTTGGTGAGAGAAAGTTATGAAGAATGGTTTGTTAGTGTAGCATTAACTATAATAATATATGTTTATTAATAAATAGGTGTAACTAAAATATGTATAATGTTTATGGGCTTTAAATCTGCAATCCTCTGCAGGCGAAGGAGTCCAATACCTGTACACACTCAGCCCATAGATTAGCCCTGTATGGGCCGCCCATTGAGNTTTTGGAAAGGCGGCCTCTCATCTCCCTGGATCGGAATTATCAAATAACTGGGCTGAACATAAAAGGTGAAAATGCGTGAACGCCCATATATTAAAAGGTAATTACACGGATGGGCATTTGTCTGGCCCGAACGGAGCGGGGATTCCTTGAAAATGTCCGGGGCAAGGACGGAGGCGGGTAGAAGAAAATTCTCCGTGTCCACCATAAAAGTAAAAATATAAGTGATACTGGGCTTGTGCATGTCTTTCTGGCCCATGAAGCAACTACATTTCTCGAAGCATTAAAATTCATAACAAAGGCACGTGGGAAAATCACACTTACAAATATAAAAAGTGACCGTCAAAATATGATTGAATAAATTAGTATAAATTATTAATTTAATAAATACATATTAAATGATGTTGAATAATTTTTATATTAATTTATCTAACCATATTTTGACACGTCATTTTGTAATGAAAGACTTTATATATAATATTTGTTAGTACAGTATCGTTCTTTTTAAATATATTTATTATTTTTTTATATATTTATCTTTGACCCTAAGTTTTCATTAGGGGTGTTCAAAAGAATCGATTGAAATCAGAATCGATGAGTACTCGGGGTTTAGTTCCGGTTCTTACCCAGAACCAGCCGTCACTGTACAGTTCTAGTTCCTAACTATAGGAACTGAAACTGGAACCGAAAACCGAAACTAATATAAAATAAAATTAAAGAGTAGGAGGTTAATAAAAACTTTTGTAGAAAAAGTAACGTGAATACATTTATATTTATATTTCATAACATTTAAAATAAGTTGGTTTGACTTTTGAGAATCTATCTTTACAAAGTAATGGAGTTTGTAATTTTGAATTTATAATTTGTAATTTTACTTTTGTTAATAAGTGCCAGGGGGGTATTTGTCAGTTTTAAGGGTTTTTTTGCTATTTTAAAAGCTTTTAGGGGGTCATTGTAATTTTATAGGGTACTCAGAATCAAAACCAAAACTATTGTTACAGGTTCCGGTTTCTTCAAAAAATGCAGGTTACTCGAAACCAAACACCCCTAGTTTTCATAATCATTGAAATCCTTTGTTTTATTTCAAATATTTGTTTGTTTAATAAAAGTATAATATTAAACCCATGGAAAAAGTAATCTCACAACGTGATAAATTTGAATATAAAGAAGAAAAAAAAGTTTCAAATTTGAAATTACGAAATTAGGGAAAATATATAAACAAAAAACCAAACTACGTTTGAAATCGAGAAAAATAAACCTATAATTAATGCTTAGAAGGTTATCTCCAGTATAATGTGTATTTAACAATGGGAAAATATTAATCAATAGAATGGGCTAAAAATTACTTCTGTTACAATTATAGGAAAATGATAGAGTTATTGAAAATTATATATCGAATTTATATACCGAATAATGTGGTAAAATTCTGACCGTTGATTAATATTAATTTATAATAAATTAACGATCAAAATTTTGTCACATTATTTAGTGTACAAATTCGGTATACCTTTTTTGGTAACTATAACATTACTTTACAATTATATTACTGGATAAAATCGTACCAGATTAATGGGCCTGGCCCAAATTTTGAAAGAGCGATATAGAAGCCTCCTAGTGGGCTTCCTTAAAGTTGACAATTCGTACTTTATATAGAAGGAATTTCCATTGCCTTTGCAAGTGCTAATATACTTTTGACCAACTGCAAGTCGTTCAATTGTCGGAACCCATGTACGACTAGTCGCTTTCAATTAGAAAATCTAGAAAGCAGATTGACAAGTGGATTGGCGAGCTGCTGATTCGCGTGGAAACGACGGGCTAGACTCAATTGGTAAAAACTGTAACGCGGCATCGCCTTATTTTTTTTTTAAAAAACCATAAGACATGTCATGATTCTCATCCCTTTAATAGAATGAATTTGTCATGCATGACATGCGGGTGATGGAATACACCTTAAAATTGCTGGTGGCTGCGTGAAGTTAAATATTTGAATTATATTTATAATTTAATTTGGGTTGTGTTTGGCAAACTGGCTGGCAAGTGGCAATATGTACATGCTTTTGATAGGTAGACATGACCATAGAGAGTAACATGTGGTAATATATGTTTCGTCTTGGGGGCATATTTTGCACATGGTGGGGTTTTGTTTTGTTTAGTTGTTTTATTTGATAAAATACGTTTGGTTGAAATAACTGCACAGAAATTAGGTAACAATGAGGATATTATTTTATGTTTAGTACAGAAGCGGGCATTGGACAAGACGTTTTCGTTCTGATCCATCTCGCATTCCACGATGTTGCTACAGTGAGAAGGACTTAAGGAGAATTTTGGAAAGGCGGCCTCTCATCTCCCTGGATCGGAATTATCAAATAACTGGGCTGAACAAAAAAGGTGGAAATGCGTGAACGCCCATATATTAAAAGGTAATTACACGGATGGGTATTTGTCTGGCCCGAACGGGGGCGGGGATTCCTTGAAAATGTCCGGGTCAAGGGCGGAGACGGGTAGAAGAAAATTCTCCATGCCCACCATAAAAGTAAAAAATATAAGTGATATTGGGCTTGTGCATGTTTTTTCGGCCCATGAAGCAACTACATTTCTCAAACAATAATACTACGGACACCGAAAAAACTGCACCAAAATCGTATACCGGCCTACGTGTAACATGCTTCTTATTTTTTTTACAATTTTTTTCTAGTGAACGGTCGTCCATCAAATATGGACGACCGTTCACTAGAAAAAAATTGTAAAAAAAATGAGAAGCATGTTACACGTAGGCCGGTACACGATTTTAGTGCAGTTTATATGGACGACCGTTCACTCACATGGACCCCTGTCCATGTTATATGGACGGACGTCCATATACAAGGGACGGATGTCCCTATTTAAAGGACGTCCGTCCATAAATAAATTATGAAAATAAAAAAAAAAACTTTGGGGACGGCCGTTCATAAATTATGAACGGCCGTCCCTTACGTTTGGACGGGCGTCCATACTTAAAAAAAAAAAAATGTTTGGACGGGCGTCCATTATTTTAGTTTCTATAAATTAAAGAAAAACTTTTTACTTACGTTTTTGTGAACTCTTTCTGGTGATAGCAATCTCATGCAGTATCTCCTGCACATCATCAGCCAACTTTTTGATGTCCTCCAGCCAGTATAGTACGTTTGCATTCTGATTAAAGTTTTGTAGCTTATCCTTATTCTCTTCATCGCTATTGACTTCTCCGAAAATCTTAAACTCTTGCCTCCCCAAAAAAAAATACAGTGAATGAAGACGAAGAAGTAGCCGTTCCAAAAAAAAGTTATAGGCAAGTTTCGCCCCCATTTACTTTTCTCCTCAAATTACCATAAAAGTAAATTGAGTCGCACAGAAATTAGGTAACAATGAGGGTATTATTTTATGTTTAGTAGTTAGTACAGAAACGGGCATTGGACAAGACGTTTTCGTTCTGATCCATCTCACATTCCACGATGTTGCTACAGTGAGAAGGACTGAATAGAGTTTTGAAAGGCGCCTCTCATCTCCCTGGATCGGAATTATCAAATAACTGGCTGAACATAAAGGTGAAAATGCGTGAACGCCCATATTTAAAAGGTAATTACACGGATGGGCATTTGTCTGGCCCGAACGGAGGCGGGGATTCCTTGAAAATGTCCGGGGCAAGGACGGAGGCGGGTAGAAGAAATTCTCCGTGTCCACCTAAAAGTAAAATAAAGTGATACTGGGCTTGTGCATGTCTTTCTGGCCATGAAGCAACTACATTTCTCGAAGCATTAAAATTCTAACCAAGGCACGTGGGAACATCACACTTCAAATATAAAAAGTGACCGTCAAAATATGATTGATAAATTAGTATAAATTATTAATTTATAAATACATATTAAATGATGTTGAATAATTTTTATATTAATTTATCTAACCAATTTTGACACGTCATTTTGTAATGAAACTTTATATATAATATTTGTTAGTACAGTATCGTTCTTTTTAATTATTTATTTTTTTTTATATATTTATCTTTGACCCTAAGTTTTCATTAGGGGTGTTCAAAAGAATCGTTTGAATCAGAATCGATGAGTCCTCGGGGTTTAGTTCCGGTTCTTACCCAGAACCAGCCGTCACTGTACAGTTCTAGTTCCTAACTATAGGAACTGAAACTGGAACCGAAAACCGAAACTAATATAAATAAAATTAAAGAGTAGGAGTTAATAAAAACTTTTGTAGAAAAAGTAACTGTGAATACATTTATTTTATATTTCATAACATTTAAATAAGTTGTTTGACTTTTGAGAATCTATCTTTACAAAGTAATGGAGTGTAATTTTGAATTTATAATTTGTAATTTTACTTTTGTTAATAGTGCCAGGGGGGTATTTGTCAGTTTTAAGGGTTTTTTTTGCTATTTTAAAAGCTTTTAGGGGTCATTGTAATTTTATAGGGTACTCAGATCAAAACAAAACTATTGTTACAGGTTCCGTTTTCTTCAAAAAATGCAGGTTACTCGAAACCAAACACCCCTAGTTTTCATAATCATTGAAATCCTTTGTTTTATTTCAAATATTTGTTTGTTTAATAAAAGTATAATATTAAACCCATGGAAAAAGTAATCTCACAACGTGATAAATTTGAATATAAAGAAGAAAAAAGTTTCAAATTTGAAATTACGAAATTAGGGAAAATATATAAACAAAAAACCAAACTACGTTTGAAATCGAGAAAAATAAACCTTAATTAATGCTTAAGGTTATCTCCAGTATATGTGTATTTAACAATGGGAAAATATTAATCATAGATGGGCTAAAAATTACTCTGTTACAATTATAGGAAAATGATAGAGTTATTGAAAATTATATATCGAATTTATATACCGAATAATGTGGTAAAATTCTGACCGTTGATTAATATTAATTTATAATAAATTAACGATCAAATTTTGTCACATTATTTAGTGTACAAATTCGGTATACCTTTTTTGGTAACTATAACATTACTTTACAATTATTTACTGGATAAATCGTACCAGTTAATGGCCTGCCCAAATTTTGAAAGACGATATAGAAGCCTCCTAGTGGGCTTCCTTAAAGTTGACAATTCGTACTTTATAAAGGAATTTCCATTGCCTTTGCAAGTGCTAATTACTTTTGACCAACTGCAAGTCGTTCAATTGTCGGAACCCATGTACGACTAGTCGCTTTCAATTAGAAAATCTAGAAAGCAGATTGACAAGTGGATTGGCAGCTGCTGATTCGCTGTGAAACGACGGGCTAGACTCAATTGGTAAAACTGTAACGCGGCATCGCCTTATTTTTTTTTTAAAAAACCATAAGACATGTCATGATTCTCATCCCTTTAATAGAATGATTTGTCATGCATGACATGCGGGTGATGGAATACACCTTAAATTGCTGGTGGCTGCGTGAAGTTAAATATTTGATTATATTTATAATTTATTGGGTTGTGTTTGGCAAACTGGCTGCAAGTGGCAATAGTACATGCTTTTGATAGGTAGACATGACCATAGAGTAACATGTGGTAATATATGTTTCGTCTTGGGGCATATTTTGCACATGGTGGGGTTTTGTTTTGTTTAGTTGTTTTATTTGCTAATACGTTTGTTGAATCAAGTTCAAAAGCTGCTTTTAGGAAAGGGTTCATTAATCACCATTGAGTGGTCTGATTATAAAAGGATAAAGAAAGATCTAATATGGTCTCCCAAGTTCAATCCTCTTGAGGTAGAGCAAGAGAGTTTAACATGATCTGCTAAGTTCGAGTCCCCACTACTCCTAATGGGGTGGCCATTAAAGCTTTTATCCGTTTGTATTTTCAACGTCCTAGGATTATTGGATGCATGCAAGTTGACCGAGACACCCCCGGTCATTAAAAAAAAAATAGTCCAACCTCATATATATACATCATAATCCCCATGATCAACATACATAATTGAGGTGCCGCAAGTAACTGGACGCCCTCGTTTATTAAAAAAAAAAAAAAAAAAGATTTCAACCCCGTGTTATATTATATATATATATATATATAGACCCCCCCCCCCCCCCCCCCCCCCCCCCCCCCCCCCCCAATAATAGCCATACTCAACATAAGCTTAGTTGAGTTAAGTACGAGCAAGCTAATCCAGACACAAAGGTCATAAAAAAAAAAAAAAAAAAAAGGAGTTCAACCTTTTAATATATGATAACTCATGCTCAACAAAAACTTAACATCTTAGTGTGTGAACTGCCCCAAAACTAGTTTAAGGGGGGAATGAGCGCAATCCCATGTATATACCATAACAATCTACCAAATTAACGATGTAGAGCAAATACAACTTCAAATATTTTATTTTTAATTATATTTATTCGTTTTTAATAGTAATTATCTAAATAAATACTGTTTTATGAATATAAATTCTGATCTAATTTTAACAAAATCTAACTGTTGTGTGCGGTTTTTCCACCAAGCTCGGCCAACGTGAGGATATAGCTCGCCTAAAATGACCTCGGCGAATATGATTGATTGATCCCGCATAAGCTCGTCGAGCCGTAGCTTGACCCGCACAAGCTGTCGCGAACAATCTCAAGAATTAATCATCAATCCCAAATTAAATCAGATCCCGATATTGCGGAATGACTGGATCAACAATTATCGTGCCGATCATAGCGCTTATTGCAAGGATATCGGAACTGTGATTTAAATCATTTGTAATCCCCTAAATTTCGCTCTTTCTTTATGTAAATCTTGCATATAAACCCCCTCAAACGATGAGAGGGGGATACATTTCTGGATTACAACATATTGTAAGTTCTCACAACATTACACAAACCATAGTGGACGTCATTAGTTACCTTCACCGAACCACTTTAAGTTTTCTTTGTCATTTACTTTCTGGCATCATCATTCACTCATCTCTGTATCCAAACGACGCCCACATCAGTTTGATCCTGACAGGTCGATTAGATCTCGCCGGTTGGTGCAAATTTCTGTATCAACATTTTGGCGCTAGAAAGAGGGTCTCCGCCACTATTTTAAAGATCCCAGCAAGCGTTCACCACGATTTACCTCTCCCAGGACGTAAATAGTGTTCACCAGATCAACTACCACTTAAACCACGAGAACATGAAACCGCCCACCAGGATGCAACAAGAGAACGCTAGACGTCGACCATCGGTGCCGTTGGCTTAGCATGCCGCAAACAATCAAAGGGCAAGGACATAAAATCTCAAGAACGGCCACTAATGGAGATGATCAGAACATGGTTGCACATGCGGTGCAACAGAACCTAGTTGAGCTGAGGAACCAACAACTAATCGCCCAGAACCCCGACCAACTGTGCTTCACCAATTTTACCCCAACAGGTATGAATTCTGTAGGTCGACAGTCCATTTCATCACTGCTAGGGCGATCAACACCGCCAACCTCGTAGGTAGCTCCTCATGCACGAGCGAGATCCTACTGGCAGCAAACCCCGGAGCGACTAGGAACAGCCGTTGAGGGAAAGTGATGTACAGATAATAGCTTGGCGGTATCCCCACCGTCAGCGTGCTGGTTTTAACCCTCGCCCAAAACAAATCAGTCTCGCAGGCTCGCGAAGCGAGCCATGTGCGTCAATCTCCAATGACCGACGTCACGAGCAATGCACCATAGCATGATAGGACCTACCAACCTAGCCATCATGACTCGACTACGTGTATCAATGCGCATGTCGAGGACTTCGCAGCAACAGACTTGCGAACCCTTGCTCGAGGTACAGCTTAATAGAGCCAACTAGGGGAACCAAATGAAGACCTAGATCACATGCAAGGGATGCTCAACGATCTAAAAGCTCGCCAGAATAACCTAGCGAATGAAATAGTAAGTTCCCCTTTTACGGAGGAAGTTCACAAGCCTCGCTCCCACAAGTATTCATGGCACTAGAAAGCAAGTTCTACGGGAGGAGGACCTTAGAGATCTCCTCGACAACTTAATGACCTGATGGAGCTCCACCGGTCAGTGACTTAGCGAAATATCCATGTTTTACAGTCACTTATTAAAAATGCCAAGAGGTGGTACAAACGCTCAAGGCGAACTCCTAATTCCTGGCAACAATTCTCTGTGGTAAATCTACAACAGTTTCAGTGAGGAGACAGTTCGTGATGCCGCCACTACTTGAGCAACATTCGCCAAGAGCGAGACAATCTACCTCGTATTTAATAGGTTCTAGAACAAGTAAGCAAAGGTCGCTGATGCCCTCAAATAATCCATTCACTCTCTTGATCGTAGGGATCAGACCTAACATAGAGCTGTGAAAAGAGCTCCAACGAAGATCGTGAGCCAGGCCAAATTCTACTAGATGGCCCCAAAATTTTAGAGTAGAAAGTTCGTTTAGCGGCACTAGCTAGGAGCTCGACACAGGGGGCCTTGGACAAGAGACAAGATCGCCCCTCGGATAAGCATAGGGGCCAAGACCGCAGCGACAGGATCGCAACAGATTCCCAAAGAAACAGAGAGTAATAACCATAGAGACAAGTAGCCTTTCCTACTGTATGCAGAGTACCCCCCTTACTCAAGACTCGCCCACATCTTTGAGGTATCCAGAGTGAAGAGGCTGCTCACTCCGGAAAGAATGAGGGAGGCTCCAAGAAAGAGATTGACAAAAATTTTGGTATCACAGGGATGTTGGACACAATAGAGTGACTGTCGGGCTTTGAAGACGCCATTGAGCTTTATAAGAATGGTCATTTGAAAGAATGTCCAGGAAGAATCAACTCGAGAGAACGGCGATCAAAGTAACTAGGTCCTAGGCCAAACACACCCCAGCTCAACAGCTAAAGATGGCAATGGGCCCGACATTTTCGGGTACCCGACCCAAAGGCTGGGCTTTACTCGGGGTTGGCGGGTTAGGCTTGGCTTGGCCTGGGCCTAAGCCTGATTTTAAGGCCCGCCCTCGGTGCGGTCGGGCATGGATATCTCTTCAGGCCCGTCCCGAAAATTTTAGTATAGATTTACTAAAATACCCTATAGTATATATTATATATATATATATATTATATATATAATATATATATATATAATATCTATATAATATATATATTAGATCTATATCCATTTTTCCCAAACCCTAACCTCAATTCTCATCCCATTCCCTAAACTAAACTACACACCCATACCCATTCCAATATTTCTCCCACCGTTACATCTCCAATCTTGATCTCTAGACTGTCTTACCGTCATCGATCTCGCCGTCACCGAAGTATCTCGCCGTTGCCGATCTCATCGTCACCAGAGTATCTCGTTGTCACTCTTCCATCTCCATCTTTGGTTTGTGCTCTCTTTTTTTCCTCCCATTTTTCTCCTTTGTCTTAGATTTTTCCTTGATGTGTTGTTTTGTGTTGTGATGTCGATTGTTGGGCATTAAAGAGAAGCAATATAATTTTATGCCATATTTTCACGTTGTCGGGTTCTTCAATATTCTTAAATATGTGGCGTTGAGCAAGACAGTGGTGGTGATGGAGAGAGGTTAGATTTGAAGAAAATGTTAAAGGCTATAGAAGAGTTATACACATGGCTTTGTGGGTGGGTAGCTTCGATACCAATTGAATTAGTAGTGGTATTGTGAGTGGTGGCTTCAACATACACAAATTCAAGTTCAAATCATCAACTTTCTTCAATACAATGTGCTATAGATATTAATTTTATGGTGGAAGTTGTGTGTTGAAGAATTTGATTTTATGTTTTACCGTGTTGAATTTGTGTAATGAAGAAATTGATTTTTTTATACTGTATTGAATTTGTGTATGAAGTTATTGATTTTATGCTTGTACCATGTTGATTATATCAATAAGGGATTTGTGTTAATTCGGATTGTTTTCATGTCTGAAGATTGTACTTGGGAATTGTTTTAATATTTGAGATTGTGTTTGGGAATTAACTAGTTGGAGAGTTTTTTTTTTGGTGTTCAGCTTTGTACAATTGATTTTGTCAATCTGTATTTATTTTAATTTGAATTGATTTGTTGCTTGTGTTGTGACGTCAGTTTTGTATATTTTTTCAGTTTTGCCGTGATGATGATTTCAGTAAAGAGTCGTATTATGGACCAAATTCTCATTCAAGTGAGGTTGGCTTAAGAAGTAAGATATGTTGAATAGACAAATGTTGGTGTGATTGGGCACACACAGTACAACTATATTCTGGACCAAATTCTCATTCAAGTGAATTGCATTAGAATCAAATTAGAAAAAAAAAAAAAGGGTTATTTGTCTTATAGTGTTTGCCAACACATCTCTGTCCCACCACTTGTTGATAATGCATTAAATGGACTTAATCAAGATTTGTGTCTTCTTTTTTTTTAATTCTTTGGTTAGTTGCTTATCTACTCCCGCTACTCATTTGAAAAAATTATCAATTTGCATGATGCACTTATATAATTGGAATCTTTTCATTCACAACTTGCTTGAGTTTTAGGCAAATGTAATCAGCAGGTATTTCAAACAAAAAATCACCCCGACAAAGATCTTAATTTACGCCCTGGAGTATCAAAATGTTCATTTGCCTGGACCCTGAGGCCTGAATTGACTAAAGCTTCATTTTTCCTTGTTCCTTGTTCCTTGCAAGTTACAGTTACAGTTAATCCTTAGAATTAGTAATATACATCTATGTGCCTGTGTGTGTTTGGTGGATATAATACTATTGATCGGTATGTTTGATTTTTGATGATTAGTATGAATTGTTTATTGATATTCATACTTTTTGTTCATTCTTTTAGGTTTCAACATGTCAATTCAAACTTCTTTACTTGGTAAACAAAAAAGCTTAGAGGAGGAGATGAATCTACCTTCTGACTCATCGAAAAAAAATTCGATTTCAGATTTGATTGGAAGTAATCAAATTCAATCTCCAATTGCTAATACTGAGGAAGAAACACATGAAGAAGATGGCCCCCTTAATGATGTTGACAGTTGCAGCAATACTGTAAGGACAAAATCAGTTGTATTCCAACATTTCAAGAAAGTTAAAGTTGATGGCAAGGATAAAGTAGAGTTTAACTGTTGTCGTAAACAACTTGCTGCTGGTTCCAAAAAAGGGACAAGGCACTTGCATTCACATTATAAAGTCTGTCCAAGGCGAAAGTATGTTGATGTATCACAGAAGATTTTGTCGATGACCTAGGGAGAGGATTCAAGTTCAAACTCACAAATGACCTTAACTTCGCATCAGCTTGATCAAAAGTCGGTGAGGAAGGACCTTGCAATGATGATTGTTCTACATGAATATCCTTTGAGCATGGTTGATCATTACGGGTTTAGAAGATTTTGTAACAACATGCAACCGTTGTTTAAGGTTGTGAGTAGAAACAATATTAAGAAATACATATTCAAGATTTATGATGTAGAAAAAGAGAAGGCAATGAATTTGTTAAACAAAAACTGGAGTAGGATTGCTATCATTTTGGATTTGTGGACTGCCAACAATCAAAACAAAGGATATATGATGATCACATCACACTTTATCGACAACAACTGGGTCTTACAAAGTCGACTCATAGGGTATTATCTTTTAAGGTTTTATCATTCTTATTTTTTAATACAATTTTTGTAGCTATATTAATATTATTTTTTATGTATAATAAATGTTGCAAATTTGTATATGTGCCTTGCCCACATACTAGAGATGTGCTTGCTATGGCATTGATGGACTGCTTTTATGAGTGGAATATTGATAGAAAGTTGTTGACATTGACGCTTGATAACTACTCCACCAATTATGCAGCTGTTGAAGATATCTTGAACGAACTTCTAAGTGCCTCACTTATGCTACATGGTTCATTGTTTCATATGTGTTGTTGTGCGCATGTTTTGAATCTAATTTTTCAAGATGAATTATCGGTGATTGGACAAGAAAATGCAAGAATCCGTGAGAGTGTTGCTTATTGGTCAGCATCTCCTAAAAGAGAGCAAAATTTGTTGAAGCATCACGTCAAGAAGGCATTGAAAGTACAAAGAAGTTGGCTCTTGACTGTAAGACTCGTTGGAACTTAACTTATTTAATGCTTGAAATTGCTTTCATTTACAAATATGTGTTTTTTCATTTAAAGCTTTGTGAGCCACAATATAGATTTTTGACAACTGAGGAGGAATGGGAGTTGGCAGAACAAGTTTGTTCAAAGTTGAAAATATTTTATGTTGCCACAAACTTGTTCTCTGGAACAAAATATCCGACGTCTAATATTTATTTCCCAAAAATTTTGTGAAATTAGAATTGCATTGTCTAGCTGACTTAGATGTGGGAATGATTTGATAAGGAATATGGCAGCAAAAATGCTTGAAAAATTTAACAAGTATTGGGATGTGATTCATGGTGTCTTGGGGGTAGCGAGTCTTTTAGATCCTAGATACAAAATGAAATCGTTAGACTATTTTTTTCCTTGGATCTATGGAGTTGATAGTAAATATCATATTATGAGAATTCAAGGATTCTTGTCAGATTTATTTGATCAGTACCAATCTAGGCAAGGAAGTAGTCAACCTCTTCCCAATGCAGCACCTTCTGTTCAGACTAATATTCCTTGTAGTGAGGAGGACGGGTCCATTAGTGAATTTGAGATGTATATTGCACAAGAATCAAATGTTATCGAAGGAAAGTCAAAACTGGATTTTTATTTAGAGGAGAAACTTTTGCCTGGGACTCCTAACTTTGACATATTTGTTTGGTGGAAGGCAAATGAGCCTAAATATCCAATCCTCTCTTCTATTGCTTGAGACATCCTTGCTATTCCTATCTCCACAGTCGCTTCTAAGTCTATATTTAGCACGGGTGGGAAGATAGTAAGCCCACATCGCAACAAACTTCATTCAGATACATTAGAAGCATTGATGTGTGCTCAAAATTGGTTATGGGCGGATATAAAAGGTGATTATATCAAAATTTTATTTCTTTAACATATTTGTCTTATTGTCTTTAATGTATATTTTTTTATTTCTTTAACGTATTTGTCTTATTGTCTTTAATGTATATTTTGCATTCTTATTATGTCAACAATCATGCTCAACATTTTTTGATGACTCTAATGAGGAAGAAGAGGAATTATGATGACGAAGAATAGGTATGCAATTGGTTAGATATTTAGTCTTTTATGTGTTGCATGCTTCTTATGTATTTTATAATTGCAGAGATGTGGACTTACCCGACTGGAGCTTGCAAAATTTAAGGAGACAACAACTTAGAAATTTGTGATAGAGTTTATTGTTTTGTATTTGTTCAGATTTTGCTGTCTCAATTTGATTATTGCTCTTCTGGTTACGTTATACTCTAAAAATGGATGAATGTACTTTGTCGAATGTTATTTATATATTTGGTAAGTATTCAAAAATAAATTAATATTTAAAAACTGTTTCTAAAATAAAAAATATAAAAAAAAATTTGAAATTTATTAATATTTAAAAAATGACATTATAAAAATAGACGGGCTTGGGCCAGGCCTGAGGTTATAAAAAGCCCGTCGGGCCAGACTTGGGCTTTGCTTATCATACTCGTGGCGGGCTTGGGCCTGTGTTATGAGGTCGGACTTGGGCCTGAGCCAAAGGGTACCCGGTCCCGGCCCGGCCCGGCCCAGCCCATTGCCATCACTACCAACAGGTTCTGCCAAACCCCAACAAGGTCTTTGTGAATATAATCTATGGAGGACCGGATATAGCAGGAAGCTCGAGGTGAGCTCGCGAGCAATATGCTTAGGAGGCCAGAACGAACTTGGTCCCTCAAATAATGAGTTCCGAATAGAAGCTGCCCAAACAGGAAAGCGAGGTAGTGGGATTCACAGTTGACGAGTGCGAAACATGCCCTCATCACAATCATGACACGATTGTAATAACAGCCAGGATTGGCAACTCAAGAGTATTAAGGGTTATGGTCGAAAACGGGAGCGTGACAAACATTATTTTCTTGGGAGCCGTTCGAGGAATGGGATTCAAATAAAGGAATCTGCGAGCATGCCCTTTGTCACTCTGTGGGTTCACTGGGGATAGCCTGGTTCCCAAAAGTACTATCGATCTCCCCGTAACTTTGGGGGCCGAACCAAAGGTCAGAACTATGATGGCCAAATTCCTGGTGGTAGAATGCCTAACTACGTATAACATCATCATTGGAAGGCCAATCCTAGATGATTTAAGCGTGGTCATGTTGGTACGCTGCCAAGCAATGAGATTTCTGACTCTCGGAGGAGTTGCGATAATCAGGAGCTGCACCAAAAAATCACGAGAATGTTCTAATCGGGTCATAAACGCCGCATAGAAATGGTTGCACCCTAAGACCATGATCATCGCAAATTCCAAGCCAAACCCCGGACCGCTAGAGACTCCATAGGTCCTCGTAACTACAAAGTGGAGTCCACTACGAGACCAATTGAGGAGCTGATAGGAGTAAGTGTTAGCGAGGAGGATCCATCTCACACGCTGAAGATTGGCAGTAGCTTGAGCAGAGTGATGGCCAATAATCTGGTCGAGTTCCTAAAGAAGAATCTGTTGGAGTAGGTGCCCTAGAGCCAATCAATTATTGTAGAATTGACTCTTTGTAATAATGTTCATTAATCAATAATAAAAGGCATCTTATTCTATATCGCGTAAATCATTATTATTACAATATGTATTGATATATGTCCTTAGAATGGTAGAACCGTGACGAGGGTATTAAGTGTTTCAAATCTTGATAGTGAGAACCCTATGAGTACATATGGTGGCCATTCTAGAAACGTCTGTAGCCCCAGTATTATTCTGAAGTAAGGGCACAGATAATACGGTAAGGCTATCATAGTGTTGAACGACCCTGTCGAAAGGCAGTGACTGATCTCACTTGTCAAGGTTGTTTGGTGACAACCTGGTGCAACACATGGGTGTTTGTTGTAGGCGATTACACCACAGCAAGTTCACTGGACTGACCCACCAGAGGATTCCATATGGATGGTAACCCCAGTGTCTATGGAACAAATCCTCTAACGAATGGTGGTGCATGTGATCCTTAAACTTGAGATCACCGGAGCGCCTTGTGCATCGATTGGTGTAGTTTGACACTAGTCTAACGCAGTTCTTTTGAGAGCTGTCAATACGGTGGTGATTGGCTGCATCAAGGAGTGTATCAAGACTATGGTGGATTGACAGAGGATTCATCACTCCCAGGTATGGGAGAAAGTTATCTCATAGCGCAATTCAGTATATGGCAATGACACTAAAATTGTGGCCACAGTGGGATTGAGTTGTTGCTCTATCCAGTTTATAATACGGGTCATTGGTCTAGAAACTGAATAAATAATATCGAGAGTAACCGAAAGTTGACACTATTTCTATGCCTTCATCTCGTCGGAGATAACGTATGATGAAAGGATCGAATTGCACGGTAACCATATCGTTGACAGGTAGCTACTTTGCTGAATCTGAATCTATCGGGTGGCCATGATGCCTTACTAGGGGCCAATCTTGGTCTGTATATTAGTGAGACGATTAATTGGTGTTAATCGCGATACTATACACTGCCGATATGATGAGGAGCTTATGGGTCACATACATAGAAGACAATTTAAGATCCAAGAAGAAAGAAGGGCATTTTCGTCTTTTAAGGTGAAAGGGTATTTTGGTAATTTTACAGTACAATTAAATTTGCTGAGGTCGTAGCCTTTATTTAATTTGTTAGAAAAATTAAATAAGTGAAATTACGTTTAAATGTGTGTTCGCATATATTTAAATATAAGCCTATTCCGTATGGAATTAGGGCAAATTGTTTTTACTATAAAAAGAAAAGTGTGTTAATTAAATTATGGAGAGTTTTTTTCTTTGAAAAACAAAAACACACAGCCCCCATTTGACACTCCCACGCCAGAAACCTTTCTTTGGCCTAAATTATTTCAATTTGATTTCTGTTCTTCTTAATCTTAAAGCCAAAGAGGATCTAACAAATACCTCTTTGGTTCTTTTGAGATTGTCTTCGTGTGGACTACGTGGGTTCAATCCTACACTTGGATCGGTAGCAAAACGTTCAAAGACAATCGTGGTGGAGCCTCCAAACATGAGTATGATTTCTAAACAAAGATTATTAATTTCTGCAGATTCTTGCTTTAATATGAATTGTAAAATTATACCCTTGATCTTGGCTCATGTAAACGATCCTGTTATATTAATTTTTGTTTCCGCTGCGTATACGGGACCGTTTACTAACAGAATCTTGATATATTCGTGTGGGTGCATGCTGATATGGTTGAGATCAACCCTAAGGTGATATGCCACAGGTTAAACCTCGACCTAGAGGCTTGACTCATAAGACAGAAAAGAAGGGCCATGGATGCAGAGCGTTCTCAAGCGCTCATAGATGAAGTCGACAAGCTCCTAAAAATCAACTTCATCAAGGAGGTCAGGTACCCAAACTGGCTTGTCAACCCAGTCATAGTCAAGAAGCCGAATGGCAAGAGGCGGACTTGCATCGATTTCATGAATCTAAATAAATCTTGTCCGAAAGACAGCTTTTCGCTACCACAGATCGACCAACTTATAGATGCGACGGTAGAAAACGCACTACTTAGCTTTATGGATGTATACTCGGGATATAACTAGATCTCAATGCACCAGCCCGATGAAGAGCATATTTATTTTATTACTGACCATAGAATTTATTGTTACAGGGTTATGCCATTTGACCTCAAGAAAGCTGGCGTGACCTGCCAGCATTTGGTAAACAAGATGTTCGCTAATCAAATCGATCATTCCATGGAAGTATACATCAACGATATGCTCATCAAATCAAAAGTTGCTGAAAGTCATATTGAGCACCTAAAGGAAATGTTTGACATCCTCAAAAAGTATCAAATGAAGCTCAATCCATTTAAATGTGCTTTCGGAGTGAGCTCCGAAAAATTCCTAGGCTTCTTCGTAAACCAACGGGGTATAGAAGCTAACCAGAAGAAGATTCAGGCTTTGCTCGACATAAAAAGCCCAACTGGCATTAAACAGGTACATAGTCTGACTGGACGTGTGGCCGCCCTCAATATATTCGTTTCCCAAGCCACAGACAGGTGTTTACCATTTTTTGAACCTTAAAAGGGAAGAAAGGTTTCAAGTTGACAGAAGAGTGTGAGAGAGCCTTCCAGAAGCTGAAAAAACACCTCGGGCAGCCCTCTAGTTGTCAAAGCCCATCCAGGGTAAGCCGCTACAACTGTATCTATCGGTATCCAAATTCGCTGTCAGCACGATATTGGTACGTGAAGAGGGAGGAATACAATTGCCTATGTACTATGTGAGCAAGAGACTGCTCGACGCGGAGACAAGATACCCAAAGATGGAAAAGCTCACCTATGCCCTTGTTGTTGCCGCCAGGAAGCTGAGACCCTATTTCCAAGTATACTCTATCCATGTGCTGACGAACTTCCCTTTGAAGAAAATAATGCAGAAACCCGAGGCATCGGGTAGACTGATCCAGTGGACAATGGAGATGAGCTAGCACGACATTAAGTATATCCCGAGGACGTCGATCAATGGCCAAGCCATGACAGATTTTATATCTGGGTTCTCTTATCAGCTTGACGCCGAGCCAAGCCCGCCAGAGATAGATACCTCAGAAGAGATCGAACAACAGAAACCAAAGAGTGACGACTTTTGGCTATGGACTTTGTATATAGATGGCTCCTCAAATGAGAAGGGAGTAGAAGCGGACCTCTTGCTCTAAAGTCCGGAGGGAGACCTAATCAAAGTTGCAGTAAAGTTCGGGTTCAATGCCTCCAATAACGAAGCTGAATATGAGGCATTGCTAACAGGTCTTCATCTCGCCAAAGAAATGGTGGCAGAGTCTATCAAGATCTATAGTGACTCACAGCTCATGGTCCATCAAGTTACCGAGGAGTACCAGGCAAAGGAAGACAGGATGACATCTTACCTCCAACAAGTGGAGACCGAGCTCAGACAGTTTAAATCCTTTACCATTCACCAGATTCTAAGAAAGAGAAACTCATAGGCATATGCACTAGCTCGTCTGGCCTCTGCAATGAACAATGAGAAGGCCGATTCAATCTTGGTTAAATTCCTCCCGAAATTAAGTATTTCCACTTCACAAGATTCGGTGCTAGCCACAAGTCAAAGATATAGCTGGATAGATGCAATCATGGCCCACTTGAAGGACGACACACTACCAGAAGACAGAACCGAAGCTAGACTGTACAAGCGAGACTTCAATGTACCATTGCTGCGATGTATTGACCACGAAGATGCAAATTATGTTCTAAGAGAGATACATGAGGGCATTTGCGGAAACCACGCAAGGGGCAGATCTTTAGATTACAAGGTGTTGCGCTAAAGATACTATTGGCCAACAGTTTATGATGATGCAGCAAACTACGTTCATAGATGTGACAGATGCCAAAGATTTGTAGACATTACATGATCTCCCCTACAAGAATTGACCACTCTGACAAACCCTTGGCCATTCGCGATCTGAGACATCGACCTTATTGGACCCTTGCCTTAGGGAAAATGGGGCGTTAAGTTCGCGGTTGTTGTCATAGATTACTTTACCAAGTGGGTAGAAGCCAAGCCATTAGCGACGATAACATCGAATAGGCTGAAAGATTTTGTCTATAAGAGCATCATTTGTCGGTTTGGAATTTCCCACACAATAATAACTGATAATGGGAAATAGTTCGACACCGAAGATTTCAAGACCTTCTACGAGCGGTTCGAAATCAAAAAGAGTTTCACAGCCGTCTACCGACCTCAGGCCAACAGACAAGTAGAAGCTGTGAACAAAGTAATCAAGCACACCATAAAGAAAAAGCTCGACAACCTTAAAGGGAGGTTGGCCGATAAGCTACCGAAAGCTCTATGGTCTTACAGAACGACTATCAAGAGCTCGACGGGCGAGACCCCATTTTCTTTGTCTTATGGATGTGAAGTAATGGTCTCGCTCAAAGTAGGAATCAGTTTGTTCCGAAGAGAAATCTTGGAAGAAGAAGCCAACGAATACCTACTCTGCCTGAGGTTAGACCTGATCGAAGAACATCGGGCCAAATCTTAGTTAAAGCTCGTCTCTTATCAACAGCGGGCTAAGCGGTATTTCAATACCAAAGTCAGAAACAGGGACTTTGAAGTGGGTGATCTGGTTCTCATGAAGGTCGTTCAAGGTACCTAAAACCCGAACTTGAGGGCTCTTCGACCCAGATAGGAAAGTCCTTTTAGGACCTCTGAAAAGCTTGCACCAGGATCTTCCCACCTGGAACGCCTCAATGGCGAAGCAACAATGCGAGCTTGAAACGCCGAGCACTTGCGAAAGTATTCCTAATAAGCAGCTCAGGTTCTATTTATTTCTATGAACTACATTTGTTATAAGGTTATTTACAACCGAAACACTTGCTCAATAAGAGAGGTATTATTCAGTATTTGCTTTGTTCATAATTTACATCTTTTAGTTCGTCGATAATTAACTACCGATCAATAAATTGTGACCTAAGCGATGAAATTCCAAAAGAAAACTCGGAGTCAAAAGTCCTGGAAAGGCATCTTACCTCGAAAAAGTCACGCCAAAATCTAACTCTTTGAGGATAAAACATCATAAATCGACGAAGTTAAACTTGAGTTTTAAAATCAAGGAAAAAACACGTCGAAGGAAATCGGCTCTAAGCCGGCGACCAAAGAACTCGAAAGGGACAGTAAAGTCTAAAATCAAGGTTTATCGTCACATCAGATTTCCTCACAGATTGAGATTGAAAATCTCAGGTCGACGAAGTTAAACTTGAAAAAATCCAAGAAAAAGAACGTTGGAAAAACTCGACCTTAAGCCGACGATGAAAGCCCAAAAAGAACAACGAGTCCAAAATCAATGCTAGACGTCGCCTAAAGATTTTTTCGCAAAAAATCTGAAAAGCTCCTAAAGAAGCGAACTATGCATAACTTGGAGTAAAATTCGGGTCCCAAAATCTGATTAGGACGAATTAAATGACTCCGCAGAAATGAAACAATCATTGCTCAAAAGAGAAACATTAAAAAATGTTCTTTTATTAATTAGAAGTTTAGTTACATTCGGGCAATATAAGATTCTTCAGGCTGATAAGGGAGCAGGGCGTTCGTCTTCAACCTCATGTCTGGGAACCTTGCTTGGGAGGACTGTGGTCAAAGGAATAGGGACTTCGACCTCCAGCTTTGGCCTAGCCTCTTCGCCACCTTTCTCGACCTCTTCCTGGCCCTTGCCGACATTTTCGGAGTCATCCGAGTACATATAGGTCATCCCCTGAGCCTTGACCTTCATCCTGTCGACCTCTTTCTGATAAGCTCGCAGAAGGAAAAAAAATTCGATCGACGGATGAGCCTTCCATAATTTCTGCACAAGGAAGACCGATGTCTCCCAAGATCGGGCAGTGACGACTTCATTCAACTCCTTAATCCTAAGCCTGAGTTGCTCGGCCTCAACTTTGGCATTTTGCCGACCACCCGTTTCCTAGGTAAGGTCGAGCGAAGCCTGTTTGAATTTGACCTCTAAGCTCGCTGCTGCTTTTTGGGTCGAGGAAAGCTTAGAGTTTAGCTTGTTGTTGGCTCCTCGCTGCTGAGCCAAACTCTGGTCGACCTCTGTTGCCTTAGCTTCAGCATTACTTTGAGCAGCCTCGCTCGTCTTGAGTTTGTCAAGGAACTTCCTTTCCTTCACCCCAAAGGTCGCAACTTCCTACTTAAGGCACTCAAGCTCAGTTTGCTTAGCCTCCTTCTCCGCAACCTCGGCCCTGGCCAAGGCATCCTTTTGTACTGTCTCTGCCAGCATCCATCCCTTGTGAGTTCCCTCCAAGGTTTGGCCGCATTCTTCGTACACGAGTCGGCTTGCTATGGTAACTTGGATACGAAAAGGTGAGAAGCGAGCAAGAAACAAAAATAGCATTCAAAAAAAGAAAGCAAGCTAACAGTACCTTAGCCGCGTAGCTGCAGGTTAAAGCTAATATCTAGGAGGGACCTGAGTCCTTGACGGCCGCGAATGTTCACAAGGTGACACAATTCCTGGCCACTGCTGCCCCAACACCGATATGGTTGGGGAGTTGGTCGATCAAAGCATCCACTTCAGCATTGATCGCTTCGCTTGTCTCCCCATTCTTTGGCTTGGACGAGCCAGGTTTACTACCCTCTGGAGGAGTTGCCGCACCTGCAAGGGCAGGCTTCTACTTGGTTGCGCTTTTCTGCGTGGCAACCTCTTTGCCCGAGCCCCCATGGGGCACAATTACCTTCTTCTTCCCCGAGTCATTGTGTTGTTGGGGTGCTTTACCTTTTCTTAAGCCTACAGTTGGCTCGGACATCTTCTTCGCTGGCCCAGTGACGCTCTTCTCACCATGCCTTAGAGGCGGTCGCAGATTTCTTCGCACTTAGGCCTTCCACAAGCTCACCTCCAGCACGTTTCGTGCCGGTAGCATCCGCGGGCTGCTTTGTCACCAAAGCAGTTGGCGCCTTCTAGGCAGCTGCCAACGCCGTTGTTTGCTTCTTAAGGCTCTCGGTTTTTCAACCCACATTTCTGCAAGGAAAAAGGGAAACGAGTTAGCGATCAATTTGCGTGGGAAATCAAACGCGAGCAAGCAACAACTTACCTATTTCCAAAAGCACTAAAAATTTGGCCTCGTCCCTACAAAAGTTGTACGCCTTTAGGTGAGGAAAAGTAAGAAGCTCGTGGACGTTGCGTGAACTGTCAAGAAGATCGCTGAAAAGCTACAGCCTTTACAAGCTCACCGCAAGGAGATAGTTCTGCTCGACATTAACTGCAATAGAAAGTAATTCGGTTAGATAATGAAACAAAGCTCAAAATTTGTCCTTATGTACGCGAGCGACTAAAGCCTTACTCGCTTCCGGAGCGAAGACATCGCTCGTTCTGGCTTCGTAGAAGAAGAACTGGGAATCCCAGTGTGAGACTTTCTTCGAGATATCGATCAACCCATTGAAACGTACTTTTCTCACCTTGGAAAGGTAGTACGTCTAGCCTTGCCCCTTTTTGAGCCTGTACAAGTGGACAACCTCTTTGACGGACAGCTCGCCTAGCTCAATGATCATATACACGATTTATACCCAGGTAATGATGTCAGTTGGAGATGAGCAATGTCGAACCGTCCGTCGAGCCGCTGACGCCACCGTTTTCTTTTTAAGGCTCTTGGGTTTTTCAACCCACATTTCTGCACAAAAAAAGGGAAACGAGTTAGCGATCAATTTGCACGGGAAATCAAACACGAGTAAGCAACAACTTACCTTTTTCCAAAAGCGCTAAAAATCTGGCCTCGTCCCTACAAAAGTTGTATGCCTTTAGGTGAGGAAGCGTAAGAAGCTCGTGGATGTTGTGTGAACTGTTAGGAAGATCGCTAAAACATTGCAACCTTAGCAAGCTCGCCGTAGGGAGATAGTTCTGGTCGACGTTAATTGCAATAGAAAGTAATTCGGTTAGATAATGAAAGAAAGCTCAAAATTTGTCCTCGCATACGCAAGCGAACAAAGCCTTACTCGCTTCCAGAGCGAAGACATTGCCCATCCTGGCTTCGTAGAAGAAGAATTGGGAATCCCAGTGTGGGACCTTTTTTGGGACATCGGTTAGCCCGTTGAAACATACTTTCCTCGCCTTCGAAAGGTAGTACGTCTGGCCTTGTCCCTTTTTGAGCCTGTACAAGTGGACAAGCTCTTTGACGAATGACTCACCTAGCCCAACGATCATGTACGCGATGTATACCCTGGTAATGATCAAGTAAGAATTGGCTGTCAGTTGGAGAGAAGTGATGTCGAACCACCTCAACACTTTATCAATGAAAGGGTACAAGGGAATGGATACCTCGCACCTAAGGAGAGTCTTGGAAATTGCCATCCATCCGACTGGAGGGTTCTTCCGAGAGTGTTCTCCTAGGGCCATCAAGTTGAACTGTGCCACATAGCTCACTCTGATGCATTTAGGATCCTTGAGGAGGATCGAGGATTATGGTTTTTTTCAGAGCCTGTGAGCTGGAGATGGTAGGGAATGAGCCAGTTGGATCGAAGCACGGTCGGACAAGCCCGTAGCGTCGGGGTTTGAGCTTCTGGCCACAAACTCTTTGGATATCTCGGGGGACACATCCCCTAGTACTGTCAAGCCAACCGGTGAATCGAACATTCGATCTATTGTGCGACTGCTAGACGAGAACATGGTTGTAACTCAACTCTGGGTACCTGAAAAAAAAAAAAAACAAACATGTGTTAGAGCTTGAACAACTCGACGACCATTCCATATTCGCTTCCATCTCAAGCACCCAAAATAGCTCGCATAACACAACAAAGTCACGCGACCTACCCAAGAAACCGGTGGCCACTGCGATTAAACCCCTTTGAAACCCGAGACAGTTGGAAACGCACTCCAAAAACACTACTAAAATCTTAAAACATCCAATGTGGCCACTACATCAGCCACCCTTTAGCACAAAAGTTAGAAAAATAAGCAAGGAAGAGAAAAAAGTCTTACCAGAATAAAGAAGAGCGCTAAGAACTCACAAGAAAGACCACCGCGACGATGTAAGAGCAATGGCAAAGAAAAGCAAAAGGGTGGAAGAAATTTCAGAATGGCTGTTCTAAGTATTCGCCACCTTTTATAGTGATTTTTGCATGGAAGACGAAAGGGCGAAGTTCAATCTCGACCATCAACTCACAACTGATCCTAGCGCTTCATTCGTTGAGCGATCTCAACCCTTTGATGTGGTCACATGTCGACCATCCACAAGGTGCGACGAACCATAAAAAATGATAACCGTCGTCGCACGATTCCTAAACTTTGCGCGTGAACAACTATTGTCACCCACGCGCGATGAAACATAACTAACAAAGGCTATCGCATTTAATGCGACACGACCATGCAAAAATTACATTTATACCCTAACTTTTTGTATCCTGAGTTTTGACAGGTGGCATAGGTAATAATGTCCAAGCATTAGGAACGTTGACCAGACGTAAGGTCGGTCATGGAAGCCGGATCGAACACGCATTCAGAGACTCACTATTGAAGCCAAGCTTGGCGTCAGATCGAGCGATAGCCTTTGAAGCCCGAAACGAGCATCGAACACTAGGGAGTAGATGTTGTGTGTGGTTTTTTCGCCAAGCTTGGGCCAACACAAGGATGTAGCTCAGCCCAGAATAACATTGGCGACTATGATTGATCGACCCCGCATAAGTTCATCGAGCTGTAGCTCAACCCACCACAAGCTAGTTGTGAACAATCTCAGGAATTAATTAATTAATCCCTAGATTACATCAGATCTCGGATATCGCGGGAATGATTGGATCAACAGTTATCATTACGCGATCATAGCGCTCAATCGCAAGGATATCAGAATTGTGATTCAAATAATTTGTGATCTCCTTAATTTCACTATTTCGTTTATGTAAATCTTGCATATAAACCCCCTAAAACGATGAGGAAGCGGATACGAATTCTGGATTATAACTATATTATAAGCTCTCACAGTATATACACAAAACACAGTAGACGTAGGCAGTTAACTTCGCCAAACCACTTTAAAAGTTCTCTTTATCATTTACTTTCTGGCATTATCATTCACTCATTGCTGATTACTCGTAATGACACTCACATCAATTTTGATCCCGATAAGATCAATCAAATCTCATTGATTGGTGTAAATTTTTGTATCAACGCTAACAGATTAAAACTATAATTTTATAATTGCCGACTAATAATGTTTAATAGTGGCTGAACTTTGTAGCAGCAGTAATAGTTCCCTCGGTCCAAAAGTCAAAGTCTTTAAATCAAAGAAACAAGTCAAGTAAAATTTTATTTTTATATTTAACAAATATTTTTCACAGGAATTTACTTGGACCAGTCGTGTTTTCAAATGCTCCAAGACTCACAAAAGCGTTTAAATTGAAGATCCAGATCCAATTATCCGACTTTGAAGGCTCTTAAATCAAGTGGCCGTACTCTCTATATTACGACTGGGTCCAATTTCCAAGTCATAATATTTATCTAGACTTTAAAATTGTAAAGACAAATTCCGTGCTTTTATAATTGCTTCACCTTTCCTGGAAGTTTCATAAATCTAGTAACAATCAGCGCCGAAAATTCGGTCTTCCATTTAATTAAAATCCAGAACCAGGAATGGGTACACAAGAGGTACTATTTCAAATGTCCATACGTACTACCACCTGTCAAATTTAATGCAGTCCATTTGTTGAGCAGACAAAAAATTACACTTTGATAACTACAAATCAAGCAACTGGGGACGGGTGCTGGTTGGTATAGTTTGTGAACCAAGAAGAAGCCCCTGGTACCGATCGGACGGTTGCCTGTCATTCTCTTTCACCAGAATGATGATGATAATGGGGTCAAAGTACAGAGTATGCAAATCCAGTTGTTGGGATTTTCTGATAACAGAAATTTATTTTTCCAACTTGTAATACAAGTTCATTAATCTCACATGTTATGTTTCAACTGAACTGGGAAGACCAAGACTAGTTTAGCTGGTCTCGTTTTGTGTTACATAAATAAAATAGAATATAAAGTACTAATTTGAAGGGTCCCCGGAATACTTCTAAGTACGCTATAATTGCTATATAATAATATAGAGTATAAATTAAAAAGTTGGTTCATAAATTTGTTAGATACCCAAAAAAAAAAAAAAAAAAAATTATAATTGAGTTGGTACTCTACTATTAAGATGTGAATTCTGGTAAAGTTGGTGCAGTTTGGTCGTAGTACCAGCATTCATGTATGTTGGATCCTTAACAAATTTAATATGCGATTAATAAACATAAATTAATAAGTTGACTATTGTTATGCGTAAATCTCCGGAACACATATTCACATCTTTTGTTTTCCATTAAAACAATATATAAGCTTACTTTTTATTCAAATTATGGATATTTTTCATTCCTACTATTGTAAGCCACACCTCTGTTTTAAAAACCAGACCGGACCGGTTGGACCGTGAACCGGTAGCTTCTCCGGTCCGGTTTAGGTCTCAGGAGGGTTTTTGAAATATTTTAAAATTATGAGGGTTACTTTGTAATCTTATAGGGGTATTTTGAAGATATATCAAAAGTTTAGGGATTAATTGGTAATTTTATTGGGGTATTTTTGGAATAAATAAAAATTTTAGGGACCAATTTAAACTTTTTTAGGAGAATTTTTGTAATATATTAAGATTTAAGGGGTTAATATGTAATTTTTTAAAAATAAAATATTGCTGACGTCACCGGTCCAATCGAACGGTCCAACCGGTTGGACCGATTGAACCGTGACCCGGACAGCAAAACGGTTTGCCCTCCGGTCCGGGTTTTAAAACAATGAGCCACACTTGTACGTGAAAGGGAAAAACAAACACAGGAAACAATACAAAAATAATAATCCTAAATCTCAAAGGGTTGGTCTAATGGTAAAAAACTTCGCTCCCTTCATTGACTTTCTGATTTCAAACCACCTTGGGGTTACTTACCACATTATTTGTAACTTATCTAGAACATTGGACTTATAAGGTGTTCAATGGGTCCTGATGGTTAATTGAGATGCGCGTAAACTGATCTAGACACTCCAGTCATTAAAAAAAATAACCGAATCACTTTAAAAATCTCTTGTTATTTGTGTTTTTAATTTATTTATTTATCCCGCATCTTATCACGGATTCCAAACAATCCCTTGCATAGATTTCACCAAGGGATCTAAGCACATTCCATTGGTGCAAATCTTAGCATCAACAATTAGACTAGTTAATTAGGTTCCAAAACGAAGCATCTCATGAAATTATTCAAATATTCTTAATTTTAGTGTCTAATATAAAGTTACTTTGACGGTTACTTTGTTGCCATATTCAATGTCTATCTAATAAAGACGCGTAGACACCCGTATTGAAAGTAGTAAGCAAAGCATAATTGTCACATAGACAAAGCTTAAAATCCTTTTCTGTGTAACGTTAAGGTGCATGAATGGTAATTAATTTCCTTAATTACGTGATGTTAATTTTGATAAGTTAATTGATGCATGCACAATTTCACATAGATTAAAGTCAATCCTATTAGGTTAATTTATATCTTACTCAAAGGGCATGGTCAAACTTTATGCTAATTTTGTTAAGCAAAATTTATTGAAGTCAACTATGTGAGAAGCAATCTAATTTAAAAACTTTGACCGCATGCCCAAATTGCTCAGCTACTTACCAGATGTTACCATGTAATCTGATGAGTATTTAATTTGGGAATTACTGATTTAGGGTTTAATTTAATCCCAAATTAATTTGAGATAGTCTTGATTAATTTTATTTTTTAATTTTCTCATACTTTGAACGCATTGGTCTATTGATTTGACTCTTTTCTTTGTTGAGAAAGTCGTGCCCTCCTGATTTGAGTCTTTCTGTCCTTCATTTTTTGCTCTTAAAAATAAAACCTCCCAACCTTTGGCTCATAATATAAAGCTTCAACTCAAAAACCCCTTCTTTCATACACAAAACAAATCTCAAACCCAACACACGAAAAGAAAACAAAGAGATGTCCCGACACCGCAAAAATTCTTCCTTCACAGCTTGCTTCTTCCCAACCACCACCGCCTCCGACCACCCGCTTGCTTTACCGCCTCCTCCTCCTCCGCCGCCGCCACCACCACCACCAATCTCCGGTAAGTTAAACCTCACGACTTGCCTTTATAATACAAACCTCGGGCTTTTCTCCTTCACGTGGTCAAAAACATTCTTTGGTCACTCTCTTAATCTCAACCTTCATCCTTTTGACTTCACGAACTCTCCTCTTTCTTTCTCTAATAACTCTCTCTCTGATCCCTCAACTCTATCTTTTCACCTCCATATTAAGCCCTTTATTTTTTGGAAAAAACATGGATCAAAAAAGCTCGTCAATAACACTTCATCAACATCTGTAATCCAAGTCTTTTGGGACCTCTCTCGAGCTAAATTCGGATCCGGACCCGAACCGGAATCCGGGTTCTACATCGCAGTTGTCGTCGATGGAGAAATTGCCCTTCTTGTTGGTGATTCTACAAAGGAAGCTTATGCCAAAACCAAAGCTCAAAAGCCAGAGCGAGCATCTCAAGTTCTTCTTTTGAGAAGAGAGCATGTTCTTGGCAACAAAGCGTACACCACAAAAGTCAAATTTGGAGGCAAAACGAGAGAGATTTCGATAGATTGTAGTGTCAACAGCGACGCGAAGCTGAGTTTTAGTGTTGATAACAAAAGGGTGTTGCAGATAAAGAGATTAAAGTGGAAATTTAGAGGAAATGAGAGGATTGAAGTTGATGGAGTTCCAATACAAGTCTCTTGGGACATTTATAATTGGCTTTTTGAAGACATGAACAACGGGCATGCAGTGTTTATGTTCAGGTTCGAAAATCTTGACAATCAAGAACAAGAAACACATCATCAACATAACGAAGAAGTAAACGGTGGTCATTATTTGCAACAAGGTTCTTGCAGCTTCGGTATGAGTGGAATTGAATGGAGAAAAATGAGGAAAAGTTTGATGAGAACAGCAAGGAGTTCATCTTCATCGTCCATTTCAATGTCATCAGCTTCTTCTTCTGGGTGCAGTTCTTCCATAATGGAATGGGCTAGTACAGAAGAAAGTGAATTGAACCGCCCTGGACCTAATGGCTTCTCACTGCTGATTTACGTTTGGAAAAAATGAATTTATGAAGCTTCGTGTTCTCGGTAATCTTCAATTGTCTCACTAATTACTAACTAACCCCATTTGTTGTTGAACATATAATTAAATAGAATAAAAAAGTTGAATTAAAATACAGAGAGAGATGGATGTATACATTATTTGATTAGATCTAACATTAGTTCGAATTTAATAAAATTTCTTTTCAATTTATAAATAAAAATGGAAGCCATTATTGTTATTATTTTGGTCGTCTCTGTTTATAATGTTTAGTTTAAATTCCGATCTGGGTCTAGTATGAGCTGTATGATTATGATTGAAACAGTAATTGTTGTAGGAAATTCCCAACCCAAAGAATAGGACAAGATGCATGTGAAGTGGGGCTCTTTCTTTTTTGTGTTTTATTGGGTAATGTGATTAGCTCATGGCTTATGCTTTGTTGCTGCTGTTGTACACTTTCCAATTCAAATTTTACTTTTTAACCAATCTAAACCGTTAAAATGTAATTGACCAATGTCTTTCGATCTCTGAAAAAGTAATCTCATTGGAAGGTTAGTTCAGATGAGCTGGTTAGAAATTGGTTCAGATTAGTTTTGACCAGATGCTTCTGTTTTGTTTTTGTTTGTGGGGGTGGAGGACAGTCAGTCTTGTCTCGTGAATCCAAAGAAATGATTAAAAAAAAATCGACGGTTGATTTTTCGTTTCATTTTCACACGTAGCTTTGTTTTATGGACAAGATTGTGTATGGTAGCTGGTGTTAACCAGCATCCACACGACTTTTCTGATTCTACTTTGTTTAGTTATGTTCCCACTTCATAATTAATGTCTCCTAATTATGTGAGCGTGTCTCTAAGCAATAATTTTAATGCAGGGTTTGGTTAGACAAAGAGATTAGTACAACCAGAAGAAGAAATTCTGCTTGATTGCCAGTCACACACGCAAATGTATTAATTAAAGAGAATTACTTTATTCAAAATGTATCCAAGGCTTCGTTTACATTAACGTTGATGGATTCTAAATAAATAATTTCGGTAAAATTCTTCGTTTGGTTTAAAAATAAAAAAAAGGTTAAAATACATTAATTTTGAAAAATCCACTACCTTTCACGGTCCTTCAATTTTTTAGGGTTTAAAATCTAACATAGTAGGTGAGATATTGTTAATATTTTAATTTTTAATACTATTATTGTTAATAATTTAATATACCAATAATTATCTTTTACCTTAATTAAAAGAAATATATTTGTCGTTTTCTCTTTTTAAGCTTTTCACCTTTACATCATCAACATCTTTTTAGCATACTAAAAAAATAATCTACCTTTGACTATGAGTGTTCATTCCTTTAATTAATTATTTTTAATTTCTTATTTGCAAAAAGCTTATTTTGTAATGCTTAGAGCTTTGTGGCACTAATATGCTATGATAAAACATGCTAATGTTCTAGCAAATTTCGTAAGTGTTTTGGACATAATGTTGGTGCACTATACTGACACCAATTTTCTATATAGATATGATTATGTTATATGTTTTAATATGAAATTATCATGAATAAAGATAATTGATAATATATTACGTTAACTTGGAATTCTTTTTGTTTATTTTTTTACCAGATCACAAAAATCATTTATCATAATTGAATTTTTCTATCAAATATATTTTAACTTGCATTTAATTAGATAAAAGTTAAATTTTTGTTGGCTTTGGATATCAAGGGTAAAGCTGAAAATTATTTATCAAATCCATAAATTGTATTCATCTAATCAAACACGAGTACATATGAAAATTTAAATCAATAATCCATAGATTTTATATTTAAACCAAACAATAGAATTTATAAAATATACCTCCATCCAAACGAGACCTAAAATTTTGAAATTAACCATAATCAAGTTTTGTATTAAGGCTGAAGCAACAATAATGATGTCTAAAGAGTAAAGACAACGAACTGCTCAAATTTATGCAGTGTTCATTATGTGTCTCTAGTGCTTTAGGTTCTTCTCTGATCATAATGCTGCAATTAATTACGACTTTTAAATAAAGAACGAGTAAAAACTTTCGTGTGGTTATAATTTAACGTAAGCTTCTTAGAATTGAGTTTTAAACCTTTAATGGGGCAGATTTCATTAGTGATCTATCATGGCTTAATTACAGCCGACATCTGTGACTTTAAACTCCGTATAATAGGGGGAAAAGTTCTGCATAAAAGTATCACAAGGGCAAATCGAAACAAGCCAAGTTGTGTCACATTTTGCCCCTCGGGTTAAAATTAAAACCGAGGGTCAGTCCAAAAATATCAATTGCAAAAGTTAATAAAATATGCAGGGTTAGTTTTCAAGAACAACCAACTATGACTATAAGGGTTATAAAAATATATACGTGGCCCAATGAGAAATAAGCCCAGTATTAAAATTTTTTGGGTGGGGTTGAATAGTCTCTTTGTGGGTGGTAAAGTAAAAGGTTGCTTGACAGGTCAAATTAGTTGGACAGCAAAACAGAACCAACTGGTAACAATATAAAGTTGAAGGATTCAAATGGAATAGAATTTATATTAATATTCTTCGAAGGAATCTTCTACTTTAAGTTGGCTTCTCAGAAAGTACCATGCATGTACTATATAAAGTATACTTCTATTTTATTTTATATTTTTGTTTGTTTACAAAGTTTAAGAAGGGGGGTGGGGGGGTGGTTATTATTTTATTCTTGTAATTAACAATGTTATATTAGTCATATTCAAAGTTTCAAACCCCCCAACATCAACTTAAATATATAATCTTTAAACTAAAAACAGGGTGAAAATGAGAGATTTGAAAAAAAAAAAACACAGTACGCTATCGTTTTCTATGATAAAACCCCAAAAGGTGATATTGGACCAAGAAATCGATAAGGGGCTAGTGAACTCAAACGGGCCAGATAAAAAATAGTCCCTAAACCGTCCAGGCCTGAGGCCTGCTTAAATTTAATCGAACCCGTATATTGATAGTCTTCGACTCTGCTTTTCCACCTCTGAGCAAACACTAAAATAACAGAGGAGGAAGAAAAACTAAACCCAGAACCATTGATTGAGCTCTCAATTTCTGAAACTCTAACCACCCATCTTCTGTGTTCTCATGCACAACTGGATCCACTCTATGCAATACCGACAATGGAGCATTTTTAGGCAACAAAATGGGGCCCTTAATAAGATAAATATGTATCTTATATTAAGTACAATCAAAGTTAACAGGGTCCAATTCATAATTATAAAGTAAACCGGGTCCCCAGCCTGTCCAGCCAGGCCTACTACCACAAGGCATGTCCGCAACCGCAACTAATCATCCTCATTTGAACTTGAGTATTCTTCTTCTCCGGGGTCCCTTCATAGTGACATTCAATCCATGACCATCCAACTGATTTTTTTTTCTAATTTTGCAGCTTAATTCAGAAACCAGAAACTTCAAAAACATAAATATGCTATTCAATAAGAGGCATTTTTTTTTTCTTACAGAAAACCGAAACACTGCTCAAGTTTTCCGGCAGCTGTTTCCACATCCATAAAGGAAGATTGGCATGATTGGATAACACAATGGGGCAAAATTAACATTCGCAATTCTTCCCCATCTGTCATTGATTTGTAAAACTGTAAAACCCCAAAGAGTGTAAAACCACAACAAAAATTAAAGCTTCAAGCTCAATGTAGACGTTGAGGAACTATGAACCAAAGTCGAAGATGAAGGAATACAACGTCTTTGTCTACTATTACTTCTGATCCCAGAACCCGAAGGACAAGATGACAATTGTTGACCAGAAAGAGGATCAGAAGAAGCTATGTATCTACTCGAATGGCTTCTCAATTTCTTCTTTTCTCCCTCTATAACCCGAACGTCTGATCTAACTTGCCGGACCTTTGTTTCATTCAACCCTGCTGGAAGAACGCAGTTGCAGAAGAAACCTGTCGAGTTTTGAAACAATAACAAATTAGCATAAATTTATTCCAGACACATTTTCTTGCTAAAGAAAGTAAGGGCACAAATTAACCAATTAAAGTAACTCAAATCCAAAAACATTATTCCATGAATTTGAAGCAATATCTAAGCAATTCATCTGGTAAAATCCGAGACAGTTAGTGGATTACCATCTATACTAGATTCAATACAGCAGAAAATGACCGCTAAATTTGATTAGCAAACTTCAAAAGGTACAAAGAGCATAATAATTATAACTTGGTCACAAAATTATGCAGCCATATCCAGCAACATAGATCAATTTCCCTACTCATTCATCCCTATTGTATCAACATAACAATGCATTGAATCTTTTAGTTTGAGAGAAACGTTATAAAAAACTATACTGAATCTTAACACCGGGGAAACTATATATATCTGATGTTAAAAGCATTAAGTTTTTTTCCAAAACTAAGCAATTTCAATTTACAAAAAATGAAGGCTTTCTATGAAAGTTTTCTTACCCAAACGAGCAAGACGATTGACCCAGCGAGGGATTGGTTTCCCGGTTAACTGGAGACAAACATCGTTGCAAAAGTGATTGCAGTTCTTAGTGATGAGATGATAGGTGTTACCAGAGTAATCTTCTGCTAGTTTCTCCATAAACGAACGGACGTCTTTAGGCCCAAGATCTGTTCTACCAATCAAAATTGACTTCCTAAACGTGAAACCAGGACACTGCTTTGGCTCCACCTCAAAAATCCCCGTCGTTGAATGGTCATGAGCTCCAAACCCGTACTCAACTCCATGAACTAAACCAAAATTCATCATTCATTCAAAAAAAAAAAAAAATAATAATAATAATAATTAAAATTTCAAAAAAACAAAAAAGCTATAAACTTATGTACCTTGAACTCCAGAATGGTAGATCCCGAGTCCGAGCCAGTAAGCGTAGCCGTTAATCGGAGTCAAGTCGTAAACGTTCAAATAAACCGGAACCGACCCGCTCTTCTTTTTTCGGGGCGCCATCACCATTTTGCACAGCATTTTTGAGGTGGGAATCTTGTTTTGCTTTGGTTGGGTGGAAGAAAAGAGAAAAAGAGAAGATTTGAGTGACAGTGAATGAGTTGTTTGTAGGAAATTAAGGGAATTTTCAGAGGGTAATTTCGGGAATCGAGCTTCTTCGTATTCCCTTTATTTATTTATTTATTTTTTATTGTCAAGAATCTTCTACTTTGGTTCCACCGGCTGCTGCCGAAAGCGAACCCACCGTCTACCTATACTCGTGTCTTCGTCTCTTTATACAGACTTAATTTCCATTAATATTAATTAACTAATTATTTTACTTGATTAAACGTACAGTTATTGGCTGGAGTGTGGTCTCTGTGGGCCCAGAGCATTCCTGCTAATTACAAAAAACTTGGGCCCAATTTCTTTATGTTATTTTATATGTATTTCATTATAATCTTTTGAGTAGTAGTGGCTATTACATCTCCTATAAAAATCCCCCTGTTGGTTGTGTGGCGGTTCTTGATACACTTTTAAGGTGTGGGATGTCCATTCCCCCTCATTACTTCGTCGCCAGTGTTTTGGAATGGTTCGATATCGCTCATCTTGTGACAGCCACTTTCTACTCAACTACTCATATAATATACATAATAAAATACATATAAAACAGTGTAAAGAATTGGGCCCAAATGTTTCTTTTAATTAAACATATGTATATGTTCATTACAACCATATATATTTTTAAACAAAATTATAATATGTACAAAAGATATCAAAAACATGGTGGACAGTGTAACCGCTTCCCCTCCCGAGTCGACGTCCATCCGACCGCGTCCTCACCTGGATCCTACAAACATAGGAAATAACGGGGTGAGCACTAAAACAATGCCTAGAAAGTAAATCCTCTACTCATCTATCCCCGTAACTCTCTCTCTCTAATTCTTTCCTTACAACTTCTCATTCAATTTCTCTTTGGGTGAGCACTAAAATAATGCTCAGTAAGTAAATCCTCTACTCATCTATCCCCGTAACTCTCTCTCTCTAATTCTTTCCTTACAACTTCTCATTCAATTTCTCTTTGGTACTTCTCTCTCTCTTTCTCTTTCTTAGAACTCCTTTCTATTAACTCTCTTTAGTAAGTCACGACCCCATCTTACCGGGGGCATGGCCGGGACTCGCTCCCGCTCTACATGACCTCTACTCGTTCTAGCCGATCGGACTCGGTTATGCATGGATTCGGAACCCTTGGCTATATGAGTGTATAATCTCTCTCCCAGGTACTCGGGTATAGCCCTCATCCGCATGCACTCTCACGGGCTACACCACTTCTGTATCTCATACTCATGCCGCTCTCTCAATACGGCGTACATGCGGGAATACTCTACCCATTACTCACGGGTTCCCCATTGCACAACCTACTCTATTCTCTTTCTCTTAGCTCTTAAAGTAGTTTATACTCAAATTCTCTACTATGTCTCAAGCTACTTCTTAAGTGTACAAACAAATGTGTATAGATAGCTCATGCTCACTAATGCACTAATGAAATGCCAAATACAAGATTGCATCAAAACAGTTATTCTGCACAGGTCACACCAAAAAGGGCATAACTGCGTTATAAACCTCAGATTGCTACGATTTTATTCTTGTTTTAACGGTTAGAGACAGGGCTACAACTTTGATGTTTTGGTCTAAACCCAGTTCAATCCGTAACATGCCCAAAAATTACTCAGAAAGTCACGGCTGTGATAGGGCAGATTCCACTTAGGCATTTCATCAAACAACTTTTGTGCATACCAAAAACTCTAATTATCAATAACTCTACTCTTCTCTTTAATCATCTAAAATGGGAGAAAAACTCCCTCATATAGTCATAATTCCTGCTAAGGAAAACACTCCCAAAAATATTCATACAAACTCCTCCAACTTCAACTCAATTTCCATCTCTCATCACACATCAAAATCACTTCTCATAATAAGTGTATTCAACAACCACAAAACACATATTCATCTCAACTCAATTCTCAATAACATAACATACTTGTACAAGCATACATCTCTACTCAATCTCTAAATCTCTACTCAAAAGCTTATTCAAAACTCAAGTTGGTTGGATTTACTTACCCTGTGAAAAAGTGACTTCTTTAGCACTTTTCCTTTCCTTTGTTGTCTTGTCTTCTCTCTACAACTCAAAACAACAACAAGAGCAATAACAACCAAATAAGACTTCAATATAACTATAAGCAAACTTACATCTAAAGCAAGAATCCTTACCTTAGGATGCTTTAGATGAAATCTCTACTCAAAATTATTCAAAGGCTCTCTTAAACCCTTTAGAAATCTTGGATGATTGGATGGAGAAATTGAGAGAAAGTAGGCAATGGAAGAGGCGGTGGAAATGGATGGACTAAAGGGTTTCTCTACACTTAACCCTTTTTAGCTCATATTATAATCATCCTTTCCCATTTTGCCCTTGCCCTTCTTTAGAAATTCCATCTATATCCTTTGATTCTTTACAAATACACCCCCATCCAACCACAATCTCTACTAAATATCCTTACATTTTACTCCCTACTTTTCCTACTAATTAGGGGTAAAAAGGTTATTGTGCCCAAAAGAAGAATTCTCTAGAAAACTCAAGAAACTTTTTGTTAGGCTCTTCGCCGCGGCGAAGAACAATCCATCGCCCTGGCGAAACACGGCAGAGCCTACCCGTGGGTGCAGCTTCTCATCACCGCGGCGAAGCTTCTTCTTCGCCCCGGCGAAGCTTGAATTTCCAAACTTCACCAAATTTCAACCAAACCAAGGCAAACACTTGACCAATACAACATACCATTTTAAATTAAAGACTCACCAACCAACCATGACAACAAACAAACTCAATTGAAGCTGAAACAGTGAATCCTTTAAGTAATATAGAAAATCTTAAGTACGTACCTCAAGTGGGATATTACACATCTTCAGTTGCCGGTGAACTTATACATAATAATAGTAAGCATGTATATGGCATACCAAGTAGCCAATTTGGGCGAGCTATCTGTAGAGGAGCTCGTCCATTCGTATAGATTAAAAAAGAGTCAGGACCAAATGTACTATCTCTCCAAGGTGAGAAAAATGCATCTTAACGGTTTGGTTGACATCCCAAAAAACGTTTCACACTAGGACACCTAATATTTTTTCTACGAGGCCGAGGAGACTAGCATTTTTGCTCCAAAAGTTAGTAAGATTCTGACCCTTGTGCGTGCAAAGAATGTTTCAAAACTCACCGTCGAACTAACCAAATTCTTTTGCTCTGCAATAAAAGTTGAGCAAAACTTTCTTCCTGGAGTGAGCTTAGCATGGTTCAGCATTTAAACAATCTTTCTGAGGGTGAGCGCAAAGTTACTAAGCTTATCACGCTTCCTCGATTGAGAGAGTATGACTTTTGTGCTAGCGAAGCCAAATTCAATATCATTATTCAGAAAGGTAAATGCTTACTTGCTGGATTTTTTTTTTTCCCACTTCATTAGATCGTTGATTGTTTGATTCTCCCTTCATAGATATGTGGGCCAAAAAACCTAAAGGCCTAAACAAGAATACAACAGCACCTTGGGCTACTAAAAAATCGCTAGTCGTTCCGACGAAGAAGCAGCCTGCTAATACTGTTAGGGTGTCCGGGCATGGTACCTCACGCTCGGTCCTTAAGTACAACGGTGGTGAGCTTAGGGAAGGCCCAAGTGCCAAGAAGCCCTCGACTACCTCAGGGAGAAGAGTGCCCCTGAGCTCCAAAAGGGCTCGGCGAAGAAAACCCTCTATCCAACTAGAGGCTTAAGGAAATAGAAAGCGTCCGAGCAGCATGATGGCTCGAGCAAGAAGAAGGTTTTGGAGAAACAGGAAGGCTCTGGCAAGAAGAAATTGATTGAGTTGTGAGGGGGCTCAAGGAAGCAGAAAGTTGCTGAGCAACAAGGTGGCTCAGGCAAGGAGGTTGTAGGGCAAGCTAGTGGCCCTAAGAAATCTGCAGCCAAGGACTTGGCCAAGAAAAAGTATGCTCTCATGGGTGAGCTGCCATTCCCATGGGAAGTAAATCAAGCTCGCCTCAGTAGGGAGGCAAAAAGATGGATGAGGCAACTTAAGCCACGCTCGACATATTGATCAATGAGCACATCAGTGTTGGGGCCTCAGCGACTAGGACGCCATAACTCTACGGACTTTTATGAGCATTACGCCTCCTTCCCAGCTACTGGCTTGGGCATGCAGCTATATGACCAAGGTATTAATAATTCGCCCTCTTTACTTTTTTGCATGCTTCTCCTTCTTCTCCACTGGCTCTCTTTTCTTTTCAGGCTTGTGTGGCAACCAAACTTATCTTCGATGAGAGTTACCCCACATTGGAGGGTACTTATCTAGGGTGGCAGGAAGCGGAGAAGCTAAAGAATGATGTTTTGGCTAGGGCTGACTTGGCAGAGAAGGAGAATGACCTAAAGCAGTCTAAGCTTGATCGGCTTAAAGAAGAGGTTGGAGCCTTTAAGGTCAAGGAAAGGGAGTTCCTTGACAAAATCAAGGCGAGCAAGACTACTGAAGCAAAGGCTGAAGTGAAAACGGTCGAGGCTGAGAAGAGTTTGGAACAATAATAAGGTTCCAACAACAAACTAAATTCCGAGCTTACCTTGGCTCAAAAGGTTGCCTTGGACTAGGAGGCTAAGTATAAGAAGGCCTTGCTCGAGCTCACAAAGGAGGTGGAAGGTTGCCAAGGGACCGAGGTTGAACAACTTAGGCTAGATGTTGAGGAGCTGAACTCGACCATCACAAGCTGTGCTTGGGAAACATTGGTCTTTCTCATGTAGAAGCTGTGGGAAGTTCACCCTTCGCTCGACTTTTCCTTCCTTCCAAGGGCTTATCAAAAGGAGGTCGACAAGATGAAAACTGAGGCCTAGGGCATGGAGTATGTCTATTCGGATGACTCTGAGCTCGACAACTAGGGTGAAGAAGAGGTTGAGGAGGGAGGGGAGGGTGTTGGAGTTAAGCAAGAGGTTGAAGATCCGTCTCCTCTAGCTACTCTCCCACTTATTGCTGTTGACCTTCCCTCGGTCGAGCCTCCGGTGGATGTCCTAGATCTTACCTCCAAAGAAGCTGCCAAGACTCTTGTGGCCAATGATACTCCTACACCCGTTGGCAATGATCTTTTTGCTCCTACTGGCGATGATGCCCTTGCTCCTACTACTTACAGATTTTTTTTTTATCTTTTTTTTTTTTTTTTTTTTTTTTTTTTTAAGTTTGTAACTGAACTAACACAATTAATGAAAAATTTATTTTGCCTATTTCTATCAAGCAATTTTTTTTTTCTACAGAGTCGTTTTGATCGGACTTAACATAAAAAATTTGAATTTGCTCCAAGTTATGTGTAGCTCGCTTCTTGACGAACTTTTCAAACATATAAGGAAATCTTATGTGCGACAACTCCGAGTTTAGACTAGTTATCCGTCTCGAGTTTTGGTCGCCAGTTTATGATCGATTTTCCTTTGACATGTTTTACTCGAGTTTTTCCAAGTTTAACTTCGTCAATTCAGGGAATGTCTCCCTTCATGAGCTGAATTTTGGTGTGACTTAAAGAGCTAAGCTGCATTTTTTCGAACTCTTGACTCTGAGTTTTGGATGTGATTGCGTAGGTTGCGATTTTGAATCAATAGATAATAAATGACAAATAAAATAACAATAAATAAAAAGTGAAGAGCAAAATAGAGTTCATGAATAATACCTCTTTTTCATTGAAAAAATTTGGTCATAAACAACCTTACATTGAATATGAAAGAAGAGACAAAATATGGTTGGAACGAGCTAATCCCAACTTCAACTAGGGTCATTGCTTCACACTCCTATCAAGCTGCTTATTGGTAATACCTTCGCAAATACTTGGTGTTTTATGCTCGTAATATAGCTTTATCGTTAAGGTGTTCCAGGTGAAAAGTTCCTGATGCAAGCTTTTCATAAATCCTGACCTTCCCATTTGGGCGACAACCTTTTTGAGGACTAGGTCGCCTACTCCGAAGTCCTTGTTCTTGACATTGGAGTTGAAGTATCGTCTGGCTCGCTGTTGGTAGGAGGCGGCGAGCCGTAGCTGAGACTTGCCTCAATGTTCTTCGATTAGATCTGGCCTCAGATGGAGAACATCTTCGTTTGTTTTTTCATTAAAGACCTCCATTCGGAACGAGCTAATCCCAACTTCAACTGGGGTCATTGCTTCACACCCATATGAAAGTGAGAGTGGGATTTTTCCTATCAAGCTTCTGGTTGTCGTCCTATAAGACCATAAGGCCTTGGGTAATTCCTCAGCCTATTTTCCCTTAAGGGCATCAAGCTTCTTTTTGATGGTGTGCTTGATCACTTTGTTCACAACCTCCACTTGGCCGTTGGCTTGAGGCCGATAAACAACGACAAAGCATTTCTTGATTCCGAGTCTTTCGCAGAAGGATTCGAAGTCCTTACAACCAAATTGTTTTTCATTATTGGTTATTATGGTATGGGGAATTCCAAATCTACAAATGATATTTTTGTAGACGAAATCTTTCAACTTATTCGATGTGATGGTAGCTAAAGGCTCGACTTCTGCCTACTTGGTGAAGTAGTCCACTACTATTAGAGTAGATGCCCTAGAGCCAATCAATTATTGTAGAATTGACTCTTTGTAATAATGTTCATTAATCAATAATAAAAGGCATTTTATTCTATATCGCGTAAATCATTATTATTGCAATATGTATTGATATATGTCCTTAGAATGGTAGAACCGTGACGAGGGTATCAAGTGTTTCAAATCGTGATAGTGAGAACCCTATGAGCACATATGGTGGCCATTCTAGAAACGTCCGTAGCCCCAGTATTATTCTGAAGTAAGGGCACAGATAATACGGTAAGGCTATCATAGTGTTGAACGACCCTGTCGAAAGGCAGTGACTGATCTCACTTGTCAAGGTTGTTTGGTGACAACCTGGTGCAACACATGGGTGCTTGTTGTAGGCGGATATACCGCAGCAAGTTCACTGGACTGACCCACCAGAGGATTCCATATGGATGGTAACCCCAGTGTCTATGGAACAAATCCTCTAACGAATGGTGGTGCATGTGATCCTTAGACTTGAGATCACCGGAGCGCCTTGTGCACCGATTGGTACAGTTTGACACTAGCCTAACGCAGTTCTATTCAGAGCTGTCAGTACGGTGGTGATTGGCTATATCAAGGAGTGTATCAAGACTATGGTGGATTGACAAAGGATTCATCACTCCCGGGTACGGGAGAAGTTATCTCACGGCGCAATTCAGTATATGGCAATGACACTAAAACTGTGGCCACAGTGGGATTGAGTTGTTGCTCTATCCAGATTATAATACGGGTCATTGGTCCAGAAACTGAATATATAATATCGAGAGTAACCGAAGGTTGACACTATTTCTATGCCTTCGTCTCGTCGAGATAACGTATGATGAAAGGATCGTATTGTACGGTAACCATATCGTTGACAGGTAGCTACTTTGCTGAATCCGAATCTATCGGGTGGCCATGATGCCTTGCTAGGGGCCAATCTTGGTCTGTGTATTAGTGAGACGATTAATTGGTGTTAATCGCGATACTATACACTACCGGTATGATGAGGAGCCTATGGGTCACACACATAGAAGATAATTTAAGAGCCAAGAAGAAAGAAGGGCGTTTTCATCTTTTTGGGCGAAAGGGTATTTTGGTAATTTCATAGTGCAATTAAATTTGCTAAGGTCGTAGCATTTTATTTAATTTGTTAGAAAAATTAAATAAGTGAAATTACGGTTAAATGTGTGTTCGCACATATTTAATTAAATCATCATTATTGTTAAATGTTAATTAAATATTAATTGATTTTAATTGAGATAATGATGAATTAAATTAAAATATCTAATTGGGAGTGTTTGGAAAATTTGGGGGTGTTTGGGTTGGAGCCCAAGCCCATTCCACATGGGAATAGGGCAACTAAAATAAGACTATAAAAGAAAAGGTTTTAGTTGGAAAAAGGTGTGTGTTATTTTATTGTTTTCATTCTTCATTTGAAAAGAGAGAAACCTCTAGCCTCAAAACTCTCCCACGCCACTTTTACTGTTCCATTGAAAAACAAACACTTTTTGTTTTCTTCTTGATTTCTTAAGGCCAAGGAGGATCTAGCAAATCCCTCCTTAGTTCTTGTTGATTATTTTCGTGTGGACCTTTACGGTTCGATCATACACTTGGATCGGTAGCAAACACATTCAGAGACAATATTGGTGGAGCCTCCAAACGTGGGTATGGTTTCTTAAACCTTGAACTGATTTTTGCATATTTGATTATTTTAATGTAAACTGTGATTTTTGTACCCGGATCTTGGTTCTAAGGAACGATCCATAGAGTTTATGTTTTTGTTTTCCGCTGCGTAACTGGGTCGTTCACTAACAACTACGACCACTGCGAACTTAACACCCCCTTTTCCTTGAGGCAAAGGGTCTATCAAATTGATTCCCCAAATTGCAAATGGTCAGGGCTTGTCAGAGTGGTTAACTCTTGGGGTGAAGCTAGCGAACATCTGTAAATCTCTAGCATTTGTCGTACCTTCGCACATAGTTTGCAGCGTTGTCAAAGACTGTTGGCCATTAATAACCCTGGTGAAACACTTTGTATGCTAGAGATCTACCCCCTGCATGGTTCCCACAAATGCCTTCGTGTATCTCTTTCAAGACATAGTCTGCGTTCTCATGATCAACACACCGCAAGAGCGACGAATTGTATCCACGCTTATATAGTTTGTCATTGATGAGCGTGTATCAAGCTGACTTTGCTCGGAGTGTCTTAGCTTCACTTCTTCCTTTAGGTATTGTTCCATCTCTTAGATAAGCAATTATTGCATCCATCCAGTTGTATCTTTACCCTGTTACTAAGACTAATTCCTGTGAAGCAAGGATGTTGGGACTTGGGAGGAATTTAACAAAAATGGAATCAGTCGCTTCTTTGCTCATCGTTGAAGCAAGGTAAGCCAGAGCATCAGCCACTGAGTTCTTTTCTCAAAGGTTCTGTAGAATAGTGAAAGTCTTGAATTGCACGAGCTCAAATTGTACCTGCCAGAGATAGAATGCCATTTTGTCCTCTTTTGCCTGGTGTTCCTCGGAAATCTGGTGAACCACGAGTTAAGAGTCACTGTAAATCTTTATGAACTCTGCCCCCATTTCTTTGGCGAGGCAGATCCCCACGAGCATTGCTTCATATTCTACCTCGTTGTTCAAGGCAGCGAAGCCGAATTTGACTATAGCTCAGATCAGGTTCCTTTCAAGACTTTTGAGCAAGAGCCTAACTCTTACCCCCTTCTCATTTGAAGACTCGTCTACATACAGGGTCCATTGCCCAAGACTGTCAAGCCTTGGTTTCTCTGGTTTGGTTGCTTCGGAGGTGCTCGCCCCTAGCGGGCTTACTTTTCTCTCGGGCTGATAGGAAAATTCTGAGATAAAGTCTACCAAAGCTTGACCCTTTATTGTTGTTCTTGGGATGTACTTGATATCATGCCGACTCATCTCCATCATCCACTAAATCAATCTACTTGATGCCTTAGGCTTCTGCATTATTTTTCTCAGTGGAAAGTTCGTTAGCACATGGATTGAGTGTGCCTGGAAATAGTGTCGCAGCTTCCGAGCGGCGATGACAAGTGCATAGGCGAGCTTCTCCATCTCAGGGTATCTCGTCTCAACATCGAGCAACCTCTTGCTCACATAGTACATCGGCTATTGCACTCCTTCTTTGCGTACCAAAGCCGCGCTAATCGTAGACTTAGATACTGATAAATACAGAAGCAAAGGCTCGCCCTAGATGGGCTTTGATGGCAAAGGAGGCTGCTCCAAATGCTTCTTCAATTCCTAGAATGCTTTCTCGCACTCCTTTGTCCGTTTGAAACCTTTGTTTCCCTTCAGGATTTTGAAGAAAGTTAGGCACCTGTTGTGGCTCGGGAGACAAACCTGCTAAGTGCTGCCACATGCCCTGTCAAGCTTTGTACCTACTTTATGTTGGTCCGGCTTTTCATGTTCAGAGAACTTGAATTTTGTCTGGGTTGGCTTTGACATCTCGCTGATTAACAAGGAAACCTAGAAACTTTCCCGAGCTTACTCTGAAAGCACACTTCAGAGGGTTGAGTCTCATTCTGCATCTTTTGAGGATGTCGAACATTTCTCCCAAGGGCTCAATATGGCTTTCGGCGACCTTTGATTTGACGACATGTTGTCGATGTACACATCTATTGTTTTGCCAATTTGCTTGGCGAATATCTTGTTCACCAAACGCGGGTAGGTCGCTCCAGTTAGAGGTGGGCAGGGACCAGTCCCAAGCAGGCCTGGGCCCGGGCCCGTTTGGGACTGGTCCCAAATGGGACCAGTAGCTCATGGGCTTGGGCTTGGGACCGGGCCCAGGCCCATGAGCAAAATAAGGACCTGGACCAGTCCTTAGGACCGGTCCTATGGGCCTGGACAATTTCTTTTCCCCCTTGATCTTTTTTTTTATATTTTGGGGGTGAAACGAAATTTTATATGGGGTTTTTAGTATTTTTTAAGGGTAGATTAGAAAGTTTTTAAAAATTTAATTAATTTTAAAAAATAATAAATTAATTAATAGTTAATTTTAATTTTTAACATAAATTCACGTTTCACACATTCACGCTTCACAAATAAACAATTAAATCATTTTTTTTAATTAAATTATTCATTTTCATACTCAATAATATTTACATCATTCAAATCAGTATTCCTAAAGAGTTCGAGTAGTTCGGGATCTTCAGGGTGCTATTGTAGTCTTCTTTCTACATGAGTCCAATCCCGTAAACACGTTATCACTTCAATCATCTCATCGGTTAAAGAACATCTTCTGTCTTCAACAATCCGACCACTCGTTGAAAATGTTGACTCGGATGCAATTGTAGAAACCAGCACATATAAAATGTCACGTGCCATTTGGGCTACAATGGGAAATCGACTTTCATGTTCGTTCCACCACTGAAGAATATCCATCTCATGTTGCTCCTTCATCATCATATAAGACAGGTCTACTTGTAGGTAACGATTCAGCTCATTTGGTCCATGTATGTATGAGCTGGAGCTGCTACTTCCGCCACGTTCCACATACGTCCACTTGCTCGATCCTTGACGGAGGGCTACATTAAGGTCCGGATCCTCTCTCCTGAACGTTCCACTTCCACTGTACCTGTTCTCATATAAAGAAAAAATGCTATCCAATTTTTGTTTAAGGTTAGTCAAATAAGATGTATAATCATGTCCTAAATGATGGCCTATCTCAGTAATTATACAGTTAACTACGTGTAATTTAAACCTAGGATATAGAACAAGGCCTAATCCATATAAGAATGGAATATCTAACCAATATCTCTCATATTTTTCTTCCATCTTTGAAACAATTTCACTTAAAATGTTATTATATCTATATTGAGCAAAAGTTTTAGAAATTTGAAGTAAAATATCTAACACTAAATTAGTAATTGGATAATAAATACCACTTAATGTATTAGTAGCATCATAAAAAATTTGAAGAAATGAATAAAAAAGTTCACAAAACCGCCAATCATCATAGCTGACAACTTCCTCTAGACGGTTCTTCCAGTTGACGAAATCTGTAATTGGTTTCGTGGTTGGCAAAGCCTTTTCCAACATCAGGTAGGTGGAGTTCCAACTGATAGGCATGTCTGTACATAACTCAAAGGTCGAAACGGTGGGTCCTCTTGCTTACAATATTGACGTACTCCTGCCATCTTTTATTGATACGTTGATGATGAATCTGATAGCTCTACGCACCTCTCATCTTTGAATGTATAGCATCTAAACCTGCTTTAAATACAAATTGGATGTGGCAAGCACATCTCTGGTGAAAAAAATTGCCTTCACCACGCGGATCCAATTTCTTTTCAAATAAAGAAATTGTCACGATGTTAGTAGCTGCATTATCAAGCGTTAGCGCTACAACTTTGTCAGTTAATAAATATTCTGCAAAACTTCAAGAATTGTAAAATAAATAGTTTCACACTATGTTTTCATATAATGATTTAAAACCTATTAATTTTTGTTGTAAACCCAATTATGATTTAAGAAATGTACGTGACAGTTAAAAAATCGGTTTTTGATCTACAAGCCATATGTTTGATGTAAGTGCAATAGATAATTCCTAAAATTTTGAAATCGTTTTAAGTTTATTATTATTTTGTATAAAGTTTAGTATATCTCTTCACTTGTACTTCTACTCACAGCGGTATAGTTGGACAAAATGCAGTTTAACTTATGAATAAAAAAAGGATTTTCAGATAAACAAATGGGAGAGTGTAGCAACTATATATCTTGCTATTCCTCATGCAACATGTGCATTGTATTGTCATGTTGAGAGAGTTGAGGATTGTGGATTAAAATTGAGTTGAGTTTGAATTTGTCTATGATCCGCTTGAAGATGCATCGGGCAACTACATATTTGGGGGTGCTTCTTCTTCACGTGTCGTCGCATCATCGAAGTCCCCTTCTCAGTGCCAATAATGGTTCCACAAAAAATACATATCCCACCGATTCTTCCCCTCCCCATTTGTCTTTGGCCGTTTTGATTGGTGAAGTATCGCCATACATCGGACACGACCCTTTTTGGTCGGGGGATTGGGCTATGCCATGCCCATTGACTTGCACGCTCGCATGTGTTTGGCTACACCTCGTCCGACCGAATGTGGTTGTGGAATTGCAGTTGCTTCCTCTGGAGGAATGGTGAAAATGGATGAAGCCTTCCATTTCTTCAGGGATGGAACGTAAAATGATTTGGGGAAGCCATTATAAATTTATGATAAAATAATAAATAATTAAAATGAAAAGAAATTAAATAATAAGAAATTATGATGATATTGAAAAATAGAAAAAAATTGAATAATATAAATAAATATATGAATAAATAAAATAAAATTAATATAAATATAAATTGAATGAGAAATGATTGGAGATTTGGAGTAGAGAGATGAGAGAATGGAGAGGATTGGTGTGAAAAAAATGAAAGATTTAGGGTTATTTACACTGTAGTTGTGGTGGGGGGGGGGGGGGGGTGAGGGAGGAATGAAAAGAAAAAGTTATAATTTATATTATAACTTATAACCGTTGGCTGTGACCGTTGCCAGCCAACGGTTAAAAATAAAAACATAACTGTTGGCTACTGCAGTAGCCAACGATTATTTTAAAACTTTTTTTTTTTTTTAAAGAAATTTTGTAAAATTTCATTTTAGCCCTCATATTTTATGTTTATTTTAAAATTGATAAAGGGTTTTATGTAATTTGACAGGGACTATATTGAAAAAATAAAAAAAAATGGGTCTAGGCTTGGGCCTTGGAGGAGGGCCTAGTGGAGGGCTCGAGCCCTCCTCCTTGGGCCTAGTAGGACCAGGTTTTGGGGCTGGGCTTTTGGGCCCAGTCCCAAATGCCCACCTCTAGCTCCAGTGTTCTTCAAGCCAAATGGCATTACCCTGTAACAATAAATACCTCAGCCAGTAATAAATGAGGTGTGTTCTTCATCGGGCTAATACATTTGGTTATATCCCGAGTATGCATCCATGAAGCTGAGTAGTGCATTCCTGACTGTTGCATCTACTAATTGGTCAATCCGAGGCAACGAAAAACTGTCTTTGGGACATGATTTGTTCAAATCTATGAAGTCGACACAAGTCTGCCACTTGCCATTCGACCTTTTCACCAAGACTGGGTTGACGAGCCAGTCCAAGTATTTCACTTCTTTGATGAAGTTAATGTTCAGGAGCTTGTCAACTTCATCTTTGAGCACTTTGGACCGCTATGCATCCATAGATCTTCTTTTCTATCTGATTGGTCGAGTTGTTGGGTCAACATTTAATCTATGGCACATTAACTTGGGTTTGATCCCTACCATATCCGCATGTACCCATGCGAACATGTTGAGGTTTTTCTTTAGGAACCCCACCAGATTGTCGACCAGTTTGTTGCTCAGACTGTTACTAATTTTTATCATGCAAGTTGGGTGTTCCTCGCTGACAGATACTGGCGTGCTATCGTAGGCACCCAGAATTAAAACCTTCCGAACCTAACTACTGAACTGTAAGTAGGGTAAGCAAGGGTCGATCCCACGAAGAGTGTCTAGCCAAATTTTCTTTGATGTGAAAAAGGCTGGGGGGTTTGTGTAAAAACAGAAAAGAATCTCAGCAAAAACAAAAACAATTTAATTCGAATTCAATCAAAATGACGAACTTGGTCTCTGTCAACATCCACCATCAGAATCTTACTACTGATCATTGATGCAAAGATAATCAATTCACACATTGAATATTCACCGTTGGAACTAATTTCCTATCTCTCCTTAATTGTAATTAATCAGGAAACAAGCGATCCTAATTAATCTTACCCCTAAACAACCCTAGACAAGCGCTCAAGATTTAATCTAGTGGCAGCCTTAAGAATTAGAGAGATCGATGAAGCTAAACAACACAAACACAAGCGGTTGTATTTAATTTAGTTGAATGTTCTTCGTAAGGTTACTAATTCCTGACGCAGCAAATTACTAACCCTAATTGCTTCACAAGTTGGAGGGATCAAACAATTACGGATTTGATATCAAACTTAGCAGTAGATTTCAACAAATAATACACTAGTAGGCCTCCTAGTAATTAAATGCATCAATCATGAAAATATGCACAGAATAACATTCAATACTCAAACATGAATTTAACACTAAAAACAGAAAGATCTCACAGTTTATTTGATTCCGAGGTTTCCGTTTCCTTCGACCAAGTTACAAAAGTTCTAGCCGCTCATGGCCATCACAAAAACTCAAGAGAAAGAAAATTCCAGAGAGGAAAAGAGAGAGAGGCGTGGTCCCTTAAAACCTAATCTGATCTCCCTTTTAAAATCCATTTTTAGAATTTGAATCCCACTCAATCTCCTAAAAGAAATATTCTCCTATCCTAAAATAACATTAATCCTAATTTAATTCTAATTGGAAATAAAATAAAATAGAGTCCTAATAAAATAGGAAAGTGGTGTTTCCAGCTGTAATTTTCGTGCAGCATGTATGTCTTCAAAATGTGCAATAATAGACTGACTTGCATAACAAGTCAGAACGCTCCAGGACGTCAGCAATGCAGGTGCGTCAACTTCAAACTCGATTTCAACCTTTATTGAGCCAGTATCTCTAAAAACTCAAAACATGAAAGTTGTAGATCTCTTTCTTAGCGTTCCACAGCATTTCGAATCATCTCAATCGGAGCTCAGATGAGAGAATTATTCCCAGAATACGAAGTAGTGGCGAAACTGTCCGAATTCCCCTAATTAATTCCGTTTTTCAATTAACACCTCCATTTGCTTCCTAAACCAAAATAAAGTAATAATGAGTACAATTAGGAAACAAATACATATAAAACACTAAACATTAAGGGGGTTAAATATGACATTTTGCATTCCCATCAGATACTTCTCGTACTCTTTTGTTGGCCCTACTACAGGCTCTTCTTTATGGATACGAGGATCTATGGTGTCCTCCAGAGGTCTGGGGGTTGATTCGGACTCTATGATGACCATGGTTCTCGGGAGCGGCCATTTTAGTGCAGTATGAATAGCCTAGTTGTAACATTCACGAGATCCTTTCCTATAGCTCTTGATTGTTGCAACCCACCTGGAGTTGGGAACCTCATTGCTTGGCAACGTACCAAGGTGACTGAACTCAGATCATTTAGGATCAGTCTTCCAAGGATGACATTGTAAGTGGTCGGGCAGTCTACCACTAAGACTTTTGCCATCACCGTCCTGATCTTGGGTTCTACCCCTAGGGTCATGGGTAGGTCAATTGTTCCCGTAGGGATTAGGCTGTCCATGGTGAATCCATAAAGTGGCAATGGACACGCCTTTAAGTCTCGTTTTGTGAACCTCATTTATTGGAAAGCTCCCAAGAAAATGAAGTTCGCTACACTGCCATTATCGACCATCACCCTAAGTACTCGGGCGCTGCCAATTTTTGCTGCGATCACGATCACATCATGGTTGTGGTGAGGAGATTCTTCACACTCATCCACGGTGAATCCTATCACCTCGCTTTCTTTCCTAGGCCACTTTAGTGGCTTCTATTCATAGCTCATTACTTAGAGGTCCGAGTTTGTCCTGGCCTCTCACACATATTGTTCGCGAGAGCGCCTTGAGCTCCTTGCAATGTCAAGACCCCCATAGATCATGCATACCAGAACCTCATTGTTGGCCGAGGCTTGTTGGACTTGATTATTCTACTCTTTTGTATTTTCGTGAGCTGGTGCCTCCGTAACAAATTCTTTTAGGTGGATCTTTTGGATCAAATCTTTGATGGCGTCCTTTAAAGTCTGGCACTCATTGGTATTGTGCTCGATGTCCCAGTGATATCAGCAATATTTATGTCGATCTCTTCTGCTCGAAGCCCCCCTTATCCTTTCTGGAGCAGACAATCTTTTAGCCTCATGAGAGACTTCATATATATGAGCTATGTCTTGAGTAAGGAGGGTATATTCTGCATATCGCGGGAAAGGTTGCCTTTCCCTACGATTTTCTATTTTCTGCCCATTTTGGAACCTATTCTGGTCCTTATCATTGCGGTTTGATAGCTGTCTTGGCCCCTTCGTTTATTTGTTGGGTGATCTTGTCACCTATTGGGGGTTTTTCATGGCGAGTTTCTAGAGAGGGCCACTAGCGAGCTTTTCACTAGCTGATGTTTAGCAGCCATTCGGTAGAACTTTGCTAGGCTTACATGGTCTTCACTTTGGAGCTCTTTCTATAGCTCCGTTTACAGCCTGATACCCGCAATGAGCAAAGTCCGGATTGACTCTTGAAGTGTATCCGCGACCTTTGCCTACTCGTTCTGGAACCTCGTTAGATACGAGATCAGTGTTTCGTCTCTCTCCTTATGAATATTGCTCAGGTAGTTGAGAGGTATTGCAAACTGTCTCTTCGCTTGGAATTGCTATAGGTACAGCTAGGAGAACTGTTGCCAAGAACTAATCGAGTTTGCCTTGAGCCTCTTGTACCACCTTTTGGCATCCCCTGCTAATGTGACCGCAAAGCAGTAGTATTTTGCCAAGTCACAAACCTGGTGTGGCTCCATTAGGTCGTGGAAAGTGTCAAAGTGGTCTCTGGGATCTCCTTTCCCATCAAACTTACTTTCTAGCGCCCTGAATCTTTGGGGAAGCGGAGCTTGGCAAACTTCCTCTGTGAATGGAGAGCTCACTATCTCTTTTGTTGCATTGTTCTGGCGGGCTCTTAGATCGTTGAGCATTCTCTGCACCTGATCTAAGTCTTCGTTATGGGGATTGCCCTGGCTAACTCTATTTAGCCTCACCTCGAGCAGATGAGTTTGCAAGTCTGTCGCTTGTGAGCCCTCTCCATTATGCGCATTGACGCGCGAAGTCGAATCATAATGGCTTGGCTGGTAGGTGCTATCATACTCATCAATGCGTTGCTCGCAACGTTGGTTATAATTGGAACGTCGGCCATTGCTAGATCGGCGTGCATTACTCATCTCACGAACTTGCGAGGTTTGAGCATGCCTTTGGCATGGGTTAAAACTGGCATGCTGATGTTGGGGATATCGTGGAATAGGTCGAGTATCCCTTTGGCGACCATTGCCTTCATCTTCCCTCATGGGCTCTTTGCCTGGTCGCCTTCCAATGTTAGTTTGCCCGCAGGATTCTCGTTCATGAGCAGAATGTGCCTGGTGATGCCAAGATCGTCAACCATTCCTTGGTGCCAATGACCCAAATTAGTCGCCGATTGAATTCCCACCTGTTGGGGTAACATCGGTGAAGCGTGGCCGGTCCAGGTCTTGGAGAGCTAGTTGATGGTTTCTCAATTCAGCCACGTTTTGTTGCACCGCCTATGCAACCATTGTTCTGATCAACTCCACAAGTTGACCATTTTTGAGATTCGACATCCTTACTCCCTACTGGTTCATGGCCTACTGCCTTGGCGGCACTGGTGGTTGTTGCCCGACGACATCTTGATGCGCCTCCTAGCGAGTGGTTTCCGGTTTGTCGTGGTTTCTGTTGGTGGTTTTTTATTTTGTACGAACCATTGTGGGCATTGAGTGATCAGGTCACTGGGATTGTTTGCCGAAAATTATGAGATTTTGGCAAAGGCCCTCCTTCTAGCGCCAAAATTTTGATACAAGATTTTGCATCAACGAGAACAATCCGATTGACCTTGACAGAATCAGAACGGATGTGTGCATGATTACGGGTAACCAACAATGTAATGAATCAAGAACAATTAAGTAAATGACACAAAGAATTTTTAAAGTAGTTCGGCGAGTTAAACTCTTGAGCCTGTGTCCACTGTTTTTGTATTTGCTGTGAGAGCTTACAATAATAATCTTAAAACAATTTGCTAAACCCTTTCTCCTCGTTGGAAGGGGGTTTATATACAGATTTTGTACAAAAGAAAGAGTGAAAATAAAGGGATTACAATTAAGATTGAAATGCAACTCCGATGTTCTCGCGATTGAGCGCTAAGATTGTTGTCAATCTGATCCCTTCTGAGACATTCGGGATCTGAAATTATCAATGAGTTAGTTGAACAACTCTAAGGATTGGTCGCAACTAGCTTGTGTTAAGTCAATCTACAATTTGACGAGCTTATGTTGGGTCAGACAATCGATTGAGTCAAACTGATTCTGGATCGAACTATAACCTCGCAATTCTCTGAGCTTGATGAAAAAATCACACACAACAATAAATAATTAATATATTTGCTTGAAAGGAATAAAAGAATTCTAAGAAAAGCTTTTTACTGAATTTTTTTTAATATTACTATATTAATAATAATATAATTATTATATTATATTATTAATTTTTTTTTTTTTTTTTTTTTTTTTTTTTTTTTGGTAACCTCGGTGATGAAATGGTTTTATTTGTTTTCTCTATGTTATGGGTTTGGCTTTGGTTTTGGATTGGGGGGAGGGGAAGTGGTGGTTGTGTGCTTCACTATGTTTGTCAGCCCTCTTGTACATGGTTGGATCATTTTGTCTGCCTCAAAGGGATTGGTTACTGATGCTACCCTCCCTGACTATGTTGTGATGCCTCTGCTCTGTTTTTGTGCTGTTCATGAGAATTGGTTGGTGGTCTTTGGGGTTGGCCTTTACACTGGTTAATTAGGAAGTTACAAAAAGATACTTGTATTGATAGTATTTATTGCTTCAAAATAATTAAACATTGGGAGACAAGCTAAGAGGGTGCAGGGCGTCACAAAAGCCATTCATCTTATGATGAATCCAAATTGCCAAAGGCGTCACCCAAGATATGTATATATACAAGATTCATAGCTATACACAGTGAGTGATAAATGTTTTTTGAATAATTGATATATTCCTTGTAAGATCCATAGAGATGAGTGTTGTGATTTTCCATGTCAAAGAAAATATTTCTCGAGAGAGGAAAAATCCAGAAAGTGATCTTTAACAAGGCCAAGTCAAGTCAACTAAGAGTACCGTGTTGTGTTGATATGTCTAAAGTAAAACCATGCAAATCCAGATTTTGGCTTGCTTTTTGGCTCTAATTAATAGTAACTGTTTAGGAGTATGAACATCACCAACCAACCAGTCAAATGGTAAGAAGAATACTATTCCGATCCATATAATATGGCATGCTGATGTTACAAAATTCAATTTGGTACGTACTGGGCAATCAAACCTCTGAAGAAATAACGTCATCACATAAATCAGAATCCCTTCCTTTTATCGTCACCACAAACGTAACAATTCTGAAGCTTGAGGCTACCTTTATTATATAAAGCCATGCCATCCTCATCTTTGCATTATACTCAAAATACCAACATGGTGCAACCACACATCCTCCTAGTAACATTTCCCGCACAAGGCCACATAACCCTGTCTTCAATTAGCCAAGCGACTTCTAAGCACTGGTGTGCGTGTGACCGTTGCCACCAGCCACTTGCATCCGCCGCATGAAAAACAATTCCACAACTCATGCTCCAGGGTTGTCATTTGCTGCCTTTTCTGATGGGTATGAGGATGGATATAAATCAAGAGATGACGTCCATCACTACATGGATGAGCTTAAGCGTGTCGGCTCCCTCAGTCTAAGTGATTCATTGCTCCAACACCAAACAAGGTAATGGTTTTACATGCATAGTTTATTCTATACTCATCCCTGGGTAGCAAATGTGGGTAGAGTCATGACATCCCAACTACCTTTTTGGAACCAAACAGCCACCATGTTCGCTATTTTATTTTTACTTCAAGGGTTATGGTGATATTATAAGGAATAACATTGAAGACCAACATTTTCCGTATCTCTGCGGGATTGCCAGACCTACTACACGAGACCTCCTCATTTTTATCCCTTCAAATCAATATGCTTTTGCGCTCCCATCATTTAAAGAACAGTTCGATATCCTTGATGAAGAAACCAACCCAACACTACGTTAACACGTACGATGCGTTAGAGTCCGAGGTCTTCAAAGCAATCGATGAGTATAATATGGTTGGAATTGGACCGTGATTCCATCTGCTTTTTTAGATGGGAAGATCCATCCGATACTTTTTTCGGAGGCGATCTGTTAAGGGTGGTTATAAAGGAATACATGGAATGGCTCAACGCAAAGCCTAATCATCAGTTATCTACGTTTCTTTTGGAAGTATTTCTGTGTTGTCAAAGCCACAAATGGAAGAGCTTGCAAGGGGTTTGCTGGACACGGGTCGTCCCTTCTTTGGGTTATAAGAGCAAAAGAAGGTGGAGAGGAAGAAAGAAGAAGATAAGTTGAGTTGTAGAGAAGAGTTGGAAAAGCAAGGGAAGATAGTGCCAGGTGTTCACAAGTAGAGGTTTGTCTCAGCTTCAGTGGGATGTTTGTGACACATTGGGGTGGAATTCAACCTTTGAAAGCTTTGTTCTGGGGTACCAACGGGGCTTTTCCAAATGGACAGATCAAACTACAATGCAAAGCTGATTGAAGACGTGTGGAAGACAGGAGTGAGAGTGAATCATAATGAAGAAGGAATAGTTGAAGGGTCTGAGATAAGAGGTGCTTGGAAATAGTATGGGAGGTGAAGAAATGAGAAGGAATGCGAGGAAATGGAAGGAGTTGGCAAGAGAAGCTGCCAAGGAGGTGGGTCTTCAAAACAAGAATCTTAAGGATTTTGTGGATCAAATTGCAAAAGGTTGCTAGAGATTAAGGATTTGCTCGCTTCAGCCTTCAGATTAATGTTTTTTCTTCTCCTTTTCGCTGATAGTTTCCTAGTTAATCATAAAGTGTGTTTACTAGACTGATGTGTAAGTTGTAACTACTGGTCTTTCTGATCCAATAAAAAGCTCTGTCAAATCCTAATTTGAACCTGTTGATGCTTGATTTTGGACGCCAACGACTCGCACGTGAGAAGCGCTAAGCGGACTTAGGAATCAACGTGATGGATCCATGAGATTTGAATATGGAGCTGAGATTATATATTTGCAGATTATTAAGTAAAAGATGGCAAGAGGGGTTTTTATAGTGGGTTCTGATGCAACAAGCGACTCCTACAACCACTGTTATTTTATTGATCCTCAGATTTCTATGAATTTGCCCGTAAGGCATACAAAGATGAAGAAATACAGTGTTTTTACAGAGAGAAAGAATTGAAGCTAAATCTCAGCCCAGCCACCAGCCTCCCTTCTTCGGGAAGAGAAAAATCCATTTATTCACATTTGCACTCAATGCAATGAGAGCTTTTGCAAACTGCCTTGACACATGGAAGGCTCTCGTCCATTCATCTCTTTGAAATGAGATAAAGTTGGTGAGAATATCTTTGGAGATATGGGCTTGGCAGCTAGTACAAAGAGACATTAATTGTGCTGACATAGGCTTGACTTTTGAGGCATAACAGAACCATTAAAATAATTAATAGAATAAGCATTATGGCTTATGATAAGCTGAGAAATTAAAATTACAAAATCACCCTTCAATGGACATCAATAATATATAATAAAACATGGTTTGTCTTTACCAAGAAAGTTTGGTGGTTATTTTTCACTTATTGTTGTTCAAATGCAATGTTCAATGCCTATGCATTTTCAACTATCGTCATTGACCACGCTACAACATTGATTGATCGATCAACGTTGTGTCAATGGGATGCTAGTTGCTACAATATATATAAATAAGTAAACGGCTTTTTTTCACCTAAATAATGGCGTAATGACACTTTCTCTCTCACAACGTTTCAAAATATAATTTTATTACACATAACAAATTTATTTTAGTAAATTTCGTTGTGAAAATGAGTTGAATGAAAAAAAAATTTGCATGTTAGTAAATTTCATTGTAAAGTTTGTTGTGAAGAGGAATAGAATGATCAAAAATTCGTTAAAAAAAAGGGCATAATAGTCCATTAATATTTTGTATAAAAAAATCAAAATTTTTAAATTCAAAGTGTAGGTAATTGTAGGGCTGAATGATTACCACGTGTTTTTTTCTCATCCTTCCTCTCCCATTCTCTTCTCCTTCTTTCTTAATCTTTTGTTTTCCCTTTTGGCATTTCATCCTTTTTTTTTCTTCCCTTAATGTTTTCTTTCTCAGATCCGAACCAAAGCCAAAACAGCCAATCCTCCCTCACTTCTCCTCTCTTTTACTACGCGTCCCACTACCTCCCCTTCCCTACTCCACCCACCTCCAATTTTAGTGGTCCACTTCCCCACCACCTTCCCTCCTAGCATCTCCCGCATAGCAGCACCAACTAGAGATGGGCACGGGTCGGGGCGGGGCCAAGGACCCCTATCTCCAGCCCCAGCCCGAAGCCCATTCGGAGGATTCGGGGAATCCCCGAAAAAAACCTGTTCCCCAAACAGGGAATTCAGGGATTCCCCAAATTCCCCGCTTAGGGGTTTTCTGTTTTTTTGTATCCTTATTAGTTTTATTATTCTTTTCTCCAAATTATATATACCAACCAAAAAAAATTAAATATATAATATACATATTAAACATAAAGACCATATCATCAAAAAAGAAATTAAATCTATAATGTACATATTAAATATAAAAACCATCATACTAAATTGATAATATATTATAATATGTGACAGATCTATAATCAAAAGATTCAAAACATAACAGTATCAAGGTTCAAAACATGAGCTGCCAAAAAGACCCACCCCACAATCCACATCAGTACTTCAGTAGATTCAATACATTACAATATCAACTATCAAGATTCAACAACACCAACAGACAACACTTAACATTCCATTTCCATGTGCAACCCACAAACAACCTGTAGACAAATTTTAGATAATTACAAACCTAAAAAAAAATCTAAACCATATTAAATGGCATACAATTAAAATATGGAGAAATAAGCCTGTCACATATGAAATCCAAAACTTTTCACCAAAAGTATCCATATCATCAAAATTATTCCACTTCAATTTCCTTCTAAACAAGTGAAAAATATAAATTAGATGATATTTAAGTAACATGTACACAAATTTTAACTATCATACAAATGATTAAAGAAAAGGAAAGAAAAAGAATATATTACAAAATACGAATCTATAATACATGATCGTCTGCATCATTGTCATCATAAATTGATGAAGCATATCCTAGCCCTGGGCCTAACATAACAATAAAAATAAACATTAACAACTAGCATATGTTAATAGGTTTTTTTTTAATTTTTAATGTAGAAGAAACAAAAATTTCTTTTTATTTACCTTTGATGTCAGCCCATTTCCAATTCCTTAGACACATCAATGCCTCTATTGTATCAGAATGAAGCCTATTACGATGTAGACTCACCATGTTGTCAGCAATGCTAAATGCAGACTCAGAAGCAACGGTGGACACCGGAACAGCTAGGATATCTTGAGCAATCCTTTGTAGGATAGGATATTTGGACCCAAATGTCATCCACCAAGTTAATAAATCAAAGCCTGGAGTTCTAGGAATAATTTTCTCCTCTAAGTAAGAATCCAACTCAGACTTTTCTTGGCCAATACTAGATTCTTCCCGCAAAAATTTATCTAAACTAGCCATTACCCCCATCTTTTCAAAATCAGCCTGAGAAGAGCTACTAAAGGATACAATGAAACTATAAGATTGATGTGTTTTGCAACCTCGGTGGTTACTCTGATACTGAACAAACAAATCATTACATAATCTCTGGATCCTCATAATCTCATCTACACCATCCTCTCCATAGAGCAAACGAAAAAAAAAATCTAACAACTTCGTTTTAAACCTAGGGTCTAAAACCATTGCAATCCCCATGACACCATGAATCACACTTCAATACTTTTTTAACTTTTCATCCACCAGAGTTGCCATCTTCCTCACCAAATCATCCTCATCTGTTGGCATTTTAGTCACATAAAGTCTAATTTCACAAATCTTTGGAAAATAAGAATTGGCAGTGGGTTTTTCCGTTGCAGAGAATACAAGTGTGATATCATAAAATATTTCTAGCTTTTTACTGATATTTTCTGCAAACTCCCATTCTTCATCACTTGGTAAACATCTATAATTTGGATCTTGAAACTTTAAACGCCTAAATACCCCTTCATAAATGAAAGTTGTTTGAAGCATCAAATACGTTAAATTCCAACGTGTCTTACAATCAAGACCTAGCTTCTTTGTGCTTCGAATGCCTGCATGACGTGCCATTTCCACAAATTTTTGCTCCCTTTTAGGCGATGTCGTCCAATAGGAAACAGTTTCACGAATTTTGGATATTGCTACTCCAATAATCGATAATCCATCCTGAACAGCTAAATTGAGAATATGCGCACAACAACGCATATGAAAAAATTCGACATGTAACATAAGGGTGGAACGTTGAAGCTCCCCTAAAATATCTTGGAGAATCGCATTATTGGTGGAGCAATTGTTAACCGTCAATGCGGACAGCTTCGAATCAATGTTCCACTCATAAAAGCAGTCCATCAACGTCGTAGAAAGCACATCTCTAGTATGCGAGCAACGCACATGTACAAACCTACAATATAAATTGTAGATAATTAATATTTTAATTTATCTTAAAAATTTAAAAATAAATAAAAATAATGAAACATAAAAATTAAAAAACATAATACCTTAAAAGTTGATTATGCAATACCCAATTATCATCGATAAAGTACGCTGCGATGGTCATATATCCTTTGTTCTGGTTGCTGGCAGTCCACAAATCAGGAGTGATGGCAACTCTACTTCGGTTCTTGCTTAACATTTTCATGGACTTCTCCTTCTCAACTTCATACATCTTCATAATGTCCCTCTTAATAGTTTTCCTAGAGACAATATTGAAGGAGGGTGAAATAGTGTTGCAGAATTTTCTAAACCCCAAATCGTCAACCATGCTCAACGGATACTCATAAAGAATAATCATATTAGCAAGATCATTTGCTTAATGTCTATATGGAATCTTGTTTTTGCATCCCCACAAGCATCAGTGATACATCTTGATTCTTTCGCCTTGCACAAATTTTATAATGATCATGCAAATACTTTGTTCCATTTTTAGAACCACCGACGAGCTGCCGATGACAGTAATTACACTCCGCCTTTTCCTTCCCATTAACTAAGACTTTTTTAAATGTTGCCATACAACTAACCTAGACCTTCCAGTTCCAATGACATAAGTTTCCTCTTGGGGAAGCGGGGGAAGGGTTGAACCAAGGGTATCGGTCATGATTGGTATGCTAGTTCTTTGAGCTGGAGATTGTTCTTCGTCATTCCCATCGGGTGGAATATTCATGTGGGAACTCGCAATAGATACTTTTTTTGGATGCTTCAGAAGATCGGTTCACATCCTCTTCTAAACCCCCACTTTTGGTTGATGTTGACATTATGTAATGTAACCTATTAATAACTTGCAAATAACACTCACAAAAGAATAAACATATTAAAAAATAACTACAAAAAAACCCCTACAGCAGTTTACACATTTGTTAAAAAAAAATTGCAATTGCAAAAAAAAAAAAAAAAAAAATAATAAATAAACATGTTAAAACAAGTTTGAACTGTAGTGCACTTTGCACAAGCAAAACTGCAGTGCACTTTGCACTTTGCACGTGCAAACTGCATAACAGATGCAAGAGCAAATTGCACTACAGTTTACACAAGCAAAACTGCAGTGCAGTTTGCACTTTGCATGTATAGCAAACTGCAGTGCGGTTTGCTTGGCAATGTGCATTGCAGTTTGCACTTTGCCAGATGAAAAAGCAAACTGCAGTGCAGGTGCAAACATAAACTGCAATGCAGTTTGCTTGTGCGAACTCCACTATAGTTTGCACTTTACACACTGCACAGCAAGTGCAAACATAAACTACAATTACTAAATTTTCAAGCACATAAAATCTTCAATCATATCACATGAACCAATCTAAACCCTTAAACCCCACATAAAATCTTTAATCATAACTCAATTAAACCAAACCCTTAAACCCTACACAAAATCTTCCAATATAACTACAGAGCATAACTCAATCAAACAATCTAAATGGCACATAAAATCTTCAATCATACGAACCAAAATTGATTAAAGCCAGAAATTTTAAAGGAAAACAAACCTATTTTTCTTGAATCTTGAGTTCTTAACGCAAAAGGCATGGAGAAAGAAGAGGTGAAGAGGTGAAAAGCCACCGATGAAATGTGGAGGCCAGAATCGGCAAAGAGGAGGTGATATTCTGATATTCAGGATTTCCGATGAAGGTTTGACGATGAAGAGAAGAGGCACACCGCGCAGCAACGTTTTTCAAGATTGGGTATTTAGGGTTTCACTTTCAAACTTTGATTACTTGAGTCCCTCGTTAGTTGAATGGATTTGGGCATAAGTTGTGTTTATAAAGGAAGGGCAAAATTGTTATTATGAAAACATAACAAGGGAAAGTGGTAATTATGTAATGGAAAGATGGAATTGAAAATTTGAAATTCATTGAAAACGAAGGACAAGGTCCTAGTCCATACTCCATTACTCCACAAGGTGTCAAGGACTTTATTTATAAATTATAATGATTAAAAAGAATTATAATGATTTATACATTTATTATAATCAATAGCGAATCCAAAAATTTATGTTAGGGTGGACCAAAATAAAAACTAATTACACATAATTTTTTTTTTCAATTAACAATTCTGTTAGGGTAGGCCAAATTCCAGAAATTATATAACAAAGGCAATTAGGTAATAGAATTGAAATAATGATTCAATGAGGGACAAAAAAAAATTATAATGATTTATTGATTCATTATAATCAATCAAAACAATAAATAATATATTACATATATATTATGTATTAACGTAAGATTATAGATAATAGCATATTATGTATAAATTATAATGTACAACATACATATGTTATATACATTATACTTATATAGTATATGCCATATATAATATAAAATGTATAATGTATAATGTATAATGTCAAATGTATACCATATATAATGTCGAATGTATAACTTTTGTTTCATGGCATTAACACACACACACACACACATATATATATATATACGGGCCGGGCCAAGGATTTCGGGGCTGGGGCAGGCCGAGGCAAAACTTATCCCAGCCCCGGCTCGTCCCTGAACTTTGGGGCTAATCTCAAGCCTGATCCCGACCCAAAGCCCGAACGATTCAGGGAAAATCCGCCCCATTTGGGCCGGGTCGAGTCGGGTCCTCGCGAAGCTGGGCTTTGTGCCCATCCCTAGCACCAACCCACCCACTTCACTTCTCACCGCACACCACACCCTTCACTTGCTCTTCAAAACCCATCCACACACCGTCCACCCCTGCTCGTCAATTACCACCTGTAGCACTATGATTGCTATTCTGTATTTTCGGGTGATTTTTGTTCTGTATTTTCGGATATTCTTGCTATGACTTGTTTTTTGATGTTGATGGAGTAGTCTGGAGTTTGTATTGAAGTTTGGGTGTTACTTGATTGTTTATTTGGAGTGTTCTTGTGTTTGTTTTGGCCGGATTAACCCTACTAGTCACCGTCGTTCACTCCTCAACCCAGCCTGCACACCACCTATTCGTTAAAAATCCCCACCTAGCTAACTTTCCCCTCTTACTTTGGTTGGCTGGTGAGAAAATTGAAGACTTTTGTTTTAGAAGGGAATTTTGATAAGAATTGTTTTTGGGGAGGCTTTCTTTCGTGACAAAAAAAATGTTACTAGAAATGTTATTCTTCAATAAGTACAGTGTACACTGAGAAGAAATTGATTAATAAAAAAAAAATGAGAAGAACTAATATAAGAAAAAGAGAAGAAAATGTAAATGAAAGGGAGAAGAAGGAGAAGAGGAGAAGAGATAGAAGAAAACGAAAAAGAAATAAAGGAAAAGAAAAGAAGGGTCTTTTTTTTTTTTTTTTTTTTTAATAAAAGATGGGAAGAATAATTTTTTTTCTTAATTTATATTATATGAGGGAGTATTAGTAATTTCATATTTAAAGAGTGGGTATATTAGTAATTGACAAGACATAAAAATAATAAAAATAATTTCAGTTAAATGGTAATGAATATTTTTGTCTTCACAATAAATATCACTGCAGTTATCAGAGTATAACGTTTGGGTAATGAAATGATATTGTAGTTTAAAACGTTTTGGGTGCAAAATGTCATTATACAGTACTATTATTTGGATAGATCTATGAACACTGTTTCAATTGGGATGCATTTTATTTCTCTATGATTTTATTCATACAACTCTCCCTGCTCTTTTCCAAATAAATCCTAAAATCCCTCTCCAAAACAAAAATTCTCGAATTTGATATATTAGTGCAAGTATGATTAACTTGAACTCATACATAATCATGCATGAAGAAAGCCATCATATTCCTCGGTAAAACCAATATAGCACTCTGGTCATCAAAGATTCAACACAACCAAAAACTAAATAAAAATAAAAATTCTACTTCCACCATCCTCAAGCCTTAAGATTTACAAAAGCTGTTAGATTCTAGGGTTTATGATTAAACCTAAAACAGTCTCAAACAGGTCATCAATCAACGATTAAACACAAGACAAATGGAAAATAAGAAGAACAAACATAAAACAGGACACATCAGTTTATAGTGGTTTGGCTTTACAGCTTACATCCACTCTCCAAGACTCACAATAGGGGATTTCATTATTAATCAATAATGTACAGTGAGAATGATTTCATCAGAACATAAGGGAAAAACAAACAAGGAGGGAACACACCAATTCGTAAAGCCCTAACTCTCTCAACCCAGAATCTGCCTTTTCTTCTTGCATCAGCAGGTGTTAAATACACATGCTTGAAGCTTGAATCATCATCCAGCTGTCTTTGATTCTCCATAACCGCAAGATCACAAGATCAATTCTGGAACATTCGGTAGGGTTGTGAGGTGTTGAAGCAAAACAAAAATGAGAGAGAGAAATGAAGTCTGCGCACAAAATGAGATAACCCAAACAGATAGTATATTAGGTTTAGCCAAAAACGATGTCGCATAAGAGAGTTTGACTTTAACACTTAAGCTGACTTCCACCGTGGCAAATAAGGAGCCACATCACCACAATTCTCCACCTTGGCTTCTTGATTTGTCACCCCCCATGTGGTCTTGGAAATTTTCCAGTTCACTCTTGAACTTGAAGCAGGCTCATACAGAGCCTATGTTTTTCAAATGGAACAGATTTTGTGAACATGTTGGCAGGATTATGAGATCCATCAATTTTCTCAATCTCAATTTCTCCTTTTTCAATCATTTCCGTAATGAAATGAAGAAGGAAATCAATGTGTTTCGTCCTTTCATGGTAAACTTGGTTTTTACAAAGGTGAATCGCACTCTGACTGTCACTGTTAATCTTCACTGTCTGTTGCTCAATACCTAGCTCATTAATCAGACCTTTCAACCAGGTGGCCTCCTTTGCTGCTTTAGTCAATGCAACATATTCTGATTCAGTTGAAGCCAGTGTAACCATATGCTGCAATTTTGATTTCCACCTGACAGTGTTTCCCCACAAAGTAAAAACAAACCCAGATGTAGATTTCCTTTTGTCTAAATCTCCTGCATAATCTGCATCACAAAACCCCTCAACACAATCATCACAACTATGATTTTTCTTAAAAACAATTCCTGCTGATTTGGTTCCTTGTAAGTATCTCATAATCCATTTAAGAGCCATCTAGTGAGTCTTTCCTGGATTGCTTATAAATCTGCTAACCAAACTTACAGCAAACCCTAAATCTGGCCTGGAACATACCATCAAGTACATTAGGCTTCCCAATGCACTAGCATAAGGTATCCCTGCCATATCAAGCTTCTCAGTTTCAGTATGGGGACTCTACTCATGTGAAAGTTTCAGGTGAGCACCGAGAGGAGTCTGAACAGATTTAGCATCCAGCATGTTGAATTTCTTCAGAATTTTCTCAGTGTAGTCCTTCTGGACTAACTTTAGACTTTCAGAAGCTCTGTTTCTGACAATGGAAACACCAAGAATTTTCTAAGCCTGACCCAACTCTTTCATTTCAAACTTGGTGTTCAGTAATTTCTTTAGTCGACACAGCTCAGATTTATCATGGCATGCCACAAGCATATCATCCACATATAACAGTAAAAAAATATGTGTTAGTTCTGAGATTCTTTTATAGTAAAAACAGCTGTCAAAATTACATCTATTAAACCCTGTTTCTAGCATAAAAGAATCAAATTTCTTATACCACTGTCGTGGTGACTGTTTCAAACCATACAATGATTTTTTTAATAGACAAACTTTAGCTGTAGCACTGCTATAGCCTTCAGGCTGCTCCATTAGAATACTTTCTTCCAAATCCCCATGCAAGAAAGCTGTTTTCACATCAAGTTGTTCTAATTCTAGATTGAATTGAACTACTAGAGAAATCAGGACCCTAATGAATGTATGTTTGACCACGGGAGAAAATATTTCATTATAGTCAACCCCCTCTACTTGTGTGAACCCTTTTGCGACTAACCTAGTCTTGTACCTAGGTGCATCCTCAGTTTTTAAACCTGGTTTTCTTTTGAAAATCCATTTACATTTTACCACCCTATAGTTTTCTGGTTTATCAACCAAAACCCAAGTATTATTCTTCATAAGAGAATCAAATTCTTCCTCAATGGCTTTCTTCCATTCCAATTTTTTAGATCCAGAAACTGCCTCTTGGAATGTCTTAGGTTCATCATTCATCTCTTCCTCCACCTGTAGAGCATAAGCAACCAGGTCTGCATATCCTAGTCTACTTGGAGGTCTGATTGTTCTCCTAATTCTATCTCTTGATAATTGATAATCATTCAAGTTTGAAGTATCTACACCTGGAGTATTCTGCCCTACTTCATGATCACTACTTGGTTCTTCCTCATGAGTATCTAACTCCTCAACTCCACCTTGATTCAAACTTAGGCTAAAACTGGAGTTTGTCACTTCTAGTTCTAGGTGTCCAGCTTCTGAATAAGAGTTCTCAGATTCATCAGGTTTGTTTCCTAAACCAGGTAGGGTAGTTTCTCTGAATATGACATCCCTACTCACAACACATTTCTTATTTTCTAAATTCCAGAACTTGTAGCCTTTAACCCCATCTGGATATCCTAAGAAAATACATTTGATGGCTCTAGGTTTTAACTTTTCATCCTTAGAATGAACATAGGCTAGACATCCAAAAAACTCTAAGGTTTTCAAGGTTAACAGGATGACCAGTCCACCTTTCAAGTGGAACTCTAAAACCTATAACTGATGAGGGTGTTTTGTTTATCAAGTAGACTACAGTATAGGCCGCTTCAGCCTAGAACTTGACTGGAAGTTTGGAACATGATAGGATGCTTCTTACCTTGTCTAGAATAGTCCTATTCATCCTTTCACAGAGTCCATTTTGTTGTGGAGTGTGTCTCATTGTCCTATGTCTAACTACCCTACTAATTCTACAGTAGTTATTGAACTCCTCATTAATGAATTCCAAACCATTATCAGTTCTTAACTCTTTCAGTTTCTTTCCACTTTGCTTTTCAACCATGGTTTTCCATTCCTTAAATCTAGAAAAGGATTCATCCTTGGTTTTAAGAAAATAAATCCAAACATGCCTAGAGTAGTCATCTACAAGACTCAAAAAATACCTACAACCTCCAAGTGAATAATGCCTAGATGGTCCCCATAAATCAGAATGCACATACTCAAGTGGTGAGCTTGAGTAGTGCTGTCCAGTCCCAAACTTTACCCTACACATTTTCCCAAAGACACAGTGTTCACAAAAGTTCAGATTCCCTGTTTTATCCCCACCTAGTAGGTTTTGTTTACTGAGTTCACCTAAGCCCTTTTCACTAACATGGGCAAGCCTTCTATGCCACAAGGTAGTCCTATCTAGTTTCTCAGTTGACCTAAAATTAGCCACTTCACTATAAGTCCTACCTTTCAACACATACAGTCCATTTCTTTTCTCAGCCTTCATGACAACCAGAGAACCCTTTAAGACACTAAGACTTCCATTAGCAGCCTTATAATTCAGAGCTATAGAGTCTAAAGTTCCAAGAAAGATAAGATTTCGTTTTAGGTCAAGGATATACCTAACATCAGTAAGTGTCTTAGTTAATCCACTATGGAGATTCAGTTTAACAGATCCTATTCCCTTAATATGACAGACATCATTGTTTCCCGTCATTACTTTCCCACCATCTAAAGGTTGAAATGAGCTAAACCACTCCCTATTAGGTGTCATATGATAGGTACAACTAGTGTCTAAAATCCACTCTTCCCTAGTATTGCCCTCTAAAATATCTAGGACCTCTGAACTCTCATAACCTTCTGATACTACCCCTGCACTACCTCCATCATCCTCTTTCTCATATTTCTTCTTCTTTTTCTCAGGACAATCTCTCCTAAGGTGACCCTCCTTATGACAGAAGAAACACTTCCATTTCCCAGGTTTGGACTTAGACCTATGTCTATTCTGCCCTCCCCTTTTCCAGTTCTTCTTTTCAGATCTTCCTCTTACTACAAGACCCTCACCATCACTTACATTTTTATCCCTAATCTTATTTTCAATATCCTTAGCTGAGATAGCTTCTACTACTTCTTCTAATTTCAGAGTCTACCTACCATATTTCAAAGTCTCTACAAAATTCGAATAAGTTTTGGGTAAAGAGTTTAACAAGATTACAGCTTGATCCTCATCACCTATTTCAATAGATATACTCTCTAAATCTTGTATTATCTTAAGAAAATAATTCTTATTATCTTTTAATGACTTTTGTTCATCCATCTTAAACCCAAACAAACTTTGTTTTAGAAATAACCGATTAGGTACAGTCTTAGACTAATAAAGTGAGTCTAACCTGCTCCATATCTCTGCAGCAGTCTTCTCCTTTTTGACTTCTCGAAGCACTTGGTCACCCAAGCCGAGGACCAAAGAGCTCTTGGCCTTGTTCAGCATGTCTTGTTTTTCAATAGTGGTTAATGTTGCAGGTAACTCATCTTCTCCTTTCAAAGCTAACGCCAAGCCCTCTTTAACCAGTACTACTTCCATCTTTATTTTCCATAGTCCAAAGTCGTTCTCACCTGTAAACTTCTCAAGCTCATATTTAGTTGACATGTTTTCTCACAGATAAAAGAAACATTCAGCAACAGAGAAGGAATCAGTTTAAGGAAACTCAGAGAAATGTATTAAACAGAAAAACCCTAACTGGACCTTCAATCGAGCTCTGATACCAATTTGTTAGATTCTAGGGTTTATGATTAAACCTAAAACAGTCTCACATAGGTCATCAATCAACGATTAAACACAAGACAAATGGAAAATAAGAAGAACAAACATAAAACAGGACACAACAGTTTATAGTGGTTCGACTTTACAGCCTACATCCACTCTCCAAGACTCACAATAGGGATTTCATTATCAATCAATAATGTACAGTGAGAATGATTTCATCAGAACATAAGGGAAAAACAAACAAGGACGGAACACACCAATTCGTAAAACCCTAACTCTCTCAACCCAGAATCTGCCTTTTCCTCTTGCATCAGCAGGTGTTAAATACACATGCTTGAAGCCTGAATCATCATCCAACTATCTTTGATTCTCCATAACCGCAAGATCACAAGATCAATTCTGGAACATTCGGTAGGGTTGTGAAGTGTCGAAGCAAAACAAAATTGAGAGAGAGAAATGAAGTTTTCATACAAAATGAGATAACCCAAATAGAAAGTATATTAGGTTTAGCCAAAAACGACGTCTCATAAGAGAGTTTGACTTTAACACTTAAGCTGACTTCCACCGTGACAAATAAGGAGCCACATCACCACAAAAGCCTTGAGATTCGTATCCGAAGACCCACCTTCATTGGCAGCTTCTCTTGCCAAATCCCTCAATTTCTTGGCATTTTCTCTCAATTCTTCTCTTTTCGCTCCTTCTCCCATCACCAACTCCAAGCACCTCTTAATCTCATCATTTTTAGCTATCCCTTCTTCGTTCTTACTCTCACTCCCGTCTTCCAAATATCTTCAATCAGTTTAGCGTTTGTCGCTTGATCCATCCATTGAGGAAACGCCACCAGGGGCACACCGCACGCCAAGCTCTCCAGCGTTGAGTTCCATCCACAATGCGTTACAAAACATCTTATCGTTGGGTTTGACAATACCTCTACTTGTGAACACCACGGCACTATCATCCCTTGTTGCTCTAGTTCTTCTCTAGATCTGCAACTCATCAATTTATCTTCTTCCATGTCTTCCTCTTCATTTTGATTTTCTCTTATGACCCACAAGAATGGGTGGGCACTACCGAGCAACCCACGTGCAATCTCCTCCATCTGTTGCTTTTCCAACACGATCAGACTTCCAAACGACACATAAACTACTGATGACTTGGGCTTTGAGTTTAGCCATTCAATATAATGAACCACGGAATAGATCCGCTCCAAATGAAGTATCGGATGGGTCTTTTCCATCCAAAAATGCAGATGGAATCAAAGGTCCGACCGCTATAATGTTGAATTTATCAATAGCTATTAACGCTTCAGATTCTAATGCATCGAATGTGTTAACGAGTATTTTCGGGTTGCTTTCTTCATGAAGAGCCTCCATTTGCTCTTGAAATGACTCTAATGCATGAGGGTACTTATATGAAGGGAGTAAAAAAGAAGGAAGATCACAGCTACTGAGTGATGGTAGCTCTGGTAACTCTATTAAACATGAGCCTTTTTTTGCGTTCTGTTTAATCATATTACCATAACCGTAAAAGTAATAGTAATAGACATCGAAAACCATGGCAGGTTGAATCCAAAGCAGCGCCAGAGGAAGGTTAAGTCGATGAGCCACCACGGCGGCCCAACGCAGAAGTAGAGTGTAAACCAAGCAAGTAAAAGGGTGACCCTCCTTTTCGCTGGCGAGGATGAGATCCGTTACGATATGGGAGCCACGACGCTTGATCTCTGACATATAGTGTGAGACATCATGATGTTGGGGATTGAACCCATCATCGTAACCATCAGAAAAAGCAGCCAATGACAAGTCATCGGATGTAGAGCATTTGGTCATGGCGGTGGGCAGAGACACTGGTGGCAAAGGTGACACGAGCGCCAATTCGCATAAGACGCTTGGCAAACTGGAGGGTAGGGTTTATGTGACCTTGAGCAGGGTAGGTTACGAGGAGAAAGTGGGGCTGCTTTTGCGCCATGCTTGCAGAAGAGTTTGGTTTTCTGCTTGTATTGAAAAATCAAGAAATGCGTTTGGCACAGAAATTATGTGGAAATTTTTTATTTAAGAGATTGAGTTTGAACACTGACGTTTGCGATGACGATTCGTGGGAGGTTTGTGATCTGAAATTTTTGTCTGTTACTCGTCATGGTTGAAGCTCAGATTTTGTTGTCTTTTGTTCTTGTCGCATCTGCAAGTGATATTATAATTTGTGCGGATAGACACCATCATTTCCAGCACGATTGTCATAGCAAACAGCTTACCGCAGTCTTTTTTATACTCAAGTTTAATTGTCAAATGATTTCAATTGCCTTGAAGACAATCAATGACCAATTAAAATAATATTAAACTTGTGGGCTGCTTGGCGATTTTACAGACGAATTTCCGAAGGCGGTTTTATGGACGACCGCTCTTCATTCCAGTGTTAGCGTGTGACATCTAGTCCAATGTGACAATGTCTATACCTGGACCTCGCTCTGGACCAAAGTCAGTAAATTTGTTGCTAATCCACTTTCTATAAAATATTAAACTTGTGGGCAGCAGCTAAAATCCACCCCTTGTTTTGTCGATTTCGATTTTACATACAAATTTCCTAAAGCAGCTTTATAGACTACCACTTCTCATTCTAGTGTTAAGAGTGTAACATGAAAGTCCAATATGTCTATACATGGAACTCGTTCTGGACCAATGCTCCAACCCACCTTAGCTGTACTACCCACCACCAATATGGGGGCAAATATTATGTGTTTATTTTACCTTAATGTTAGAGTGCTCTCTGTAAAATATCTCTTAAGTGCTTTGGACTGTAGTAATTTTTTTATTCCATTTTAGCGGTAACTGGAAGTGGGACTTTAAACAAAATGTTTTATGGCTTCAACTATTCCTCAAGCCGCCAATTAAGTATTGGTTCGTTTTCTGGTATTGAATAGACCAAATCTCTGAGAGACATAACCTCTTTCAAACATCAATTTTCAAAAGCGAAACGGGACATGCTTTTGCTGATGTAATTCTCAAGAATCATATTTACAAAAGTTATAATATAACTATTAGAAACGTGTTTGGAGAGAAGACTAAATTGATTTTTGCTGTTCTGTATATTTCTTAATCAAAGATACAACTATATATATATGTAGATAAAGACAAATGCCCTTAAGCCAAAATACACAAATGCCCTTAAGCTTACACCGACATACATTACTTAATATCTCCCCTCAAGTTGGTACATGATACAAATTAATCATTCTCAACTTGCCAATTAAGTAGTCATGTTGTTTCCGACTTAGCGGTTTTGTCATCAAGTCAGCAACCTGCTCAATCATGGAGATATGATGAATCTTAATGATACTTTCTAAAATCCTTTCTCTTGTAATGTGGCAATCGATCTCAATGTGTTTCGTGCGCTCATGAAACACGGGATTGGCTGAGATATGAATGGCGACAGTATTATTACAATACATACTAGTTGGGGTCAATGAATCAACCAAGATACCAATGAGTTGCCCAAAAAAACACAAAATCCTATCGTAGATCATCTACTCATTAAGCATGAAGCACAATCACTATCACAAAAAGCTTGTAACTCCGATTTACTGGAAGAGGAAAACAATAAACTAGAGCCAAGATTCAACTTTATGTATCTGATTACCTTCATGGTAGCATCAAGATGTGACCTTCTGGGTTTGTGCATGTGCTGACTAAGGAGTTGTACCACATAGCTAATATCATGCCTTGTCATAGTTAAATAGATCAAACGACCTATTAACCTTTGATACACACCAGGATCTTCAAGGAGAGGATCAACTTTCAGCTCATCATTGTTGTCATATTCAAAACTAGTTAGCTTTGTGTTTTGCTCCATGGGTATGCTAGATGGTTTTACAAAGCTTAGGCCAGCTTCAGATATCAATTCCAATGCATATTTGCACTAATTAATGCAAATTCCTTGATCAGATCGAGCTATCTCAAGTCCAAGGAAAAACTTTAGTGTGCCAAGGTCTTTAAGATGGAATTTTGAAGCAAGATAAGCCTTTTTATGTTCAATGCTTGCCAAGTCATCTCTTGTCAACAATATATCATCTACATACAGAAGTAAAACTGTTAGTAGACCATTGTTCTTTTTGATAAAAAGAGAGTAATCATATTTGGATTGTTGAAAACCCCTTTCAATCAGTGCTGCACTAAATTTCAAGTTCCATTGCCGAGAGGCTTGTTTCAAGCCATATACTGACTTTTGTAACTTGCAAACTTTATGTTCCTTATCTTTAGATGGAAAACCAGGAGGCATTTTCATGTAAACATCCTCATAAAGGTCACCTTGCAAAAATGCATTATATACATCCAGCTGATTTAAAGGCCAACCCTTAATAGAAGCTAAAGCCAAAACAAATCTTACTGTCACATTTTTGCAACGGGAGAAAAGTCTCCTTAAAATCAATCCTCTCCTTTCGATTGAATCCCTTGGCTACTAATCTAGCCTTATACCTTTCTACAGTTCCATTAGACTTATATTTTATCTTGTAAACCCATTTACAACTAATTGGCTTCTGATTCTTAGACAAATCTACCACTGACCATGTATGATTTTTTTTCTAAAGCTAGAATCTCATTTTTCATAGCTTCTATCCATAATGGATCTTTAGAAGCTTCAGAAAATGAAGTAGGTTCAACCAAGGAAGAAAAAGAAGAAATTAGAGCCAAATAATTGGGAGAAATATTATCATAAGAGACATGATCAGAGATAGGATATTTGATGGAGCAAGAAGATTTGTTTGACTTGATAGTAGGACATATGTAGTCCTTGGACCAAATGGAAGGTTTGGACACTCGAGTACAACGTCTAGAGGAGATTGATGGGGCTGCTTGGGTCAATGTTAGAACATGCTCAGTATGATCAGATATAGTGTCCAATGTAGCAGAATCTATTTGGGCAATATTTTGGGATACTGGTTGTGTGGTACGTGGGGAAGCATTATTGTCCATTGGTGTATCAATGAGGATTTGGTCATTTGCATTAGGTAAAGGATAAATCGGATTATCAAAATCCACAACAACTGATTCTGTAATTGTGCACTGATTATTAGATGTAGTTAATGCAAACGGGAATGTAGACTCATAAAAAATGACATCCTGTGAACAAAATTTTTTTGTGAATCAAGATCATATAAAATATATGCCTTTTAAGTAACACAATAACAAAAAAATACACAAGCAATTGATTGAGATGAAAATTTATCATGATTATTAAGCTTTGTGGCATAAGCAAGACATCCAAAAACCTTAAGATGATCTAATGAAGGAGATGTGCCAAATAAAATTTCGTATGGTGTTTTGTTTTTGAGAATAGGAGTTGGAATTCTATTAATAAGATATGAGGCAGTTTTAATACATTCTCCCCAAAACCTAGAAGGAATGGAAGCTTGATGCATAAGTGCTCTAGCAATATTCAATAAGCGTATATGTTTTCTTTCCACCAAACCATTTTGTTGTGGTGTGTACACACAAGATGTTTCATGAATTATTCCTAGAGATTCAAAGAAATTTTTTGTGTCACTATTAAGAAATTCCAAACCATTATCAGATCTGACTCTTGTTACACGAGTTTTAAATTGGTTTTCAACCATTTTAATAAATTTATGTAACAAATTGGTTGCTTTAGATTTGTAAGACATCAAAAAAGTCCAAGTGGCACGAGAAAAATCATCGACAATGGTTAAAAAATATCTAGCACCATTATGAGTTGGTTGTTTATATAGACCCCATGAATCTATATGAATGAGTTCAAAAACACCCTTTGTAATTGAGTGACTATGTGCAAAAGGCAATCTTTTTTGTTTTGCTAAAGGACAATCATGCATTCAGTTATATTACAATCAGACAAATGTGGAATGAGTTTCATTCTTGAATTTGAAATATGACCAAGTCTTTTGTGCCAAAGATTGGACTCAGTATATGATGAAGAAAAAGTCAACATTTTATTCATGTGAAAAGAAATCGCTTTACATGAATCTGCATCGTTACAATCAGAATAAAAAACAGAACCATTTGAAGTAGTGGACAAATCACTTATTTGTGCAAGATTACAAACTTCATTAGGAAAAGCTGCAAGTTGATAAAGACCATGTTTGACCTTACCAATCCCCTTCAAACACTCCACTCGAGAGGTCCTGAAAAGTGCACAATTGAGGATAAAAAGTGATACTACTATGGTTTTCATTTGTGAATTTTGACATTGACAAAAGATTATACTTGAAATCTAGGAGATAAAATACTTTATCTAAACGTGACTGGGAATTTAACGGAATTGAACCTATGTGAGTAATACGAGTCTGTTTGCCATTTGGTAGAGATACTAAGGAGTCATAATTAGAAGGAAAAGATACACATGATTCAAGAAGATTTTTGTTTGATGTCATATGAAGACTTGCCCTAGAATCAATAATCCAATTATTATTATTATTAAATGAGCTCAAAAGACTAGTATAAATACCTGCTAGATTTGCAGAAGGTTGTGTGTTTTCTTTGCTAAGTAACTTGAGAAGATTATTGTATTGCTCTTTAGTTAAAACAGGAGCTTGTATCTGCATTTGCTCTTGAGAGTTGTTGGATGTTGAAATGTTTGCAGAAGCTAGATTTGTTGTCTTGTTCCTTTTGGTGCCAAACTGTCCTTTGGGTTTGTAGAATTTATGTCCTTCTGGATATCCATGAAGGTTCCAACAATTGTCTTTCTTGTGAATTGGATTATTGCAATGCTCACAGATTATCAGTGGCTTCTTGCCCTTGTAATTTCCCCCTTTGTTTGCATTATTTGTGGAAATTAATGCAGTATTAACCTCATTGTTGGATTGTCTAGAGACAATTTGTCCTTGTGATTCATCTTGAGTGACTATTGAATAAGCTTGATTTACTGTGGGCAATGGATTCATCATCAATATTGTACTCCTACATACATCGAAGTTCTCATTGAGACCCATCAAGAACTGAAGAAGCTTCTGTTGTTCTTGAGGACCTTGATAAGTCTTTGATCCCTCACAAGCACAATTAGCCAAATTGACTATGGACCAATATTCGTCCCAAAAGTCCTTTAGATGCGAATAATAGGGATAAACACTTTGAGTACCTTGATTAACAAAGGCTATTTCCTTGTGTATAGCATATATCCTCGTTCCATTGACCTTATTGAATCGTTCTTTGAGATCTGCCCATACAATGCTTGCGTTTGTCTCATAGACAACCCCACCAAAAATTTCTTTGGATACTGAATTAAAGATCCATGATAATATGATGACATTTACTCTCTCCCAAAGACTGTGTAAAGACGAATCAAGATTGGATTTGGCACAAGATCCATTGATGAAGCCAATCTTGTTCTTGGTTGTGAGCGCAATAATCATTGCTCTGCTCCAATGTGAATAATTCTCAAATCCTGTTAATTGTTGAGAAACAATCATTGCACCAGGAGTATCACTTGGATGAAGATAGAGTGGATTATGAAAATCAATTTGACTTAGTGACATCATAGTTTGCCCTTGTTGCTCCATTTATGCAAATAAGATGAATTGGAAGAATTAGGGCTAAGATGTGATTTACGACTATGAAATAGAAGGGAGATTAGGATCGATTAATTGCGATTATTGAAGAATCGCATAACCACTCTGATACCATATTAGAAACATGTTTGGAGAGAAGACGAAATTGATTTTTGTTGTTCTGTATTTTTCTCAATCAAAGATACAACTATATATGTAGATAAAGACAAATGCCCTTAAGCCAAAATACACAAATGCCCTTAAGCTTACACCGACATAGATTACTTAATAATAACAGTATAAACTAGGCCTGCAAACAAACCGAACAGTTCGTGAACAACTCGATGTTCGTTCGATAACTGTTCGACATTGTTTGTGAACAAACTGTTCGCGAACAGTTCGATGTTCGTTCGATAATATGTTCAATCGAGTTCGAACATGGGTTGTTCGTTCGATTATGTTCACGAACATTATACATTCGACTGATCCATCCGTTCGCGAACAATCTGTTCGATTGTTCGTTCGTTTATGTTCAAAAAACATGGTATGCATTATTATAATTTATATATATATTTTTTTTTTCATTTTTTTTCTTTTTAATATTATGTTTGGTTTAGTTTGGATGAATTTTTTTTTAATGGTAATCAATAATAAAATATTATGATGCTTTTGTTTTTCTTATATATATAATANCTAAAGCAGTGCCATAATTATCTTTAAATAACAAACCCGGGGGTCAAAACATAAATAATCAATTGCCCAAGAAACTGATTCCACTGCTTAAAAGCAAATTACAAATCCTCAAGCACCTATAACTAACTACCATACTCAAGAATAGAAAATAAATAAACGCCTTAATCCTCAAGTTTACTCTTCTAATTCTCTCCCAGGCATTAACGGATACCCCCTCTTCCCCTTTCATGCAAGCATGGATCCATTGCCCATCACCAGCCCTACTCACCTTCCCATTTAATACAAAGCAGGGTCTACCCAGTGGCACAATGCATACTCAACGAACATAAACATTTTAGTTATTAACATTCATAAAATTCAAAACTGTGCAAACACGCAATGTCATCCAACAGAAAGCGGACAAACAATCAGATCAAAAGAAACAATTTCTTTCTCCAAAATTCTGTTGAAAGTTACCTTCAGAAAACCAGACTCTGTTGTTTATTTTGCATTTGATAAAATGAACAAAAGAAAGTACATGTTCATATGTGAGAAGTAAAAAAGAAAACTACAATTAAGTGTCCTGCCAGTTTACCGCACCGGCTGCTGATTGTAGTGATTCTTCTCTTTCTTTTTTGCAGCAGCAAGCCTTGCACTCCTTGCAGCAGCCTCACTAGCAGCAGCTCGGGCAGCAGCATCCATCTCTTTACTAGACTTTTTCTTTTTCATAGAAGCTACTTTCTTCAGCCGCTCCTTCACATCAACAGATGTATCCTCGGCCTTCTCTGTCCCTGCAGTTTCATCTGTCCCACCACCAATGTTAGCACCATCAGGCTGGTCCTGAGACAAATCTTTTGTTTCCTTCACGGATTTATCCTTCTTCTTCTTCTTTTTGGCACTTTTGCTCTCTGCAGGGCCATCATCCTTCTTTTCAACATATCCATTATCTTCTCCTTTCTTCTCTTGTGCCACACCTGAAAATAAGGAAAAATATGTATTCCATGTAACAGAGGCTTCCTAAGTAAAATGAAATACAGCAACAAGCAATGGACCAAAGTTTCTGTTTAACCCCAAGTCATAAACTTCAAGAAATGAGTGTCAAGAACTGACATGGTCAACACATATTAAATAAATGTGGGTAAAAGCTAACTTGTTATAATTTCCCATTAAAATTCTTAAATGTTTGAAATACTAGTAAAAGCTACCAAGTCTTTTTGAAAACCAATGCTCAGAGCAAAAAGAAAAAAAAAAAAAAATTAGGGCATAATGCACTGGCAGTTATAGTCTATATACTACAAAATGTAGAAACAATGAACTTGATGTAGGAAAGCAGCATAAAGAGAGGTTAAGATTGAACAGAATTCCCATTAACCACAAGAAACTTGCACAAATATGAATAATAAATGAACTTGCAGAATTTAACAACATCGAAGGACAAAGCTGTTGAGGAAACTCCTGACTTCTCCAGTATTAAAAGTGAAAGCATTTAAATTTCAGGAATTAAAAGTAGTTTCAAATCTACAATATGCATACATACATACAAACATGTGTGTACGACTGTGTGTGTGTGTGTGTGTGTGTGAGCATGTGCTTGCGTATGTTGTTTTAGTGATGGCGCATATGTCACAAAGATATCAGACCCAATTCAATGCTAACATGAGAAGGGATCTATTGAGATGTATAAACATATAAATGATGCCAAAGTACCATGAGATCCATCTTGGCCACTGGCTTCATTTTTCAATCCCATCTCAGCAAGAAGAGCATCAAGTTCTTCGAGACCCTTTTTCTTCAATTCCTTCTTTGAAAGTTGCCTTTCTGTATCTTTAGGAGCCAAAGGAGTTTCTGGAGGCTTCGCAACTAGTGGCTCCACTTCTACTGCTGTCTCAGTTTCATTTTCATGTTCTTCTTCAACATCCTCATCAACCTCATCAAGACCTTCTTCCTCACTTTCACTTTCCTGAAATAAAATATGGAATAAATCTAAGAATCTTTGATAGCAAAATGACTCAGTACATTTAATCATCCAAGGTTCATAGAGCATTTTATCCTCAAATGGGAAATACAGCATGAGAAATAACTTTTTTCCCCACTAATAATTAAATAATAATTACTGCCTTTTCCCCAGTGCAATTATATTTTTGTATCAAACTACATGCTGATACACTTTATTATTTGACCATTTTTTAGCATAACCATGACTGACACATAATCCTAACCAAAGTCTGATACTTTGGCTGTCCCAGGTTCACAAAGGGGTGGACCTAAGCAATCAGGTAGCTGTAAACCATGGTAAATAAATGGAATGACCCAGCATGCACCCATCTCCAATGGTCCGTGGCATGTCAGAGTGCAGCTGCAACATAGTGCAAAGTTGTTGTCCGAGTTACTTGGCGTTACCCCCTAGATTAATGAAATGCCTCTATAAAGAGCGTTAACTTATATCTCCATCTAAACAACATTAAATTATCTTTCTGCAACAGAACAACATTATAAGCTCAGGAGATCAAGAAAAGACAACCAATAGTTAAATCAATGCAGCCACAATCATTTATCATGAAGCAGTAAAACAATTGACACGTCCACCAGAGTAACGCAAACTCCACATTAACCAGCACTGACTTCTTATTACCATCTCCATCAATAATTGTTGCAATGACACATATTATGGATGATCTGTTGAATCCGACAATCTAAACGACAAGAAATGCCTTTATTGATTGTGTTATCATAATTAAAATTAAGTGTAAAATAGTTCAAGCCACGACAAATACATAACAAGACATATGTTGATAATAAGCATAAGACAGTCAAAACAACATACGTGTGATTTTAATACGTGTGTAAACCAGATTGAATAGAAGTAACCTTAACACAGGACCTTTCTACACGTGCAAACTTCAACGGATCAAGTAGATTTCAATAAAAGTAAGAAATCACAATGATGATCGAAGCAGAAAATAATGCAAAATTGATTACGAACAACCGACAAAAAACAACACTTCAATTTCCACAACTGTCAACAGATACATATCATTCCACAGAAAACATAAACCATTAAAAGAACTTTGTTATCCAAAAATAACAGTCAACACCACAGGAAAATCTAAGTCGCTCAGAAATTAGTTTCTTATTGTGGCATTCATAAAGCTATGCACAGCAGACTCTACATGATATCCCAACATTCATAGGCAAATGGATGAGAAACTAGTTAAAAAGAATTCCAGTTACAAAATATAGAGTTATTTGTCAACAGCACGTATAGTCATCATATTCACAAGAACAAAAAAATTTGCTGACACAACATTTAAGGAAAAGAATCTCAAACCCACTTTAAAAAATGCAATAATGTAATGCCAATTAAATCCTAAAATAGCTGCGAAAAGAAAGAGCTAAACGCATTCAGGTAAGATCCTTTTCTTCATTTGAAAATTCACTATAGTCATTAAATAGGCATTGCTGTACACTACATTAGCATAAAATGATATAATCCAAATTCAGCATCAAACAATGAAAGGAAGCATAATTACAATAAATATGAAAGAAAATAAAATAAAATAGCAAAAACGAAACCTCAACAGGAGGCTCCTGGGACTCTTTCTGGGGGCTGGGGTCCACAGTACCCCAAACCGATTGAGGCGGCGCGGTTGTTGCATAGTAATCGTCGTCATCCTCATCATCGACATCAGCCCATGACTTAACAGTAAGCGGCGTTGGGGCCCAGAAAACCTCCTTCTCTTTCTCCTTCTCGGCGGGTTTGGTTTTGCTCTTCGATGAACCTTGCTCTTTACTGGAAGACTTCTTCTTCTTCTTCAAGTTTCCTAGCGCCGCGAACACATTATTGCTGTTTAAAACCAACGATTCGTCTTTTCTGCTACCGCCTCCCACCATTGTCGAACACCCTACACACACCTGTGACTGTAAACCTCTTCAGCAAAGGGACAAAATAGGAAATCAGATGTCGATGAGATTAGATTTGATCAATCAAGGGTTGAGATGAAATAAATTGTAAAGTTAAAAGACGATCTGATAATAAGAGTTAGGGTTTGGGATGGGTTGGTTGGAGGCAGAGAGAAAGAAGAGCACTGTCCTCAATGTGTGTTGTGTATGTGTAATGTAACGGATGAAATGGAAGAGTTGTAAAATTGTATGAGTTTTTATCAGGGTTACAACATGGCCTTGATGGGCTTTGGGGCTGGCTGGGGTTACGCGCAAAGGCAAGGGCGTAATGTTTTTTTGTTTTTTGTGTTTTTTGTTTTGGGATTGCGAGGGTGACTGGGTAAGTTCCAGATGATGAAGGTGGATATTTAGTTTTAGATATAAGAAGAGAGAGGAGTATTGATGATGTGTTGAGTGAGTGAAGGTGAGCCGTCTGATTACGAAGTGGTCAAGTGGAGTGGTGTTTGTGTTGTGTGGTCTATACGGTATATTGGTGAGGTAATATAATGTGTGTGGATGGATTAATGAACAGGTGGATAAGAGGAAGGGTGAGAACACACTAGGCTGGCATGCAGTCATTCTGGGTCCACTTTATTGTGTAATTGGCATTTATTGGCCAAATATGGGCCTCTTTACACTAAGCCCATCTCTGTCTTTTCTTATTATTATTGTATTATTATGTGCCCTTCATCCTGCACATCACGGTTCGATTTCGTTACTGTTATGCTTATTTTGGATACCCCAGAGATTTAGTAAAATAAGAGTGACCCATAAGTTTCAGAATTTAACATTTACACCCTTATAATTTCAAAATGTGTTGATACGTGATTTTAATACTAACGACTTGCACGTGTAAAGTGTTAAACTGTTCTTAGAAATTATACATAAACGATTATGAGAGAGTCAATCAATATAATCAAATACAAAGATTGAATAATAAATGAGAGAGATGCTTTTTAAAGTGGTTCGAATGCTTAAAGTGAATCATACATCCATTGTTTCTTTTATATATGAGAGATTATAAGAGGTCGCGTATAGCGAACATAAATACAATAACTAAGTATTTAGAGAGAATATCAAGTCAGTCTCTTTCTTGTAGGTTGAATTTGCTCTGAAAATAAAGATTACAATCAGAATGAGGGTTCAATAGCATAATCCCGAAAATAAGAGAGGGAGTCCTCTATTTATAGTAGAGGAATTCAAGGTAGTGATTACAAATCTGCAAGTAGGTAGGTGTCGTGCAAGTCTTTCCTTGCCTCCTGTTGGCTAATAACTTAGGACATATCCTCAAATTATATGGGGCTTGGACAAGTGTGCAATCCTTAGTCACTCATAGACAAAACCTGAATCTGATAAGTTGATGACAACAATATTCTTTTTGTCTTGGATCGACGCAAAGTCTACTTGAACTCTGATTGGTGCTTGCTGATGTAAGCTTACGTCAGCCCTGATTTTTTAGGCATAACAAAAGCTCCCCAATTCTTAAGGTTCAAAGATTGAATCTTGAGAACTTCATGATTATACTGTGATTTGATTTGTCTTGAGGAATGTCTACCTGAATTAACAGCTGAGAACAACCACATTGCTATAAACAACATGAGGCTGATGGTTTGATCTGACCAGCAAACTGAGTGTAGATCATGACATGGGTCTCAAGAATTACACAAGCGACCCAACGTGATCGTTCTCAAAGGTCTAACGACTTGATCCAGATTTAATCAGTGCTATGAAAATGTGTTTTGAATTCTACTTGTCATTCACGATCTGAAAACACTTAAAACACTTTGCTGTCGAAAACCGAGAATCATCTTGTTCGGTGTTCGAGCTTGACATATAGAAAAAGTGCCTTATTCTAACGATCTCCTCAGATGTTATCCGTTGCGTTTGATAGCTATTTTGGTCAATAAAATAAGCTTTATCTGACAGACGTGTCTCTACGCAATAAGTGTCAGCCATGAGCATTAAATGTAAGCCATGCTGAAACGACATTATCTTTTGAAGCATTAAATGTGGATGAAGGCACATTTAATGTGGAGGAGATAATCACACTAGCGCTTGGCAATTTCAATAAAGAGAAACGTCGATTGATATTCATGAAGTGTGATGGTCACTCTTCGTGCAGATTGGTGACACGTGGTCACAATCAATGGCCGAAAATGCGTTCCAGCCCAAACAACGCTTATAAAAGAAGCCAAGCGTCATCTTCCACCTTATAAATCTCAAAGCCCATTCTAAGTTTTTTATAGAACTCAAGTTTTCTGAGAGAAAAACAGTGTTTTTGCATTCAAAAAATCAATTTATCCTCTTCCCGCTTAATGCGCACTCAACACTACGACAGAGCATCTGTTCCCAGCAATCAGGAGGTAAAGAAATTTCTTCCCTTTTTCTCTTTTTCCTTTCTATCAAAAACTTAGTTTTTACAGTAATGACGGGTATCGACGTCTAATAGGCTTAGATGATGAACGTTCTTAGGTAGCATTTGAAAAGAAACACTTTTAAGAGTTGAAACCTAGGGCATAGATTTTTAGAAAATCATTCTTAAGAATTTTTAGGATTTTTGGCAGCTATGGAAGAGAAACCAGGGTTCTTTTACTCTTCTGAGTCGTCGTACGAGGTTACTTATACAGAGTTTGAGTCACCCCTACATGTCGCACCTTTATAGACTCTAAAGGCAATGGACACCCCTGAGGCAAGAATAGTTGGAGAGGGAAGCTCGCAACAACCGGGCACCTCGATAGGTCACAGAAAGGTGATATGATCAATAGTTACGAGGGATGAAATTCAGAAAGTAATAGGCCAATATGCGATCAACGTAAACATGTTCCAACATAAGTCGCACACTGCTCGGGATCCTCCCCAAGAATGGCCACAATCTCAGAAGCGATCTTCAAATGTGAAGTGAGGATACCCCTTCACCCCTACATCAGATTGATTCTCGACCATTTCCAGGTCACGCCATTTCAGTTGATGCCAAATGCATATATCATAGCGGTCACTATGTATATTGCATTTGGCAAACACAACCTCGACAAGCCAACATCAGATGAACTTGGTTGTGCCTATTACTTAAAGAAGAGTAAAGACAAGGATTCATACTGCCTCTCCAAGCGATCAACGATCGATGGGGGATATTCGGTTATCCCAGCAATGTTGGGGCTTATGAAACCAAATATTTTTCTTCGAGTACAATGGAGTCTGTAAATTAACGAACCAAGTAGGTTTTCCTTTTAATTTCTAGATCGCTCATTTGTTAACTTTAACTCTTCCTAAGCAAATTAGGCTAACAATCCGTTTGCTTTCTTGCAAGAAACAAAACAACCAGATTGTCGGGGCTAGTTGATTGAAGCTACATCAAAGCATGTGGTCGATTGCCAGACTAGAGTCACGACGTAAGGCTGCTCGTGACCCTAGTTAGTAAATACGTATATTTACGTATTTTATAAGGGTTGCCGAATTATACGCGTATAATATGAATATCCATATAATTTGCGAATTATTGCAAAAAAAAAAAAAATATTGGTCACCCCAAAATGATGTCGTTGTAGTTGGGTTTGACTCAAAATCAAATTAAAATGTCAGTTCTGTAACTCTTTACTCTCTCCAAAGTTTTCAGCTTTTCTTCAAATAATCAGAATCAAATCTTTAACAGTTTAATGGATTACTCTCTTTAAAGTTTAAAGTTGTTTTCTAGTTTTCTTCATCTCTTGGGTCTTGATCTCTTCTTCTCTTCTCTTTTTAACTCCCTTTTCCGGGCTTCAAGTTCGGGACTTCAAGGTACACACTTCTTCTCTTCTCTTTGAATCTCGTTGGTTGATTGCTTGTGTTTGTGTTAGTGTGTGAGTAATAGTAGTAGGAGGGGCTGGTGGATTGATGAATTTGTTATGTTGGTGGATTGGTGGATTTGTTTGAAACATGTTTGATGAAATGCTTGTGACAGTTATATTTGTATTTGATTGTGATTTTACATGCGCAGACAAGGCTAATAAGTAAAACGGATCAAGCAAACTGAAAAAGGCAAATCAATATGTTGCTTTGCAATCCCTCAAAGAGGGTGTTGTCCTTGCCAGTGAGCCAAATTAGACTGAGCAGATAGACAAAGTTCCTCCTGTCGTCTCTCAGACTGAGATCCAATCCACTCCTGCGGTCCTGTCATAGCTCCTCCCTTGAGCACACCATTGTCGTGCTTCCTGCGAGTAAGGCTTCTTGTACTTTGCTTTAGTTCTTGTTAGACACTTAGACTTTTGTTTGTGTTGTAAAGGTGCCAGAAGCTAGACTACTTAGTTGATTTTGCTTTTAAATGAATTTAAGGAAAAGTGATGATTAAAAAGAAGAAATTAAACGTGAATCAGAAGCTACTAAATAGCTAGTTGCCTAGTTTTGCTTTTAAATGAATGTAAGAAAAAGTGATGATTAAAAAGAAGAAATTAGATGTGAAAAGAAGCTACTACTTAGCTAGTTTCCTAGTTTTGCTTTTAAATGAATTCAAGGGATGATTAAAAAGAAGAAATTAAAGAGTAGGTACCGTAATTCATTGGTTTAATGCCCTTATTTGGCTATTTAATTAGGAGTTGAGATGGGGTGTATTAATTGGGATGATTTGTTCTTTAGTTAACTTATAAATTCGAACACTGAAAGTGTTTTCAAAGACATTTTGATTACACACAATTTATATAAATTCAGTGTTTTCATGAAAATAATTTACAAAATCATATTTTATCGTTATGACACTAAGTAAGATATAGAGATTGATAATAAGCAAATCGGAAAAATAATAGTATTAAATTTTTTTTTTTTTTTTTTATCAATCTTTTTTCCTTTTGTATTTGATGATGTTCTCTTTTATGTTCTTGTAAATACAGACTCAAACCAATATAGTACGAAAAAAAGATAAAATTTGGGAGCATGTTGAGGAGCTCCAAGGGAATAAATGGAAATGTAAATTTTGTCAAAAAGTATTTAGTGGTGAGGCTTACAGAATTAAAACACACTTGTCGGGAATTACTGGCCATAATGTTGAGATTTATAGTAAAGTCAATCATGAGACACAAGCATGTGCATTCTTAGCTATGTCTAGAAGTGGAAGTAACAAAAAATTAAAAAATTCAGCCGATTCTTCTACTGCTTTAAACTCTAATGATCATGAGGAAGAAACATATTCACCATTTTCACCACTTTCTAAGGGTAGCCAAAGACGTCAAAGTCTAGCATCTTTACTAGAAATGAATAAGAAAAAAGACAAGGAGTTTGTTGATAAAATACTTGCTAAGTGTTTTGTGGTGAACAATATCGCTTTTAATGTTGTTCAAACTGGTGCTTTTGGAGAATTTGTTAAGGCAGTGGCTGAATATGGTGCAGCATACAAGCTTCCATCTTATTCAACTCTTCGAACTAAGTTAATTCCAGAATCTAGAAAAGGTGTTGATGAGTATGTTACTATGGTGAAGCGTTCTTGAGATACATTTGGATCTGGTTGCACTATAATGTCTGATATATGGACTGATATAAGGCACCAATCTTTCATTAATCTTGTGGCATATTCACCTGGCGGTGCAGTGTTTATAAAATCATTGGATGTTTCTCGAGAAAAAAAAACTGGGATTTATCTGAAAGAAATTGTTGTTTATGTGATTGAATCAATTGGACAAGAACATGTTGTACAATTCATAACTGATAATGGTAGCAATTTCACATCTGCTAGTGACATGCTCATTGGATTGTATCCTCGAATGTATAAGACGCGGTGTGCTACTTATGTAATTCAGCTTCTTTTGAAAGACATATATGAAGAAGTTAATTGGGTAAAAGTTGCCACATATGAAGCAAGAATAATAGTTATGTTCATGATACAGTATAGAGTTCTTTATGCAGCAATGAAAGAGTACACCAAAGATAGACAATTGAGACAATCTTTGTAGTGACTGCTTTATACTAGGGTATTTGCACAGATATATAAAGTAGAATATATGTATAGTAGCAAAAATAAGTGAGCCCAAAATTTTCTTTTATTACATATAAACATTATTTATACAAAACAAAATATCTTTTACAAAATGATATTAAAACAGTGGACAGTGTAGCTATTGCTCTTCACTTGCTGATGCCCATCCAACCGCGTTCTCACCTAGATCCTGCAATCACAAAGAAAAACAACGGGGTGAGCACGAAATAATGCTCAGTAAGTAAATCCTCTACTCGACTGTCCCCGTAACTCACTCTAATTCTTTCCTTACACTCATCTTGTTATTTCTTCTTTCACCCAACGCTTTTTCTTAGCTTCTGTTATATGTCACGGCCTCATCTCACCGGAGGCATGGCCGGGTGGAGTTCACACAGCACCATCCCACTGTTCGTGACTTTCGGGTGGAGATCATAAAGCACCAACCCATTTTTTCACAATTATCGGGTGGAGATCACAAAGCACCATCTCGCTTTTCATAACTATCGGGTGGAGATCACAAAGCACCATCCCGCTTTTCACAACTATCGGGTGGAGATCACAAAGTACCATCCCGCTTTTCATACTCTTCTCATTCTTCTACTATTAGAGTAGCTCATTCACACAACTTTCTACTCTAGTGTAACTTAAGGCTTATAGTAGTTTATTCACAAAGTTCTCTACTCTTTCTTACGCTACCTTTCAAAAACACAATTAATGACTATGGATGATTCATGCTCAATAATGCACTTAGAAAATGCCAATATGCAATGTTGTAAGAATTAAGGTTCACAACTCATGCTCCTACTTCTCTTAGGCATTTCATCAAACAACTAATGTGCATACATACACTCTACTTTATCTATATTTCTATCCCTCTCTTGAACAATCCAAAATGGGAGAAAACTCCCTCACCAAGCTATAATTCTTGCCATAACATACACTTCCAAAGAGATTTCTCAATCTCCTCCAATTTCATCACAAACTACATTCTTATCACACATCACACTTCTCAATTGAAGTGTAATAACTACTCATCTCAATCCATGTTCTCAATACCATAACATATATTATGCATACATAATTTCTATTCAATCTCTACTCAAGAGAGAAAGTTCATAAGTCTCAACTTGGATTGGGATTTACTCACCTTGTGATGGAGAGATCACACTTGCACTTTCCTTTAAATGCTTGTCCATTCTCTACACCTTTACACAATCAAATCATAAGCCTTCAATGTACATATAAATGTAAAACTTCACATCTAAGCAAAAATCTTTACCTTAGGATGCCTTAGATCAATTCTCTACCAAGATCCAACTAAAAACCGCTCAAAAATCCTTGAAAGCTTGAAGGAAGAATTGAGAGGGAAGGAAGAATTGAAAGGGAATGGAGAATGGAAGAGGCGGTGGAAGAAGGATGAATGAAGGGATTACTACACTTAACCCCTCTTTTAACTCAAATTATCTTCATTCATTCCCATTTTACCCTTGCTCTTCCTTGGGAATTCCATCCTTATCCTTTAAATCATTTCACTCACACCCCCACACTCACCTATTCTCCATGAAATTTCCTTGCATTTTACTCCCCACTTTTCCTGCCAATTAAAAGAAGAATTCTCTAGAAACTAAATAAACATTTTGTTACGCCCTTTGCCGCGGCGAAGAATCTTTTTTCACCCCGGCGAAAACCTCCAGAACCTACACCATAGGTTGCAGGACTTCATCGCCGTGGCGTAGCTTCTTCTTTGCCTCGGCGAAGTCTAAAAAACAGGAATTCGCTAAGTCTCTATAAATTTCAGGGCAACTACTCAACCAACTCACAATATCCATTCAACCAAGGACCAACCAAACAATATGAACAATCTACCAATTCAATTAAGAGCAAAACAATAAAGATTCAAGCAATGCAAGGCAAATAAGCTACATACCTCAAGTGGAGCATTACAACCTTGTGCCACAAGATTTGCTTCAAATTTTTTAATGCTTCAATCTATGTTGGATTTGGAGAATGAACTTCGACTCTTTGTTGCTTCATCTGAATGGAGGGGTTTTGATTATTGTAAAACTGAATCAGGTAAAAGGGTCACTAAAATTGTTTAGAGTGATTTTTGGGCTAGAAGAAGGAGGTTATAAAAACTATTAAGCCATTGGTTCGAGTTCTTCGTTTGGTTAATGGTGGTGGATCTACTGTTGGTTACTTATATGAAGCAATGATGAGGGCAAAAGTTACAATCAAAGAAAGATGTAATAGTGAGGCAAGCAAGTATGGGAGAATTTAGGAATTGTTTGAGAATCGCCGGGTCAACAACATCATTCATCATATACATGCTGCAACTGCCTTTCTCAATCCATCTTATTTTTTCTCACAAAATTTTAGAGAGGATCGGGAGATGAAAGATGACATCAATTTCAATCATGAAAACCTGCTTCTAATAGAAGAAAATCATCCATTTATGAGAGAGGTTCAGTTGTATCGTAGTAGGCCAGCTACCTTATTTACTGCAACGGCAAAAATGATGTTACAAACAAGTTATCCTCGTAAGTGTTTTAAAAAATTTCAATATCTTTTTTGTACAGTGCTTCTCTCTTCGTATTTAAGAAAGCTTTTTATGTCATTTGCAGGAACATGGTAGGATTATAATGGGGTGATCTTCCTATGCTAAAAAAGTATGCCATTCGAATTCTGAGTCAACCTTGTAGCGCTTCATCATGTGAGAGACATTGGAGTGCCTTTGAAGCTGCTCAAACAAAAAAAAAAAAGGAATAGGTTGTCACATGAAATGCTAGATACACTTGTGTATGTGAGGATGAACACGATGATGATGGATAAGTTCACTTCCACGATGAGTCGTGACTTGGAACCTATAGATCTTGAGAAATTAAGGGAGCTTCCAGACTATGAATATGAAGAAATTCATATGGACAAAGATGCTAATTCTACACCGACAGTTGAGGGTTACATTGATGACTTAATGGATAATGATGACATTGCTTGGTTGGATGATGCTCTTTTTTGAGTTGTTATTGAGTTATTGCTGTTTATGTACTTTGTGAGTTTTTGTTATAAACTATAATTTGAATCTTGGTTGTATTATTTGTGTATTTTATTTGTTTGGAGCTCTAATTCGACTTTGAACTTTGGTTTTGTTATGACTTATGTGTTTGGTTTGACACTATAGTTGAATGTTGGCTAAATATTGTGTTTGAGTCTGGAGACTACAATTTGAATATCAGTTATATATTGTGTATTTGTGTTATTGGTTTATTGAATACTTTGCATTTGAAATGCTATATTGATTTTAACCAGGTAGTCCATAAAAGTGTTAAAACTAATATTGATATTGCCGTATTTTTCAAAATATATTATTGACAATGCACCTTATTAAACCCGTATGTACCCGTACCGTATTTTTCGCGTATTCGAATTTTATGGCCAAATTTTTATAAACGTATTTTTCACCGTTTGCCATATTATGCTCGTAAAATTCTCGTACCGTTTTTTTGCCATACTCGTATTTACTAACTAGGCTCGTGACTACTACCAACCTTTGGAAATACGGGTTTTTCAGTCCCGACGCATATTTGGACGATTCAGCTCATAAGTATTTCCTACACAGAAAAACTCTAAGTCTTTTTTAGCAAAAGAAAACTCTTTTTGCTGGCGTGTCTGCATGCCATGCAGCAACTATGCCACCAAAGGTTGCAAAGACGACGAAAAAGTCTTGGGGGTTCACGTTCCCCAAAATTAATCCGACTGAACTAGCTAGAGTTACCTCCAGTAATATCCCTGCAGTGGGGATACAAATTGGTTCCGAAAGGCAAGCACCTACTAAGCGACATGGAGAAGCTCCCCTACCTACCACTGCTCGTTGGCTGAGAAAGAAGACCACGGCTATGAAGACAAAGAAGAGAAAAACAACACCCATTGAAGAGGAAACTGAATCTGAATCAGAAGGCTTCGAGATATTATTAGATAGGCTACAAACCTATCAACTCTTCTCTGCGAGGACAACCTCGAGGGATGCTTATGGGACCTCAACAACCCCTGGGAGCTTGTAAGAGAAAGAGGGAGCTACTACGATTGCTTAGTAGGAAGCAAGAGAGGAACACGTCGAAGGGGTTTTTACCGCAACGAGGCTTGACCCATTCGTGTTGGATCTTTTAGGGCAACTACCAAACCATTTACGGTTGGTGGTTTACACCTTTTTCAAATGCCAACTTGCCACAACCTTTGACAAGTACGTGGCCTCTCGACCTGGTGGCCACGACATTTCAAATGCAAAGTCAGGTAAAATGACTTGTTCTCTTCAAGAACTCTTTCATATAACTTGATCCTTTAGCTTTTTTAAAAAAAAAAACTAACTCTTTATTCCTTTCCGTGCAGTCTTTGCTTGCCCTGAATGTGGCCCACAACAAGATGAAAATCGGCTCTTCCAAAGAGCTCCGCGAGGTGAAGGAGGAGATTGCTAAGCTGAAGCAAGATCTTGCGGCTTCACACGAAGAGGCAAAGGTTGCTCATATTCAGGCGAATGTGTATCTGATTGAAAGGAATTTTGCTCTGTGAGTAGCAGACTTCTAGAAGACCGAGCTTGAAAAGAAAGATAATGACAATAAGGAGCTCTAACGAATAGTAGCGAGACTCACTAAGGAGTTGGGCTAAAGAGAAAAGGAGTTTCAATTGAGCTCAGAGCTTGAAAAAACAGCAGAAAAGACTCGAGCTGAGTTATGGGAAAACTTAGAGAAAGAGAAGAGGGTGCTACAGACAGATCTCAAACTTGCTCAGGGGTGAATCACTTTGCTGACCAAGTAGACAAAGCAACAGAACCTCGAAATGGAGAGGAAGGCTGCTCACTGGGTGTTGCAAGCTATTTATAGCTTGCGGCTGAACAATCCTAACATGTATATCTCTGACCTCCCCGAGGAATACCAAGTTGATCTTGCTTCTATGGATGTGGTCGAAGAGTAAGAAGAACAAGAGCCTGCCTTAGAGAACGATCAGCAAGAAACAGAGGTCCCCGAAGACCAAGCAAACGACCCAGAGGTCGGTGATCAGCCAAACGACCCAGAGGTCGTGGTGACTAAAGTTGGGAATCCTGGTAATCAAGACCAATGATCGTTTTTTCCTCTGCTTGAATAGTGTCTTTTGTACTATTTTTTTCATGTAGCTCCAGGTTATCCTTTGTAAATATTTTGAAATATACAAAAGAACTTTTGACCACTTGTGATAGCACTCTTATAACTTAAGTACTTCACAAAACAAATATAGCATATCTGATCATAAAACTTGTAAAACATTATAAACAACAAGATTATGCAAAACTTGAGATTACGATACAAGTGATTCTTTGAGAAGAATTGAGATAATCTTATTCATAAGATCTACAACAATGAAAATTTACAAGTAAAAAACTAATCAAGCTATAAACGAGTTCGAAATTATTGATAATAGGGGTGAAGATGTTCAGCATTTGAACCTCGCAATACTTCAGAACCGTTAAGCCTTTTGAGGTGATACGTTCTAGGTCGTACCACTTTTGCAACGCGATATGTGGCTTCTCAGTTAGGTCCCAATATCCCCGCACTTGGTTTTTTTTGTACTGAGAATTACTTCTTTTAACACTAGGAAGCCAACTTGGAAGTCTTTTTCCCTGACTTTAGAGTCGAAGAATCTTTTAGTTTGTTGCTGGTAGGAAGCTATCCTTAACCGAGCCTTATCATGGCATTTTTCAACTAAGTCCAAACTTGCACGTAAGAGTGCTTCATTGTCTGTTCCATTGTAAAATTCTTTCCGAAGTGAACCAGCTCCTACTTCCACTGGTAGGGGTGAGCGATTCCAGGTACCTTGCATTTTTCGGGGAAATCAGAATCGAAACCGCAAAGTGCAGATTCCCAAAAAAAGGAATCAAAATCGAAACCACACAGTGCAGGTTCTTAAATTCAAGGAACCAGAACCGGAATTTAAAATGTAAGTTCCGGTTCCTTTCCCAGGTACCCTATAAAAAATCAATTACCCCCCATTAGTTTAAAAATGACAAAAATACCTTGAAAGTTAGCAAATTTTGATTACTCATTCATTTGTGTCCAATGTGACTCATAAATTCTCTAATCTCTAAGCAATACTTGAATTCAATCAATTCATCACAATTCACATAAAATTCCTCAATCAAAACCAAAACACAAACAATTCATTAAATTAATTAAACAGTCATACTAGAAATCTATAATTTAATATTATAATTAATTAAATTTCTAATCATTTAATTAAATCTTGTATTAATGTTTATAATGGAGTATTATAATTAATTAAGTAATCATACTATAAATCTATAATATAATGTTATAATTAATTAAATTTTTAATCATTTAATTAAGTAATGTACTAATGTAGTAAATTATTAATGTTTATAATGTAATGTTATAAATTTATAATTAATTAAGTAATCATTTAACTATGTAATGTTAGAATTAATTAACTTATTGTAATATAATATAATGTAATATTATTATTAATTAAGTAATTATTTAATTATAATGTAATGTTTTAATTAATTAAATTTCTAATTATTTAATTAAGTATTGAACTAATGTTTATAATAGAATGTTATAATTAATTAAGTAATTATTTAATTAAGTAATCATACTATAAATTTATAATGTAACGCTATAATTAATTAAGTAATCATATTGTGCTTACTAATGTTTATAATATAATGTCATAATTAATCAAGTAATCATTTCATTATGTAATATTATAATAAATTATGTGATCATACTATAATATAATGTTATGATTAATTAAGTAATCATAGTATAAATCTTTATTATAATATTATAATTAATTAAATTTCTAATCGTTTAATTAAGTATTATACTAATGTTTATAATTGAATGTTATAATTAATTAAGTAATCATACTATAAATTTATAATATGATGTTATAATTAATTAAGTAATCATACTATAAATATTTAATGTAATATTATAATTAATTAAATTTTTAATAATTTAGTTAAATATTGTACTAATGTTTATAATGGAATGTTATAATTAATTAAATAATAATTTGTTTATAATGTAATATTATAATTAATTAAGTAATTATACTATAAATCTATAATGTAATGTTATAATTAATTAAATTTCTAATTATCATATTAAGTAATATACTAAATTACTAATGTAATGTTATAAACTTATAATTAATTAAGTAATCATTTGACTATAATGTAATGTTATAATTGATTAAGTAATCATTTAACTAGTAATGTATTAATGTTTATCAATTTATTTTATATAATTAATTAATTACTAATTTACAATAGATATACTTAGAACTTGATAATTAAAGTAAATAACAAAATATTATATTATTATTCAATCAAATATACTATTTTATTCAAAGAAAATTCTTTTAATTGGTCCTAATTCAATTATACGCTTAATATAATATATTAAAATTTTTTATATGGTGTAGTTTATATGTAATAAGTATAATTGTATATTTATTTAATTAGGTTATTATAAAAATTTAACTTTTTCCATTTTAATTTTTTATATATGTAAAATTACAATAAACCCCCAATTCTTCATAGATATTTCAATTCAGCTCAAGTTCCAAAACAGGGTACTTGCTGTAGGTTCCAAGTAGGTTCCAAGCAGGTTCCAAGCCGAGTACCCGCTGCTGGTTCCAGTTCCGGTTCTACCCGCTACCTGTGCTTACCCCTATCTACTGGAACCGTTGTCTCACAGCCATATGTCAGCGAGAAGTGTGTTTCCGAAGTAGAGGTTTTCAGAATTGTTCTATATGCCTATAGAACTTCTGGGAGATCATCGGCCCAACTGCCTTTGGTTGTGCCAAGTATGGCCTTCAATGTGTGCTTGATGGTCTTATTGATAGCTTCAACTTGACCATCAACTTGCGGTCTTGCTATTGAGGTGAATTTCTTATGAATCCTCAGCTCTTTGCAAAACTGCTTGAATTCCTCATTATCAACTATTTCTCATTATAAAAAATGAGTGTATGAGGAATCTCATAGCGGCACACTATATTCTTGAAGACGAAGTCTTTGAGCTTCTTTGTAGTAATTGCGGCCAATGGTTCTGCTTCGACCCACTTAGTGAAATAATCCACTGAGACCACTGCATATTTGATGCCACTTTCACTGGTTGGCATAGGTCTGATGAGATCAATTCCCCACATAGAAAATGGCCAAGGATTGATCATCGTTATTAACTGGTGGGAAGGAGCTCGCTGGATGTTCGCGAATCTTTGGCACTTATCACGTTTCTTCACAAAGTTGAAGGCATTTTCATGAAGTAGGGGCCAATAATATCCTTGGTGAATAATTTTATTGGCGAGAGGCTGTACGACAGTGTGATTACCTGTAACGCCCACATTGAGGTACGTAACTTAACTTATGCCCTTATACCCTTAGTTGATTTTTGTTAAAGTTATTTTGAGAAAATGTCAAGAAAATGCCTTAAAATTTCATTAGAGGTAAAATGGTCTCTCCACTCAAAATTACTTGAAATTGTGGGGAGTGAAAAGCGATAGAATTTCATAGAGAATGCAATAAAATGAGGGCATTATGGTAATTGACTAAGGGACATAGATGGAATTTTAAAGAAAGTGAAAGGGCAAAATGGGAAACTAATATAGAATATTATGTTATATCAAGTATTAAAGAGTGAAACCCTAGCCACTCTTCATCCATTTTCACGCCACCTTCACCGTCATATTCTCTTAATTTCATCAATTCTTATTTAAGGGAAATTCATAGATCTTGGGTACTTTTGAGTGGATTTTCAATCCCAAGCATCCTTAGGTAAGATCGTTGCACCAAGAAGTGAGTTTTAATTTTTAAAGTGTTGAATTTTGATAATTTGTGTTCATAGGATTTAAGAGAAAGGGAGTTGGTTTAAAGAAGATTTTTAAAGTTTTGGATTGCTCACATATAAGGTAAGTAAATCCTACCCTAAGTATGATTTAAGTAATATTGTGTAGAAAATTTCTTTTATGCATATATATGTTTTATATGAAGAATTGTTAATGGATTTGGTGTTGAATGATGATTATAACTTATCCATGAGAAGTTGTGTTGGCGTATTTGACGTTTGATGAATGTTTGGATGAAGTTTGGAAGAATTGGAGTGGAAATTTTGGAGTGTATATTTTGGACAGGTTTGGCGTTAAATATGGAGGGTTTTATTCCCAATTTTTGGTGGCCTAGAAAAGAGATAGAAGTGTAGTCAAATTAGACTTACTTTGTGCACATAAGTTGTTTGATAAAATGTCAAAGAGAAGTGTTTGTATGAGTATGATTATGTGGTATATTGAGATGAGTTTGTAGATGGTAGAGAATAACATGTTTGCATTCCATATTGCATTATTGCATCTAAGCATGTGAATTTAGGAAGAAATATAAGCATGAAACCATCTACATGCATACATATTCATAAAAGCATGAAAAAGCACTAAAGAATGTTAAAGAATAAATAGAAAGAAATGAGAATATTAAGGAAGTTCAAATCTGAATTTTATTTAAAGAAGTGTAAAAAGATAAAAAGAAGAAAATGTTGTTGCGATGGGGAACCCGTGAGTGACAAGAAGAATTTTCCCCACATACACGCCGCTTTTAGTGAGCGGTCTAAGAATAAGAAAGAATAATTGGAACAGTCCGTAAGAGTGCATGTGGATGAAGGTTGTACCCAAGAAAGAAGAATACACTCACACGGCCAAGGTTCCAAATCCATGCCTCAACCAAGTCCGATCGGCAAAAGAATAAGAAAGAAAAGAAAAGAAAAGAAAATAATAAGAAAGAAAAGAAAAGAATGAGAAAGAAAAGAAAAGAATAAGAAAGGAAAGAATAGAAAGAAAGAAAAGAAAGATTAGAAAAGAAAATAAAGAATAGAGAGAAAGAAAGACTAGAAAAGGAAGCAAAGAAAGAAATACAGAGAAAAGAAACAGAAAACAGAATAAGAAAAATAGAAAAGAAAATGCATATTTAATACATTTGTGCATTTGCATTATATATATGCATAATACCATGCCCATTATCTAAGTAATGGGAAATTAGAATAGAGAAAGAACAAAGAAAGAACAGAGAGAAAAACAGAGTAAGAGTAGAGAAAGAATAAAGAAGAATGGGGAAGTGTGAAGTAAGGAAAAAAATTCAGAATTTAAGCAACGGAGAGAGAAGAGTAGCATAGTGGGTTTACTTACTCAACAATTAGTGCTCACCCCATTATTTTTAATGTTTTTGCTGGTAACAGGTGAGATGCGGTCACTTGGAACATCACGCAACGGAAGGGTTGGGCAAAACTGTCGAGCTACTATTTTGAGACTTTATTATATTATGTAAAGTTTTGTGTATAAAGAAAATTAAATATGGGCTCATAATTTTATACTCGTTTATATGCATATATTTTCTTATATATATTTAGTTAGTTTTACTGTTATTTTACGAGTATACTAGCTAGTAAGTGAGTCATTATATTACCATAACAAAAATGCTATATCCACCAAAAAGTTGCACCGAAACAGGTGGAGACATCCACATTGGATGATTGAACACTGACATAAATGGACTGTCGTCCAACGTTTTTGGACGGCCGTCCATATATCCTGGACGGTCGTTCATAGTATTATGGATGACCGTCCAAAGTTGTGTTATTTAAAAAAAAATACAATGGACGCCCGTCCAAAAGATTTCTGCATACCCATCACGTTTCTCTATGTCATCTTTGTCTTTGTTTGGGAATTTCTTTGAAAGAGTCAAAAGATTTCTGCACTTTTGTAACCAAGGACATAGTAGAGTAATCAATAGCTCGTTTGGATCTTTCAAAGGAAAGGTTCTTATTTTCTTTTTTTTTTTGTTGACTTCACTTAGCAAGCCCCTCCCTCTTTCATGATCGAATAGCTTCTACTCAACCTACAAAAACCTCATTGAAGATGCCGCACCGACAAGAAGGCTAAGAATTCCTTCTATTACAGGGGGGTTAAGGATGGATGGAAAAATTCCACTACCTCAGCAGCTACAGATACATCAGCATCACTTTCCTTGGATTGTTGAAAAAGGTATGGAAACATCTACCTGCACCTGCGTATGTCTCTACCTCAGTGTCGACTTACAGACCTCTTCCCTTCGGCCTTCATTCCCTCATTCCCTTTCGCTTCATAAACTATGCTCGAGCTCTTCCCGAAGCCGAAAAAGGTTATTGTAAATTTATATGGAGACAATGATGTACTAGCATGTCATTTTTCTAATTATGCTAACGATTTTTGCATATAAAGGAAGTTTTCTTTGGAACGTTCTGTCTCCAGAATTGTGATCTTATTTGTTTGATTTGAATTTGACATTTTATGTTATATAGTGGGCACTTTGTTGGGAGCCATGACTGGAGTTAATAGGGCAAGAAACAGAGAGTGGATTTGTTCGAGGGGCTGTAGTTGGAGCCATTTCTGGAGCTGTTTTCTCCATTGAAGTCTTTGAATCTTCTCATGTTCAAGACCTGACTGGAGAATGCTATAGCAGGATCCTTGGTTGGAAAATTTTCCACGTGATCTTCATACTTCCTTACTAGTTTTTAGAAAAAAAAGAAAATAATAGTATGGACGGCCGTCCATACTTAATGGATGGGCGTCCATTCCTCATGGACGGCCGTCCATACTTAAGGGACGGCCGTCCCTAATTTTTTAAATATTTTTTATTTTATTTACCAATGGACTGGCGTCCTTTAAATGAGGACGCCCGTCCGTGGCAAATGGACTCCCGTCCATATAATATGGATGGGAGTTCATGTTGATGAACGGCCGTCCATATGTTATGGACAGCCGTTCATTAGAAAAAAATTATTAACGTAAAATGCATTGAATGGTTTGAGTCAGTAGACACGTAAGCCGGTACAAAATTTTGGTGTAAAAACACCAGTGTCTGTAGCATTATTAATTACCATAAATCCCTTTATGTATCTCTCTCATAATATAATCTGTTTCATCATTTGTTACACATCGGAGGAAGGGAGTGCTAAACCTTTATACAACTAATCTTCTATGAGAGTGTAACGAACAACTCTAGTTTGCAAGAGTCTTGCCTCAGTCTTGTTGTTAGGAAGAACCTCATCTTTGAGATACTGAATAATCGAAGTCATCTAGGAAATGGATTCAGTTATGGCTACGACCTGATCAGGTGAGCTGATGCTGGGAACTTTGATGTACTTGATTGGAATACTATCCAAAGCATCGGAGTCCAACAATGAGACAATCTTTGCCAAAGCATCCGCGATAGAATTGCTATCTCTTGAAATTTGCCTGATCGTATAATGCTTGAAGGGCTCGAGTGCGGCATTGGCTTTCTTCAAATAATTGATCATATTCTCTTTTTTGGCTTGATGCTCTCCAAGAATCTGGTTGACAACCAGCTGGGAGTCGCTATTGATGTCGATCATATCTGACCCCATTTTTCTTGCTAGTCGCAGACTAGAAAATAGCACTTCATATTCTGCCTCATTATTCGATTCAAACCTAAGGACTCTATAAATGTGAGTCCCCTTAGGGCTAATGAGCAGAAGACCAGCTCTGGCTCTTCTCTAGTTCGAAGACCCATCAATGTAGAGATTCCAAGTTGACAAGTTCCGAACAGTTTCCTAGACAACTTCACTAGCTAGCTATTTGGATTCTCGATCAAGCTGATAAGAGAACTCCAAAATAAAATCAACAACAACCTGCGTTTTGATTGCTACTTTCGGTCTACGATGCAAATCGAACCAGCTTAGTTCCATAGCCCACTTGAGCAATTTACTCGAAGCCTCTGGCTTCTGAAGGACTTGCATGAGTGGTTAGTTGGTTAATACATGAATGGTGTGGGCATGAAAGTAAGGTCGCAGCTTCCTGGAAACGATCAGCAAGGCATAAGCTAATCGTTCCATCTCTAGATACTATGATTCAGCATCCAGTAGATGTTTGCTCATGCAATACACTGGCCACTGGATTCTGCCCTCTTCCTAAATGAGAGATACGCTGACCGCATACTGAGAGACAAACAGATAGAGAAATAAGATTCCATTGGGAAAAGACTTGGACACTTAAGAGGATTAAGTTTCATTCAATATCTCCAAAGTATATCAAACATTTCTATGAGGTTAGCTATGTGATCTGAAGTGACATGCGATTTGACCAACATGTCATCGACATAGACCTCCATTGATTTCCCGATCTACTCTAAAAATATACGGTTAACCAAACGCTGGTAGGTTGCCCCAACGTTCTTCAGACCAAAAGGCATGACTTTGTAACAGTACAATCCTTGATTTGTAATAAATAAGGTATGCTTCTCATCGGGCATGTACATCGGGATCTGATTATACCTCGAGTAGGCATCCATGAAGCCTAACAGCTTGTGCCTGGAAATGGCATCAACGAGCTGATCAATTCTAGGTAAAGGGAAACTCTCCTTCACAAGCTTTGTTGAGATCCGTGAAATCAACACATGTTCACCACTTGCCATTGGGTTTCTTCACCAAAACAGATTGGTGACCCAACTTGAGTAATGAGACACTCGAATGAACCCAATTGAGAGGAGCTTATCCACCTCAACCTTTAGAGCAACATAATGCTTTGGGTCTATGGCTCTTCTTTTCTAGCGAACTAGCCTGACCTTACTATCGATATTGAGGGCATGACATATTACATCCGGGCATGACATATTACATTCGGGCTGATCTCGACCATATCAGCATGAGTTCATGCAAAAACATCTATATTTTGCCTAAGGAAACTCTTTAAATCAGTAGTGAGCTAAGGGCTGAGAGTGCTTCCGATTCTCAACACATGAGTCGACTTATTCTGGTTGACTGATACATTAGATAGAGTAGCAACCGGCCCGTTATGGGAATACTCTTTTTGAACACGAGGATATATGTTGTCTTTCCACTGGATCTGACTGTGGTTCGATCCTACTAATCATTATAGCTTGCTCGGGAATGCCCACTGACTTCCCTTTCCCTTTGCATGCCATCTACATTGCTCTTACATAGTAGTCGTGAGATTCACATTGAGACCCCTTGACTTTCCTACATCCTGTCGGAGTGAGAAATTTCATCTTCAGATGATAGATGGAGGTGACAGCTTTAAAGTTCAAGAGTAGAGATCGTCCCAATATGCCATTGAAAGTGGATGAACAATCTATTATAAGAAATTCTATCATCTTGGTCAATTCGTGGGTCTCACCCAAAGTGACGGGAATTGTAATCATTCTCTTGGGAATCAAATGATCCCTAGTAAAGCCATAGAGTGGGATAGAGGCGGGCTTCAGATCTGCCTCTTTTAACTACATTTCCTCGAATGCTCGCTGAAATAGGATGTTCACGACGCTCCCATTATCCATAAACATTTTGTGGACCTCGCACCGACCTATTTCAACTGCGATGACTAGTGCATCCTCAGGAGGGTGATGCAATCGCATTACATCTTTCTCTGAGAAGGTAATCTCCTCCTCTCTGCACACTTTAGCAGGTCATGACGTCGTGTTTAATACACTCACGAGATCATGATGAGCTTCTTGAGCGTACTTCTCCTGAGCACCTCGAGAATTCCCCGCAATGTGTGGTCCTCCAAATGTAATCCCCATGAAATAGAGACCCTTGCGACCACGACGCTTCTTCCTATCATCCTCCTGATCCTTCTCCCGAATGAAAGTTAGACCATTAACATACTTCTTAAAGTGCCCATTTTTAATGAGGTCTTCAATAGCATGCTTAAAAGCTCGGCATTCATCGTTATGATGCTCATAATCCTAATGATAACGACAATACTTCTTATTGTTTCTTATAGAAGATGGATTTTTCATGGGCTCTGGCTCTTCGAGCATATTAGCTTCTTCTTATTTATCTAGAATAGCTGATACCGATGCATTCAATGGAGTATATTGATTCTTGTCATGATCACGATGAGGGACTTGGGCATAAGATTTCTTAGGCTTAAACCGTTGTTTCTTTCCCTTTCTCTAATAGTCATTAGCCCACTTGCGATTAGGCCTTATACTACTCTATCCCCGGTTTTCCTCCCTCCGATGGGAGCGCTGGTTAAAGGACTGGGGTCGTGGTGATTCAAAGCAGCTACGAAATTTTCAATTCTGAGATATTTCTCAGTGAGGTTGGAGAAGCAAGTAAGGGAAGTATTGTCCTCAGATTGCAGTTTCTTCCACTGGTCGATTTGCAGGCAAACTCCTGCAATCATAAGAGTTTGAACTTAATCTTCGGGTGTATTAGCCACTTTATTTAGCTCCTTATGGAACCTATCAATGTAGGGCTGAAGGGATTCATTCCTCTCCTATTGTATGTTGTTGAGATAACTCAACGACATTGAGAACTTCCTATTAGCCTGGAAGTGTCTAAAAAATAATAAACTCATCTGCTGCCATGAGTTGATAGATCTTGGCAGAAACTATCTAAACCAGCACTTAGCATAGGCAGTCGAAGTCACTTCTAAGCAATGACATTTCATCAAGTTGGAAACTTGGTCAAGCTCCATGAGGTCGTTAAACTCATAGAGATGATCATGCGGATCAGAATTCCCATCAAATGCTCGTATATTGGGCATTCTAAATCTTGACAGGAGAAGAGCAGTAAAAACTGCTAGAGAAAAGGGAAAGGCCTCAGTGACCTGCCCTCGCTCATTCTGTTGAGCTCTAAGTTGATTTAGAGCTTGCTGTAACTCCTCAATTTGAGGAAGCGGAGCCACATGGGGATCACTTTCTATAATGTGGGTTCGCTCCCCACGAGTGCGATTAAGGAAAGACCGCAGATCGCACTCTTCCACTCCTCGACTGGAGCCTTTGGCATACCTTGGCACATGTTGGCTGGAGCCATGTGAAGGCACTGAATGGCTTGGGGAGTTATCGCGACCTGCGTATGATGGGTCTTTCCCTCGCGATAATTGTTGAAACCATCATTCCAAAGATGATGGGAATCTCTATGCCGTGCACTCTTATGGGGGTGCCCATGCGATATGGTATGAGATGACTCATGTTGTGGCATACCGCCAAGTCGCAAAGCTATAGGTATTCTGCATGTTTCACGATCGGTATACACTGGCCCCTTTGAGCCCTTTGGCCTATTGTCAACCACCTGCTTTCTCTTATTCTTAGCCAATTCTTTTTGTCTTGGGTCAACGTGGTAGCACTTGGACGACTCAAAGCTTGCTTGAACTCTAATTAGTTCTTGCTAATGTAAGCTTACGTTAGCCTTGATTTTTGAGGCATAACAGAATGGAACGCTAATATCTTTATAGTTGACAGACACTTAGTAAAAACTTATGGACCTCTTTGATTCTTTCACTAAATATCAAGGGCATTCAATAAATTTGAGATTTGGTTAAAATTGAAGATTGCCTTGCCTTTTATATCAATGATTATCTTAACGTTGAATTAAGTACTCTTTTATTATTATTGTTGTTGTTATTTTAAATATAGATTTAATCAATTCATCATCATAATTTTAAAGATAAATCCGATATATTAAATACAAAATTAATATGTTTATACTATAAATTTCATGAGATATGAATTACTATATAGAGAGATTATTTTCATGATATTTTTAATTAATTATTGATTCACCAAATGCCTATTAAGATTCCTGTTGAGATTTGAGATTCCATTTGAAATTGCAATCGTAATTAATCGACAAAATAATACTTTTTGTTTATCCATAAAAAAAAAAAAAAAAAAAAATGTGTCTTTTAAAACCATAATCTTTCCTTGATATCTAACACAATGCGTGGAAGAATAGTCGAACAACCAGTAGTGGATCCAGGAATTTTTTTTAGGGTAGGCCAAAATAAAAATTTATTATACATTACTATTTTTGTCCATTAATATTTTTTTTAGGGTGTGCCAAAATATATAAATTTACATATTAATATTAAAAAAAAAAAATTTGAGGGTGAGCCAAAAGTGGCTGGATCCGCCACTGCGAACAACCATAATATGTGAACAAAATAAAAAGCATTAGCCAATTCTTAGAAGTATTCTTATAATTTTTTTTTTTTTGGGTACGGTAATTGGTGCCCACCTCTTGCCATTGCTACAACTTGAACTCAAAGAGTCAAGACCACTTAGTCTTTTTAACTCCTCAATCCATCCTTCACTTTAAATATTCTTATAATTTATGTACAAAGTTTATTACTCTTGTAGTGCACTTTTAAAGGTATTTAAAATAAATCTTGATCAATAAATAAATTATGTTTATTTAATAAATCGATTATTTTTGTATATTCTTAAACAGTAAAATAACAAATAAATTAATTGCTTACTAATTACTAATCCTTATGTCTGGCTTAAGAGTAAAAAGGAAAGGAGGGTTCTTTTATTAAATAAATGGAAAAAGTGATGCCATTATGTTAATTAAAAAATAGGAAGGTGGAAAAGTTAAGAAGATCCAACCAAAGAAATGATTAAAATTTGTAAACATTGAGTTGAGATATTAAGAAATTTGTTTTTTATGTGTAAAATAATGAATGTTTAGTACATTTCCATAATGGCTTGTTGATTGGAAAGCATGGAGAATCGAAATATAGATTGAACTAAAAATGGTCAAGACAAGCACGATAAACAGCTATAATTTGTCGCCACACACGTGTTGTAACAGTAACAGACAAGCGTGGCGTGGGGTAGCCATCAACTAATAATTCCAACGCGGTTGCATTAGGATCCGTCCATATGTCAGTTATCACCACAATTTTCACTATCCATCTAATGGAGGCTTTTAATTCTTCAAATAATATTAAACTAAAAGGTAGGAAGGAAATTTGATAGTATTTATTAACTCATAATGGTGTAAATTTTAAGGATTCATTACTGATAAAAAGATATGTGTTATTACATTATAACTCAGTGGTTCTATTTTTAACCCCTCACATAATAAGCCGGCCCAGTGGACTGGAATATGCGAAGTAACGGCCCCAGGATTTCTGTCCCAAAGCCATGAGAGGCCTAGCCATTATTGGGTCAACCTAATGAAAAAGAATTCACCATTTAAGAATGAAAAAAGAATTCAGTATTGAAGGTACAGACAATAAACCATGAGAGACATATATGGTTGAGCACTTGAGGTAAATATGAGTATGGTGAGGATCTTTTTCCAATTCAAACAGACAATAAACCTGTTAGAAGCCATATCTTTAAATAGAGAAGGAAATCATTGCAGAAAACCAAACTATGAACTCAAAAATAAATAGATCAAGATGAAGAAACAGGGGAAGCATTATCGAAAGTAGTTCCCACATGCTGAATTACGAACCCATAGATCTTTCTCTTTAACTGCTCAATCTTTGCAATGAGTATATCATCCTTGCTTGAAACCTTATGGTCCAACCATTCATTCACACGCTTCAACTGCGACAGAACTGTTGCAATAGAACCACAATCCATAGGAAGAGTTACACTTCCATTAATTGCACACTCTCCAAATACCCGGAAACCAGCATCGAGCAACTCCTCAATAAACCGTACAAACCACACTTGCATCTCAGACTGCAAATTCCTTGCAAGCTGCACAGTTTCTTTCATTCCATGACCTCTTGTCCATGTCTCAACGCTAGAATGGGTGGCTGTTGTTGTACAACTACCCTTTAGTTGGTGTTGTGCATTCAGAGATTTTCGTTTCGACAAACTTTTCTGCAGAGTTGAAGGAGCTTCGTTGTTTTGGGTGGTTAGAAGAGAGACAATCTCAAGATCAGTGGCCAATGCAGCTTCAACCCAAAGAGAAGTGGATTTTGACTGCTCAGTCGAGATATTATCACGATTCGTGAAAGAAATATGATTAGCCCCAACAGATTCAGCAATTCCACTATATTTTACGACGTCATTGTAGATTGAAAAGAATCTATCGATTGTGAGCAAAGGATTTCCAGACTTTGATGTAGAAGAGAGTTGGGAGAACATGCTGAAATAGATAAAAGCAGTAAATTTACACCAAACCAATTACACATGTTTATTATAAAAATTTACTCAGCAAAAGGACTCAGGAACACAGAATACTTAAAACAAATTATAAAAATGATATCTATATATCATTTAGATTACTCATTGCATCAAAACGGGAGGCAGGGATTATGATTACCTTAAACACCTTACAAGAGACTCGGTAGCAATGGCCTCCTCTAAAGCTTCAGCCGCTGCTTTAGCAGCAAGAACTTTCCTTTGCATAGCCTCCTACAGTCAATCAACAAGTAAAAAGATCAAATTTAGTCTTCAAAATAAAGTGATTAAACGGGGAGAGGATGCCTATAATTCGTCAATAGCCAAGCCTCATTTTAGTCCTTAGACTGCAAATTCTAATTTCTGCCAAGTGAACTTAATTCCATACCTTTCCCAGTCGTGCGAGATCAGAGGAGACTGAATCCAGTGGAACACTACCATCAGTCCATTTTTTTTCATGAACTGTAATTCCTAGAGCTCCATAACTCAAACTGGTTTCTGGCGAACTTGGTTTAGTGTCCTTCTTGGTTGAAGAATCATCACTGACCGACTTTCGACTAACATCACTTAGACGTCTAGAAATAGCAGCCTGATAACCAGCAGAGAATATTAAAAATCTATATCAAAAACAAATATCTTCTTAGCAACTAATTAGTAGAGCATTACCTGAGTTCGCAAAATGGATTGCAGATCTGGCTTATTATTCTTTACAGCGGCCTTTTCTTTCTGCTCTCCGGAACCCGGCACAAGAGGTGACTCATCCCAACTCTTTCTACCATTCTTGACCTCTGAAAGTTTGGAAATCCCGGCAACAATCGTTGCCATCTTCTTCTTCCCACCAGAATCCGCAACAACAGGTGAAAACTTCACTCCTGACAACCTTCTCCCAGGAGAGAGCGAAGCTCTCCGAGGATTTGGTGAAGCCTGCTTTCTTGCATTTGGCGAAGGCTGCCGGTACCTTGACGGAACTATTATAGCTGGCTCCCTCGCCGTCTTCCGATTATCCTCTTTAGCAGCAACTAGGCTAGGCACAACACATTTTGATGGCACCGGAGATGCAGATCTCTTCACTTTGCCAGCCGGAGATGGATCTCTCTCAACCACTGCCACATTCTTCTTTCCAACCGATCCTGATCGCTTTGCTGTGGCCGGAGATGAAAACCTCTGTGGTGGCTTATCTAAAACTGGCTTGCTTTCATCTGATTTCGGAATTGTGACGTTGTCTCTGGGTGCAAGAGCTTGCCTCGTTTTAATTTTTTCAATTTTAGTATCTACTTTGGATTCATTGTTTTCTTTTCGATCGGACTTCTTGTTGGACAAGTAAACCGCAATTGGATCTACGGAGTACTCCGAATCAGACACTGGTTGAATAACAAACTCTCTTTTTGAAGAAGAAATGCGCGCAATAAGAGGTTCAGGAGTGCCTAAGAATGTGTGGCGGCCTGCGATTGGACGAATTCCGTTGACACGAGGGACGGGAGAGTCGAACTCAAAGCGGTCAACGTGAACGAACTGGCCAAGCTGGAGGCGGTTGGTGAGGATGAGTTCGGTGTCGTGGTCCGAGAGGGAGACATAGGTCGAGTTGAGGGAGTCGGAGAGCTGCACGTAGAAGCCGTGGTTGGGCCAGAGGTCGGAGCCGGCGAGACCAGGTACAATGCCGATGATTTGGAGGAGAGCGGAGCGGTGGTCCCCGGTGACACGGGTCGTTGAGTTCATGGATTGGAGGAGTTTTAGAAGGATTCCTGGAGTGAGAGAGGCCATTGGGGTTGTGTTTGTGAGCGTGAGTGTGAGTGTGAGTGTGAGTGCGAGACAAACTCTGAAGATGAGACCGATGAGTGTTGCAGGGTGGGGAAGTAAAGACGGGGAGCATCTATGGCTGATTTGGCCGTTATGAGATTTCAAATTCAAATGCCCGCTAATTTTCCTTCTTTCAAATTCATGTGGGGCCAAACTGGGTGTAACGGATTAATCAAAACCAGGTGATACGCTAGAGTAGTACCGTAACGGCGTAACTACCGTTACGTATTTGGAGATTGGGTAGAAAGACTTTGAAATTGTAGTCCTCGTAGCTTTTTTTTTTTTTTTTTTGAATTTTCTTTTTGGCTTATTTTTTTCCTTAAATTTTGGGGTTCCGACACATAGAGAATGGTACTGTCAAATTATCCTTGACAAATAAAATAATAAATTACTTTTTAACCCCCAGATTAATATAATTAAATAACTATCTTACTTTCAAATTTATTTCAATAACACCATCTTCTTCAACCTCCGCTTCTTCGTGGCCACCCGTGACCTCCTCTGCTGCACGATTGCCGTCATTGGAACATCCTGACACCACCAAACACATCCCCTTACATCCCTCATCAAAACCCCTATCATCTCCACCTCTTTCCACCACCAAATTGTTGGCGCCACTCATTATGGAATCGCATGGTTTTGTCAATTTCTAGTTGATTCTGACAACAAAAACCTACCCTAACACCACCTTTTGATCCACCGGTGTCCCCTCTCTAAAACCCCCACCACCCCAAGCTGCGATTGCCTGTTGGTAGCTGCCACCACTCACCCAACGACTTGCATGACAATTGAAAATGGGTTTTAAATTGGAGTTTGCTTTGAAGCTTGGTTGAAGGGAAATTGATTGTTTATGGAAGTGTTTTCTTGTGATTGATTGATTGTATTTTTTTCTAGCCGTTTTCCCTATCGCCAACCACCAAAACCACCTGCCTTTGGACTACACACACCACTTACTCGACCCTTTGTCCCTATCATCTCCACCCCTTTACACCACCAAATTGTTGGCGTCGCTCACTGTGGAATCACATGGTTCTTTTTAATTTCTGGCTGATTCCGACAACAAAAACCTACCCTCACACCAACTTTTGATCCACCGACATCCCCTCTCTAAAAGCCCCATCACCCCAAGTTGTGATTGCCCGTTGGTAGCCGTCACCACTCCCCCAACGACGTGCACGACAATTGAAAATGGGTTTTAAATTGGAGTTTGATTTGAAGCTTGGTTGAAGGGAAATTGATTTTTTATTGAAATGGTTTCTTATTATTCATTGATTGTAATTTTTTCTAGCCGCTTTCCCTATCGTCGGCCACTAAAACCACTTGCCTTTGGACTACACCCACCACCTACTCAATCCTTTGCCCCAACCAACACCCAAGCACATCTCCCCCTGTGCGCTACTCTCGTGCACATCTCCAGTGACTGTGCACAACATTGCACACACAAGCTCGTGCGAAAGCCAAATCTGACCACCGCGAGGGCCAAGAAGCAACCATTTGGTTGCTGCTTTTGGCCCACACAAAGGCCAAATCTAACCGTCGTGAGAGAGATTTTAGAGAGAGTGGTTGTGAGAGAAATTTTAGATGTGGAGGGTTATTTTGAAATTTTATTTTCATTTTAGATTTAATACAGTACAAATGACCACTTAACCCTTTAACTGTTACATTAAACAATTTTTTGTTAATTTAAGGGTAGAAATTTGGAATTTATGAAATCAAGGGTAGAAATCGAACTTCACTATTAAAATGTTTCACTTGAGCAATCAAATTCATTGTTGAAAGTAAATCATTTGCATCCCGATTTTGGTGTAAGACTGTACGCACTGTTGGGCTAACATATCCAAAACAAGCAGCCGAGGGAGGTGAATTTGTTCAAGTGTAGGCTGATTTGCCGCCAGGAATCGCACCTTAGTTTTGTGTTCTTATTGCTGTGCCGTGAAAGAAAGAGCTACTTTTGCATCCATAATCAAACCAACCAGATGATTCTCTTCCCCATCATCAAACTCAGTTGTGAGATTATAATCCATTTCACCATCGGTAAAAATTGACAAAAAGCATTATGTCTGGTCATAGAAACTAAAAACAAATACAAACTCTCAGAAAGTATGAAAATTAACCTATTGTCATGGACAGAACACCCTTTTGGCGTACTAAGAGACTATGAGAATCCTCCAATTTAAATTTTAAAATGCTTGAGTAATTCATAGAAAGGAAATGTATGGCTACCGTGGTGTAAAAAATTCAGACATTTGATCAATTTTTCATCATAAGTGAACATGGAGAACACGGGGGAGGAAAGTTAAAGCTTTGTTATTTTCTTTATTTTCTATTTTCTCATATACATTTACACCACAAAAAATAAGAAAATCATGAGGAACACAACAAGTACAAAAATATCTTGATCATGAGCCAACGGTTGGATGATATACCGTTAAGGTACCTGGCCAGTTGGTTCTGCGCTCCTTCCACATTTGATAGTGTATCGTCCATGTTCTCATCAATGCTGCCAGAAACAGATGATTCAAGTAATGACTATAAATATGATAAATGGTAATAGTCATCTTTATCCCTTTAAAGTTCAGTAAATGTAACCCTAAGAGTTGAGGTCATCGATAAAAGCTCTTGATTAAGTGATTCGTTTTAGAAGTCCAAGAACATATAGGGCAGGTCACTGGATTTCTGGGTACGAAAAAAGGAAAAACAAAAACAAAAAAACAGTCAAAGGTTACGCCATTCTATTGACTTGTTTCTCAGTATGAAGTTGAATTAACTCCTATCCAGTGCGTCCACTTCCTTTGGCATGCAGATGTCAGCAATTACATAATTCATCATAAAATGACATTATTTAATCAGCCAAAATTTCAGTACATGTGAATTGCTGAGGTGCCTTTCTTTCAGCAAAACAGTAACCACAGCTTAATGATTTGGAAACTGTTTCCATCTAGCAAGGATCCAAATCTGCAAACTTATAGTTTCACGTTATTCTCTTCGATAGAAACACACTGTAGAAGCAGGAGAGCTGCTCATATGTGTCCTTGTACTGGTAATAGATAATATGTATCCAGCCACATACACAAGTTTCTTATGATCATTAAATCCATAATAATGAACAAACCTGATTGCAATCTCTCCTTGCCGTGATACAATGCTTGCCAGTTGTGTAAAAATGTTACACAGTTCATGGATAGTTGATTCCACATTATGAAGGGCTTCAGCTCTACTCTGCATGTAGCTGTCTTGTAGTGGAGCCGCCAACTACTGCTATTATTGATGATGATGATGCTGCAATAATGGCTAAGATTCCCCATCTGCTGGTTTGCTGCAAATTAGAAACAAGAAATTATTAGTGGGAAAGGGAATGCAGGGATCATGTTCCATTTCAATCCCCACCCAAGAAATGAAAGCCAAGAACCAAAATGCATATGTATTTTCTTATTCCTTAAAATGTGGATAGAAATGGGCAACACTCAAAACACTAAAATAGAGTTCTCATCCCCAGAGATAAAGAAAATCCTGGATAAAGGTAATTTCAACCCTCCAAGTACAACCTTTCACTTTATAGAGTTTATGGACTTGTTATGAACTTCAAAAATTTTATAAAAAGAAAGAAAAAAAAAATTAATTAAAAAAATAAAGCTTAAAAAATTATTGGAGACAAAAGATTCCAATCCTAAATTCAGAGTTCCAGAGGCTTTTCTTTCACAAAGACAACAGATGGACCACACATCTGCCCAAAAGATCACATCATTTAACTAAATGCCTAATTTAAAACAGTTCGAAGGAGTTGTGATTTTCACCTGGGAAATAATTGGGATGACGATACAGAACCATTAGCCCACGGAGGAGGAGGAGGTGTTGTTGATGCCTCAGCAGCAGAACTAGAAGCCAGAGGACGCTGGCGAATAAAAGGATTTGTAGACTCTTTTGAAGCAGTAGAAGAAAACAATTGCCTTCTGTTCTCATGGACCTTCAGGTTCTGCATGTTATGTACATAAAAAAGACAATGCTTAGACGCATGAAACTGACAAATAATAAAAGCTTACGAACCCTTTCAAGTGACCTAATTGTACATCTAATCCGCATGGTGGGGACTTCTTTAAACTCCTTCATTGTACCCATCAAGCGGTTCTTTAGGTTATCCACAACTGTGGTTGAATGGGTTGTTGTGTCACTTGAGATATTCCCACTTTCATTTTGGGAGTTGCAAAGAAATTGGAGGTCTACTGAAGCTGAATTGAGTGCACTGATATCTTGTTTTACCAGAGCTGTCAGTTCTTGGATCTCCAGAGTTGGATCATCAAACACTGATGTTCTCTTTGCCACTGGTGAGAAAGCAAGGCAAACACGTTAATACATGTTGCCCCTCAATAACAAGTACAGTTATTATTATTATTATTATTATTATTATTATTATTATTTTGATGACAAATTAGAGCCAAATTGCAGCTGATTGAGATTTTCAGCAATGTCAACGTTAAGCTCCTGATGCATGTATCTGGTACTCTAATTCGACTTTATGTCCGGCCAAAATACAACAGAGGAATCATATTCACACCACACATCCAAGCACAAAAAACAAAAAAAAAACAAAAAAACTTTAATGTTTATCAAACGAAAAAAACTCTCAAATTGAAGCATTTTCAGCAATAAATTGAAATAGAAATATAATCTAATACCAACTTTTATACTGTTTTACATACACAAATCATATATAAATTAGAAATATGACAATGTGAAAATTATATACGTAAGTATGATCAATATTCCTAATAAGTTCACTAATAAACTAGCCAGGAAAATTATCACATGAAGTAACTAGCTGTACCTTCAAACTTTGATTTACTCACCTAATGATTATTGCTGGTAAATCATTGACAGACATCACAACTTCCACCTTCACCAAGTTTCACTAAAACTAATTAACAGCACCAAATTGCCATTATAATAAACTAGTACCACCTCCTCTTGCCGAGATGCAGCCACAACCATATATCACTGCACCAGCAACTTATAGACTACAATCAAAATAGCAACCACATTCCACATCCATATCAAATCTGACTAGTTCTAGATTAGCTACATATTTCAATTGCAACAACACCCATGACATCGCCATCAACTCGCCACACATTGCTCAACTTAATTCATAAAATCGTATCACAAAATCGTATTACTCGCAAAATATCTATGATTCCACCAAATTGCACTGTTAATAAACCGAATTTTCTACCTTATTTCCAAGGACTACACAATGTAAAACATTGAAACTCATCCATAATAATCACAACATACACGAATAGCACAAATAATTTACGATATTCACCAACGTTTACAACAAATTCGAAGACAATAATTAAACATATATGTTCTTACATTTGGCGAGCTTAGCCAACTTCTGTGATGTCTGGTGGATCCCATACCCGATCTTTGAAGCCCTTTTGTTGAATTTTGACTGAATCGCCACCGCAAATTTTCAATCATCGGCCTTCGTGATGGCGCTACTCTTATTTGATGGAGACGCATTAGATGACTTCCTCGGCCTCTCTGCTACACTTAAAAACTCTTGCGTTAAAACTCTTGCGTTCTATCTCGGTAAGATGATTGTCCCGGTTTCGGCAGCATCTCTCAATCAATTGTTAATAACTTCGTCCAAGTAAAATTGAAAAGAAATGAAACAATTATAAATCACAACTGGTATATACACAATTTCGCTATCTATGGGTGGCTGCGTCTGAGCAAAGTGCTGAAATTAGTGATCGATCTAGCAAAATTGGGAGATCTGAAACCCTAACCCAGTGTTAGAGTAATGAAACGTCGGCGTTTCGTTTCAATATTTGCATTTTTATTATTGCTCGGTGAGCCGATCTACTTTTTTTTCAATCGACGGGGAATAATTTGTCAATGTATCCGCTATACGGCACCGTTGAGGGCTTATGGCCTCCTAACTTCAACACGCTGTCACAACTGATGGTGAATTGGTGATGGAGACGTTTGCTGCTGTGCTTTACATAATGATATTTTAATTAATATCCCAGTGTTTTAAGTTTAACTTTTCAAAAATAAAATTTTAAGTTTAATATGTCTGCGTATTGAAACGGAGTTAAAGATTTTTTTCTCACCCAAATAATGGCATATTACCTACAAAATTTTAAAACATCATTTTACTATCCAAATTTATATTTTGGTGACGAATTAAGGGTAAACTCAGTCTAAACTATTGAGACGAACCATTATTCATGCTATAGAATTTTCAGCAAATTAATAGGTATTTGGCCTAGATACCCTCCGTTTTCCAAAACTCTGATACCATTTACACCCAAATAATATTTGTTAGATACGCCCAAATAATATTTGTTAGGAGTCTAACAAATATTATTTAGGTGTAAATGGTATCAGAGCTTTGGTAAATGGGGGGTAACTAGACCAAATACATGTTAACTTGTTGAAAGCTCTATAGCATGAATAATGATTCAAATGATGAAGTTTGTGTGAATAAGACTTGTTTTCATTTGGATCATGGACTCAAGGGAAAACCGAAAATCAGTTAAATACTGTCGTAGTCATAGATAAGCCAGAGCTTTTGACCCAAGAGCTTGATAACTTAGACAAGAGAGTGAATTATACGGTGTATCATATATTTGCTCTAAACAAAGAATTGACTCAGATCGGAAGACAAATTGAAAAGGTCAATTTTGTACTTCAAAAGGTCAAGACACTAGAACATATCTTAACTATTTTACTAAGCAGGTAAAATAAGAGATGTCCTTAGTTTTAAGTGACATTGAACAAGTATGGCCTATTAAAGGATATACGGAACAAGAGGATAAACATGCGTGTTAGATCTCTGTACCAGAAACCCAGATATGCGAGAAGAGTATCTAAGTTGGCTCGGAGTAAAGTGACTTTTGGATGCTATTCAAAAGGCTTTGAGTCAAGGGTGCTCAAAGGTTTTATGCTTTATCTGCCAGATTTCAACCATTGAAGTTGTCGAGTCGGAACTTCGGAATAAGTGGTTGGAAAAAGCTGAGGCGGTAATTCCTTATTGGTACGACGAATCTCAGCTGGATCCAGATCTTGAACCATATAAAGAGTCAGATTTTGCGGCTAGCTTAAGGATTGATTCAGATTGACCATGGGTGGTCAAGACATTCTAGATCAGTTTGTGGCAAGTCTACAGGAAAAATATCCTAGATTGCCTCCAAGGTATGCACAATTCGTTGCCAAGGAAACCCAAGGTGATTGGGAAAAGGCAGAAAGGCTCTTTATGAAAAGAGTAAAGGAAGAAGACTTTGTTTCTAAAGCAGATGGCAAACAGAAGATTGACATTCCAGAAATTTCTTCTTCTAATGTTGAAAGAATCAGCAGGCATTATGAGGAAGAAATGAAGAGACAAAGAAAAGGGAAAGAAACTGGAGGTCTAAAAATTACTCCAGGACCTAAAAAGGCGAAGCTTGATGAGCTAATCTCTAGATTCAAGGAATCTGAGTTTAAGGATGATCCGTTTGAAGGAATTTGTAACCCTTTGAATTCTTTCGAAGGATTCCTTAAGGAAATCTCAAAAACCCGAATACAAACAAACCTATCCCACTAGGATAAGGTCAGAATTTGTACCTAAGGGTATACCTCATATGGTGGAGATACCGTCCAGTGGAAGTTTCCTAAATATCGATTACGTTACAAATGTTACTGACGCAATTGAGGCATGGGAAACTGTTAACTAGGTTCATTGCAAAATAAGGCCTTTAGACTCAGTGATACTTACAGATTTCTAAGATCCACACTGCAGGGAGCTTCTGGAGAAGTTTAGAAGCTGTTATGGGTCTGTTAGATACTCTAAGGGACTTGAAGAATGCAGAGGCTATTTTTGCACTCTTTAAGGATATGCTATGTCGAGAGTTTACTGGGATAACTATAACCAGTATGAATCTTACAGAGGTAGTTGTCTTAGAAGCTTTGACAAAGCTTAGGCTTTGTAACATGTGTTTATTTGAAAATTTCGTTTGTGAATATAGACGATATTTTTATCAGTTTCTTGGTGGCACACAAGAAGTCATGAAGAATACTTTCTTTGCTAAGCTTCCCCAAGGATGGGATAAGACAGCAAACGAGGCGTTTAAGCTTCTAGTCGAAAAGAATCATGTTGTTGATTCTTTGGAGGACGAATAGAAGCTGTTAGACAGCTCATGAGAACACGATGTTTGAACGCCAAGTTGGATAAAGAGGCCAGGAGACTTGAGTTTAATGAATCTTGTTGTCAAAACTTTGATGGAGTGCCAGGACAATATAGTTGTGAGTCGAGGAATTCGACTAAACATCAAAGTTGGAAAAACCATATGAAACGGAAAGGATTGTTTGGTAAAAGGAATTTTAAACCAAAATGTTTCTGTAATATGGTAAAAAAACCTATTACTAATAAACGGAATCTTCTGGATTATGAAAGGTTTATTAGGCGAACAGGGAAAGGTCTACTCAATGCTAAGAACGCGGAGCACGCAAGTATTGTGCTACTTGCCCATCTAGGAAAAAAGGCAAAAGATTGTAATTGTTGCTGGATTTATGGTGACAAAAATCATTTTGTGGATAAATGTCCTCACGAGGGAAAAAAGAAGGCAACAATAAGATTTTTGGAAATCAACGTTGAGAATCTAACTTCTGAATTTGAGCCAGTTTGGGGATACGAAATTAATTCGGATGACGAGGTTTATGAATTAATTTTAGATTACTCTGAAGATTCAGATTCTTCAAAGGATGACTCAAAAGATATGACTTTTGAGGAACAATCTTCAAATCTTCAACGCATAGGTATATTCATGCAAAGAACTGGAAGTTTTAATGAATATCCTAGGAATAACGAAATTGGTGATGAGGATGATCTTATCCCAATTAGAAATGGAGATGAAAATCCTAACTCGGTAATTAGTTCATCATCTAATTACGAGGATCACTCGGGTAACCTAGATCATTGGGTAATTCCAAGGTTAACACTTAGATAGGTTTTTGAGAAACGCTTTAAGAGGTTATTTAAAGCTGAAGGCTTGGAAAATATACATGAAAAACCTATTCGTGTAGCTTTATCTCAATCTCAAGAAGGTGAATTGATACTCTCGAACGATGAGTGGCTACAGAAGGTTAAGGGTCTTGCCAAACGAGCAAATGGCAAGTACAACTATGTACAACCTGGTGTTGTACAAATACATGTACAGGGACTATTCCGTGGATGAATGAATGTACCTATTCAGGTTGCCCTATTGGACAGACGATGGCTTACGTTCGAAAAAGCTTTAGTTGGCGGATTTCATGCTAACTTAGCTTTGGGAGATGCCTATGGGATTGTTGAACCAAGATATATGGTTGGTCTTAAGGATCCAAATCTTAAAGGGATTATGGTCCTTCGAATTCATATTTCAAGACTAGAAGACTTAATGGCTTCTAGTGATGGAACAGCAATTCAGTATAGGTTGATTTATCAGTTGATAAATTCACTTAATTCTATACGAATGAACTCCAGTGTAGATATTGAAGTTCATGGCTCGAGACAGGATTATATAATTCCAATTCGACCTACGATAGTCAATGCTAAGGCTCTTACGTGGCCGAAACGATGGGTTTTGGAATACTCAACGCAACCCAGTGTGGTGGAATTAAACCCAAATTGGGGAATTCAGATCCAAGAACTTGATAATGAGGTTGAGGTTACTCTTCCTACGCCTAGAAACTCGGTGTCTTTAAAACGGAATAAAGAGATTCAACCTATAATGTCAAAGAAAAATATACTTGAAACAGATGACACTGCTAGTGAAGTTGGGAGCAGTAGTAGTAGGAAAATAGTCGAATATAAATATGTTCAAATTCCAGTATATGAAGATGAAACCTCAAGCACGAAAACGATGATGAGTCATGAAATGCATTGTCATGCGATAGTTCAAGGAACTATTGACACTTATATTCGTGCTAAACTGTGTTTTCCAGAATATGAGGAATATACTCTGGATGTTTTTGTAGACACAGGAGCAACCAAATGTATTGCAAGGAAACAATGTTTTCCATGAGAGTTTTGGAAACCGTTGGAAAAACCAATCCTAAATACAGTTGCGGATGGAGGACAAAGTATGATCACGGATGTAGTTGAAAACATGGGTTGTACTATTAAACGAGAAACTATTTACTTTAAGAGAAGTCCTGATAGTGGATTACCTAGAAGTAGATTTTATTCTTGGGAATAGCTTTCTGCGGGGGCAATCAGAAGTTAGGCCATTTACTCAAGATAACGACCATATTATCCTTGGAGGTCTTCTTGCCTTAGTTTCACCGGTCTAAAACTGTTTCTCACTTTCGAAACTTGATAATGGATGATTCCATCTGAAAAAAAGGTAGAATGGTTTAAGAACAAGGTGATGTTCTTAGGCGTTGAGATAGGTGAAGGAGGTATTCAACTCCAAGAACATATCTCGAAGAAGTTGTTGGAGTTCCCAGATGTGCAAGAAGATAAGCACACGTTCCAACAATTTCTTGGATTAGCCAATTACATGTGCGAGTATGTTCTTAATCTCACTAATGTAATCAATGGCTTGACACTTAAAGTTAGTGATAAAGTGCCCTGGGTTTGGACACTTGAAGATACTAACTGTGTTAAGCGGACCAAAACATTGACAAAGCAATTAAAAGCTTTAAAACTCCTGGAAGATAATGATGCGCTTATTATAGAAAGAGATGCATCTCATTTGTATTGGGGGGTGTGCTTAAGGCTAAAGGTACTGATAATATTGAACGGATTGTTCGATATGCGTCAGGAAAATTCTCTCTTGCTGAGATAAACTATCATGTTCATGAAAAGAAAGTTTTAGCAGCGAAAGAATATATTGACCAATTTTGATTGTTCGTAATCAGTCAAGAATTTACTTTAAAGATAGACTCTAAATATTTAAAAACTTTTATAAAACTGTTTTTAAAGGATGGCAAAGCTAGACTAATCAGATGGCAAATTTGGTTTGCAAATTATAGAATCAAATTTGAGTATATTTCTGGTAAATCTAACTTTGTTGCTGACTTTCTATCCAGACATTTCTCTGAGGAATTGTAGGATAATGGCAGACAAAAAGGAAACTGGAAATCACTTCTCATGTTCCAAGTGTAAACAACGAGGACACTTGAGAAGGAATTGTCCCTTAAAGATAACTTTAGCTCTAAGGGTAATTGGAAAAAAGAGGGTAGTGCAGATAAGCAGGTTATTTCTACTCCTAAGCAGGTTACTGCAATAAAGCAGATTAAAGAAGGAAAGAGTCGAGACTATGACTCTGATACTTTGGAAAGAAGAAACCCAAAGTTTCAATGCTTGAAAGGTACTTCTACGAAGGAAATTACATCTGAAAAAGAGATTACTCCCAAGAAGGAAAAGCAAAAGACTCAGAAGAAAGCAATGGCTTGCTGGTCTTGTAAACAGGAAGGACATGAAAGGGCTAATTGTCCACTACCAAAGACAAACAATTATGAGGCTTCATTGTCAGGCGCTGCAAGCATGGTGACTCCACACACTCCACAAAAGTGGTTAATTGACATAGATATTTGTGAGAGGTTTAGTTTTCCAGAAGACTTAAGATTAACTCCAGCTAGTCAAACACTCTGGGAGGATCTTGAAACTCAAATTAGGATTGCATTGGTGACAGGACAAGGTGAAGTACAGCTGCAAAGGTGTTTAGAGAAATTAGCGAGAAGGCTAGCTTGGCTGGAAACTGATAAACTGTTTTATGAAGACGAGGAGTTCAGAGGAACTGCTCTGCTTTATGATGCAGTAATTCAAAAAAATTGAGGTAATGAGAAAATGTCATATGTTTGATATCATAAATCTCAAACTCGAAAATTTGAATGATTTAATAGTGAAGTTAAGAAAAACTGACTTGGTGGATTTAGTCCAAGGATTAGTAATTTATCCTAATGGAACTATGGAATTGTTTGTTCCATTGAAAACCTTTAGAAAAGGTTATTACAGAAACCTTTAGAATAAAGGATGGATCGATACAATGGAAATTGATGTACAGAAAGCGATGGTGGACCCAAATATGCTAGACACGGTTAAACAGACGCCCTGTGTATTGAATAGGAAGGTCGACACTTTCACTTGCATGATTACTTCCTCATTACAAGAGAACTATAATATTCAACTTGTACATATATGAGAATTTCTTGCAGGAGAACCATGTTACCGAGTTATGTTAGATAACGAGGTAAAAATGAGATCTTATGCACTAGAAGAAATTCAAAGAAAAGAAACGGAAGATTGGATGAGGTTGCATATTACAAAATTGCTACTGGTTAAATCCAAACTGGAAGAGCTTGTTAAAGCAGATGCTACTATCCATATCCATAATGGGATAGTGGTAGTTTTACCAAACAGGTATGCAACAATCCAAGATACACTCTTCAAACATAACCAAGCCTAGTTAGGAACGTTATTAGAAGGGTTTGATTTAGCCCATCTATGAAAGCAGACTTTAATGGAATGTACTATTGATTTTCTAAGGTTGGTCTTAGCTCACGACCAGGAAGCCCAAGAAGATAAAACTTTGAAAGATTTTATTGATTTTGTAGAAGTGGATAACTTTAAAGATTGATAAAAATCTAGAGGATAGAGATTTGGACTACCGAAAATGTTCAACACATAACACGCTGACGTGTATCAAACAGCAGAAGATAACACGTGGACATCCAGGATTTTGCCGACAGAATTCAACAATCAGGATCAAAAGAAGGCTTTGGATGTTGTGTCGTTATCATTTGTAATAATTGTATCCTAATGTGTAAGACACATGTGAGACATATAGACCCTAGTGTTATTTTCTTTAGGGTCTGCTTGGGAGTTTTTTTTCCCCTGGTTTTGAGGGGTTTTTAATTAGACTGGTTTTGAGGTGTTTTTAAACCATTACTTGCCAGATTTTTTATGCACTGGTTTTGACTGGCTCAAAAACCCCCCAGAACCAGTATAATGTATTTTTGAGGGGTTTATAAAACACTCCAAATCGGGGTGTTTTGGTTGGTTTTAAAATTTTATTCCACAAATATCCTATCCACTATAGAACTATCCCAATTACATCAAAAAAAAAAAAATTATCATATTATGCAAGTCTTCAACCGTATTAAATATAAAACAATTTTAAACAATCATAAAAAAAAAAAAATTATTAAAATCTCATTTCTAGATACTTTCTTGGAAAAGTAGAGTTACAATTCTTCAATCATTGGCGAAGAATGATAAGAAAACTTTATCACATTTGAAATTATAAAATACTAATAAGTAGAAAACAAATAAAGAACTCTTACCTTATAATTGATTAAAAAAAACTTCAAAGTACTAGCTAGAGTTGGGGTATTTTTATAGGCATATATGTAAATTTATCATTTTAAAAAACTGTTAGAATCGCTAGAAAATAAACTCCTAAGCATAGGTTGGGTGTTTTAAAAACCACTACTAAAAACCCTTCAAAACCGCTACGATAATTTACGCTCAAAACCACTACAGTGGTTTATCCTCATAACCGTTACCATGAAAATCCCAAGCGGACCCTTAGTTTAGATGTTATTTTCTTATTAGTTTATGAGTCATTATCAGTAGTTGACGAAATTGACCATTCAGCTTTAGTTGGTGATTGATTAAGACCGCTTATCTTATCTTTTGTTTTCTTTTACGGATTCAATTCATTTTGAAATCCGAACTTCTCTATATAAGGAGAAGCTTATGTACACTTTATTCAAAAAAAAATTAATAATATTTTCAGTTTGTGAAAAGTTCATTATCTCAATTTCTTGATTTACTTTAAATTGCATACACAAAGCAAGGAAAAAGGTTCATTCAAGAAAATTGATACCAGGTATGAACTAATCTTTAAAACTGAATCTATATATTTTTCTCTCAAATTAACTAACTAGGTTGTTTAGTGATGAAATGTTGGATTTTGGTGGTTAGGATTTATCGGAATTTAACTTGGAGGGACGACTATGCAAACTCTAATCGCTCGATTGCCAGCTATTAGCAAGGTCGGTGAAAGTAGGGTTTTAGGGGTTTTGGTGAGTGATGATTGGAGAAGAGAATAGTAGTGGTGTAGAGTCGCAACGATGTCAGAATCATAAACGGAATATAAATTTGAATAGTAAAATAGTATTTTAAAAGTCTATGGGTGAGAAAGTGTCATTAAGTTATTATTTGGTTGGGAAAAAGTCGTTTACTCATTTAAATATTTCAAATTTAATATGAATACATTTTTGTAACATTTATTCATTTAATTCCTTTCTGACTCATGCATTTAATGATTATCTGATGTAAATAAAATAAAATCCTGAATCAACTTCCGTTACCTCAAATTTCTTTTCTTATTTTATCACCTTAAATTGATTAAATTTTCTCAATTTACTGTCTTCCCCGGTTTATCAGAGTAGTTATGCAATAACAGTACCTCCATCTGAGATTGAATTTAAGAACAATAACACATATAGAAGAGAGTATGAAATACTATTACTATTTGGTTAACCAATTTACTTGATATTGCAGATTGCAGCCCAATATCGATGTTAGGACTAAGGGGAGTATTAAACACTATTACTATTTGATTTGGGCCACGTACTTTTAGAATTTTAACCAATTTTATGCTTCAAATCAGAGTCACATTCTACTGAGATTCTTTAAATGGTTGCATTCACCATCACAATCACAAAGCCAAAATTTATAAAACTAAAAGACAAAGCAATTTCTGATAAAATTCTACAGGAGAATATAAAATTCTATCAATTTTGGGGTAATTTATAATAGTGGTTACATGCAGATAGAATCTAACATAGAACAAGTGCAAAAACCATAAATCCCCCAACTACTCTTGCCAATGTATCTAAAACTCCTGTCTGCAGAAGCAGTGCAGAATGAGAAACTATCATCACAGGGAACTCACAGTCACCTTCAGATGGATCCTTGTCTGTAATAATGGCCAATCCAGAGAAATCACAGTTCCAAGGATGTTGGTCATTAATCTGAAAGTACATATTGAAAGCATACGAAGCATTTCCTCTGGCACTTAGGTGATTGCAGGAAGATCCATAACTCAAAGCAGTACAATCTGAAAGGCTACAGGCATAGTCTATACTATCTGGCAACTCCTCATAGTTATCTGCATCTGGGTTTAGAACACACCATTTCCTCTCCATGTATTCAACACCTTCAACTGGAGCTAAACCTTTGTTCTCCATCATTCCTGATAAATCTAATTCATATTTTGGCTTCCCATCAAACTCAAAAATTCCCCAATGCCTCTCAAAGTTTCCAGGAGCAATACTCTTACCATTCTCATCAATCAAGCTGAACAGATAGATTTCAATGGTGCCTTTTCTTGCTGGGGTTCCGGATCCACTCAAAGCATGTCCAAGCAATCCCTGGTTGAATCTTTTTGCATTTTTTATGTTTGCATTTTTATCACCATCAGTAGGCCACCCAACTTCTCCAACTATAATATCCATGGTAGGATATCCAGCTTTTTCTAATGATCGTACAAGAGTGTCAAAATTTGCATCAAACACATTGGTGTAAACCAAATTCCCATCTCTAAGGGGCTTGTTACTTCCATCAAAGAATGCAAAATCCATAGGGAAGTAATCGTTGCCATAGAGACTAAGAAAAGGATAGATATTGACAGTAAAAGGCGCACCATTTGAATGAAGATATTGAATTATTTCTGTTGTAACATCTCGGATTTCAGGCCTAAAGTCACCGGCAGATGGAACTGGGTTTGATTCAGGGGAGTAATAGATATCAGCATTGAAAGGGACAGTGGCTTTGATCTTGGACCCCAGCTCTGCGTTATTGAGAGCTTCCTGTATGTTTTTTAAGGCTGGTAGTGTCGAGTGAATATACGAGTCATTATATGTTTGAAGGAAAGGCTCGTTCCCTACAGCTACATACCTGCAAAATTAATTTTGTCAAGCTAAATTACGAAGTCAATTCATATAGGTGACGAACGCTAAGGATATTAAAAATTAGAACGACTTGCAGGAAAGTAAAACAGCTTGTTCATGAAATCATCCCTTAGGTGCTGTTCCATTGAGTGGTATAAATTTTGTTCAACTAATCTGCAAATACATAAATAAAAGCAAAAGACCAAGTAATAATTCCGTTATCTATTCAAAGCGGGGTGTGTTCCTATCACAAAACTCAGCTAGACTTTTTTGTATATGGATAATCCAGTCAATAATTCAAAGAATGGACCCCTACGAGGCCACTAATCTAATCATCTACTGGAGGGGTAAGGATAAAGGCACCTAAAATAGAAAGGCTAATTATTCCTTAATAGTAATACTGAATCAACATCCCACTCAGTAAAGAGGAAAAGGTGATAGAAAAAGACAGCAAATCAGTACAGAACTTGGGAAGAATAGCTTCCATCTTTGCACTAATAAAGAAATATTAAAAGGAAAATAAGAATAACAAGAGAATCATCCACAGAAATGCAAACCCATATAAGAAATTAGACAAACAAGAAATAAGATAAACCCAATACGAAAAGAGTTAAAGATGAAGAAACTAAGTTACTGAACTTGATCTTGACTCCGCCGGTATAAGAATAACTAGTTACATTAGCATATACCCAAGAAGCAGCAGCCTCAGTATCCTGACTCATCGTCTGCAACATGTAATTTGGTATGGCTAACATAACTTCAATATCTGTCCCAATGAGGGCTGCTAAGATTTTCTCATCAGCCTCAAACAGTTTCAACTTCTTAAAACCATTTTCTCTCAGCATTTGAACCACCTTATCTGGTGGTAAATGATGCGTTGACATGGTTCCCCAGTTCACTCCAACACTAGGGCTACCTAAAACCATAGGCATAAAGACAAGAAACAAAACCAAGAAACAGTTACAGCACTCCAGCACTCTTGTTTGTGCCATTTTCTTTCTTTTCTTTTAACTTTGGTAAACTTATCTTCAAAGGGGTGTATCTTTGAATCTATCTCGAATTTAGAAAGAATCAAGAATGATTAAAGAGCAAAAATGATTGGCGGTTGAAAGGAAAACAGAAGAGAGGGAAGAAGGGGAAGGTTTTGGTTCACTCGTGGAGTATATATATTAGTAAAAAAGTAGAGAAAATTCTCTAGACTAAGAATTCTGATGATTGGCTTTTGAGAAACTTCATAGGTAAGGTGAGAAATTCATTGGTTGTTTCTATATTGTGAAGAAAAAAAGAGTGAGAGATTCCTTTCTTAATTCTGTTATTCAGTTTTGATGCCAGCCATGCTACAAATGGTGTATATATACATGGTAGGGCAATTTCCCAGAAGAAAGTACATATATTATGCGGCTCCATCTGTCTAGGTTCCGTTCTTTCCTTTAAGGTTAATTAATTTCATTTGGCCTTTATCAGATAGCTTTAAGTTTTTCAAGGCATCAAAACTAAGGGAGAACAGCATTTTCCCACCCAAGGTTTGGCAAAACTACACTTACCTATCCTTCAAGTTTTAAAATGACACTTTCTCACACTTCGTTAAGTTTTGTTATATTTTTTGTTAATATTTTACTGAAAAGAAGGAAATAACCATAAATATTTGACTTTATAAAAATTTTATTATTTTTTAATTAACCAAAAAGTCAACTATTAAAAAGTCAAAAAAAAATAGTTAACCCCATCTAAAAAGTTAGAAGTAATGCTATAAAATTGTTTAAAATTAAATAACTTTAATATTTATTTATTTATAACGTTATCAATATCTCATTACTATTATTCAATAATCTACTAAATTTATAATGTTTTTCATAATATAATGATTTTCATTTTTACTAATTAATATATAAAATCAATATTTCTAATTAATTAAACAAACAAAGGAAAAAATATATCTTTACATTACTAATAAATAATGGAGTAAAGATTTCGATTTAACTAAATTTTAATTTATAATAAACTGTTTAAGGGTATTTTTATCATTTCAATTAAATATTAACAGAAAACACTAACAGAACGTCAGAACCTGACGAAAGGTGAGAAAGTGCTACTTTGAAACTTGACGGGTGAGAAAGTGTCATTTCGCTAAACCTTGGGTAGGAAAATGTGGCTCTCCCTCAAAACTAATTTATTATTTATATACGCGTAATCATGCACAACAATTTCGTAAGAATAATATTTTTTTTTTTTTTTTTTTTTTTAAAAACAAATCACTTTTCTTCTACTGCAACTGCAAGAGCACAAATACATTTTTTAGTATAAAAGACTAAATGTGACACTTTGCTTATAGCCTTTTTGCCTTCATCAAATTCCGTCAAAATTTTAAAGTTTAAGATCTCTTCTAAAATTCCTGAAAAATTTCTCTTGATTTTTTAAATGATTAAAAAAGGGAAATAGGTGATAAAATTTGCAGTGAATGAGAAGATGTGATGATCACGTAACTTCAATATTAACTATCTTCATGGAAAGGGGAAGAACAAAAGACGGTATATTTTGTTCCTTGAGAGTCAAGTAGTAGTGAGAAAACAAGAAATTAATAACAAAATGGCTTTACACCTTTTGTTGACTAGCTTTTGACAAGGATTGAAGAGGATCCTCTAAACGCAACCTTTCCAGTCAGAATCTACGCGTTTCAATCTCATTCAGATTCAGTCTTGCTTTCTTTATTTTGTTTTGTGTTTTGTCAAGATTGCAACTTTTCATCGTCTTAAAAGGAGTGGTTGCTATTTTACGAGGAAGAGCCATGGTGCATTCCAAAGAAAAAGGAAACTGGATAAATCCCCCAAGGAAATGCTGCTACCTTCACATGCTCAACAACACCCCCTCCTATAGACACAAAATCACAAAACTACCACCCAAGACAAATTATTTAGTTAAAAATAAGAATGAAAATCAAAACTCCTGCTACAGTGCAAGAAAAAGTTTATACTTTTTGCAGGACTTATTAGTCTCTGCACAAGCGAAAATCTTGGGTGCAAAGGAGATTGATGGCCATTTATGTAATGTGCGGCATAACTAATGAGAACTTTCTCTAACAGTTAAAATTCAGTTCGAACCAGTTGGGTTAAATTATGATCTCACTCACATTATCAAATACTAGAAATACTTGTTTCAACAAAGAGCAATCCATGCATGGGATTAACAAAACAGATTGAGCTAACTGAGCATCTCACAAGGTAAAAATATGTACAATTAAAAGACGATCCAAAACAATAAAGGAAAAACTTTTTTTAAAAAGATATAAATCAGATTCATGTTACATTCAAATCAGCTTAAGTACTATCAATTCCTTTTAAAGCTTCCATTCTGCATAGTTAAAAATAGCAGGAAGCACCAGTGCCATGTTACCGACGAAATATGTCAAAACTAAGAACAAGCTCTCCAAATTGATGGCAAATCAAAATTGAGTTCAAACTGGGGCTATTTCTTCACCAGAAGAATGAAGATCACGAGTGGCATCTTCATTGAAGCATGCTTCCGGCAGCCTAAAACTCAAGCAATACATCGCCTGGACAGTAAAGAAGTGCTCAGAAAACATGAAAACAACATGATTGTCAGACTTATGTAAATATGAACCCAAAAATCTATTAAACAGAGCTTTTAAATAATTATCTAAATACTTGAGAGACCTTGATCTAGGTGGTAGGTTGTACCTTGTTTGGAGCAACATTCCTAACCTTATGAAATATATGGTCTTTTATGGAGGCATTTAAGGCAGATTCTGCCTCCTGCAAAACAATTGAATAAAGCAATTCAGATTACAATATTCACGGAATTATCAAATCGATAGAAATAGATTCTGTATTGGCTGCAGCATCTGACACGTTAGAGATACATTAGTAAAACAGTTGAGATGGACAGGACAATATAAGGCAAATGGCATCAAAAGCAGGGGCCTGATAACTACTAAAATAAGCTACCCGTTAGGTTTCAAAATGACATGAAAATGTTGATGGCCTTAAAAAATAAGCTAAAGCAATTATTCAACTTATCCATGGACCAGTAAAAGAGCATAAAATATATTAGGAAAAAAAAAAACACCAGCATATCTTCAAAAACTTACTGAAATTATCAATTCTTCAGTTTCATTTGCCCGCATAAAACAATAGCAATGAATCCAAGGAAGAGATCCTTTCCAATATTTCCTCTGGATGAGGCCCTTAAATGCATCTGCAAAGAAAAAATGAAATATATAAGATAAATTACAACAATTTATGACCAAGAATATGTCTAACTTACCAAAAAAAGGAAAAACAAAAGGAAAAACAAAAAAAAACAAAAACAAAAAAGATGGTTGCCAAAAGGAAAACATAATGATAAGAACTGCAAGAAAACATGCCAACACATTTTTTCAAATATACACAAAGTTTGGTGAGTATGTGTGCATGTGCGAAAGAGAGAGAGCTAAAAAAGTGTACCTAGAAAGTTTAGAGCAGAAGCAGGAAGGTTCATTATTACATGATCAACATGCTCCCATGTCTTAGCATTAGGCAACTCAGAGCCTCTCATCCTCTTATTTTTCTTTCCTTTCCTCCCACCAGCAATAGGCACAGAAGCACTCTTGTCATTTCCAGTTTCTGCCGCGGAAAAAGAAATGAAAAATTTTCACATTTCTACCAGAAGACGAAATGAAAAATATTTGTGTACTTTTGTTCCAGTACACACTTTACAGCACTTCAAAGATAACAAAATATGTAAACACAACATTCACTCCAGAGGAATTGATGCCTGATGCTGCAGCTTGTCATACCTTCCAAGCAACCATCAGAAGGTCTCTTAGCTGCAGTACCAGGTGTATCTGACTTCCTACAATACTTTTCTACACCCTCCAGATCATTTTTAACAATACCAGGTACTTCTTTAACCTCAACTGCGTAGAAACAGAAAACTAAGGTAAAATGATATGCAATAAGTTTACAGGAGGATGATGCAGATATCAAAACAAGTAGATTACCTCCAAGCTCAGCAATTTTGGCACTTGTTTCATCATTAGCCTGTATGCCACAGTTGTTTGAAGCTTTGAGCAAGGAAACATCAGATTCTAAATTAATTTTGCCCACTGGTGCTACTATCATTTGAGATATAAATTTCCTTGCATCCATATTATATGCACAAACAAAATCATCAACCTTGTTGACTGTTGCATTAATCTTCAAATAGTGAATGCTAACTGGATTTAAATCATTTGCAAACACAATGCATCCTTTCTGTGCTGCTGGAATAGCAAAAGGGCCAATACCAGCAAACATGTCACATATGGTCTCCCCAGGCTGAAACTGAGACACAAGTCTAAGGTGTTCATGTTCCAATCTTGAATTCCAATAGACCAAACTGTAATCTAGCTTGAACGTTGCCCCATACTGCTTCACTTCTGTAACCATATTATTTTCTCCAGCTAAAATTTCAAATTTTGGTACTCGAAACTCATTGGTAATAGTTCCAACTTTATTAACAACAGTTCTGATTCTTGGATAATTTTTCTGCAACATAATAAGAAACTAAAGTTCAAAGATTCTCACCATGGTGGAAACTCAGCAGAACAGAAACATATTAACATGAGATCAAATTCGACACCAAAGAGACTACAGCCATAACCAAAAAAAAACTAAAACAAAAAAGTGCGAATACTTCTTGATCTGACTGGGAACAATGATCAACATAAAACCAGGAAAGGACATTATACACTAACATTAGTAACCAATGAAAAACACTGAGCACCAAAACAGATATAAGCAGGTCAAACTTCAAGAGGTCCTCTAACTCATGATGACACTAAAAAGAGAGAGATGAAAGCACAAATGATATAAAAAGTGAACTTGAATTAAAGCCAGAAGCAAATGAAACATACATCATAAATGACTTTCGCAATAACATCCTTGAAAGGAAGTAATTCATCGTGAATATTAAGATGGGCAATGTGACCTGCAAAAACAAGATGAAATGTTAATTGACTAATCAGTAATGATGTTCATGTTGAAAACTGAAAATGTGGAGTGCATCTTCTTTTAACTTATTTGCTGCACCATGTAGCGGGTATTATATGAAACTGACATGCTTTCCATATGATAACACATGTAAAGTTAAAGGAAAGTGCGTATAAGAAAAACATCAAATGGAATTATGACATGATTTGAATACTTAACTATGGTTTCAAAAGATGTGGGTACCTCCACACCACGGGGCAGAATCTGCTTCAATACATAATCTACAATCAAGATGACCAGTGTAAATTAGTTCAGACAAACAACAAAATTCAATTGAAATATCATTACTACCAAATGTGCCACATAATCTAAAGCTGTCCTCAAGAATACACTTCATCTTTAGACTATGATATGTGAGCGGACAGACAGAGAAAAATAGTATTCTAACAAAAGGATAAAAACAGATAACTATTTGCAATACACATCCAAAAGCATTGCAACAAACCTGCGTCCCAGTAGGAATATCCAAGTGTCATGGAATACGGTACTACTTCAATCTTGCATAACTTACTGAGTTCTTCAAGCTTTGAATCAGGAATATCAGATAAATCTTTTCTACATCAAGAAATTTCCATTAGTGAAAGATAAACATGCTTACCAATAAAGCAAACATTTTTAAATAGGTGCCCAGAGGTCCAAATCATAAAGCTTGGACTCATTCAGATCATGCAAAAAAAATAAAAAAATAAAAAAATAAAAGACTGCAACAAAAATAGTTTTAGAAAAGGATGCAAATGCAAGTAAGATTAATTTGATAGGCATGCTTAAAGAAAAAAATATAAATGGAATTATTCGTGACAACTACAGGACGGGTTCTATAACAATTTACACCAAACAGAGAATCATGCATGATCTTGCACAAGTGTTTCTGTGCATTAGCACTTGAGACAAAGAGAGGGAAAAACACAAGGTGAATGTTCATTGGCTCCTGATCACATAGAAAAGAGGGGAATTTCACAATAAATCTAGTGTAGGTAGATCATAATCAGGACAGAATCAAAACTGCTATTCCTACTAAAGACACTAAGTAAGCAAAAAAGAAATCTAACGACAAATAAATAATACAACAAGATTGGCATGCCTGATTTGAGTCCCTTCATCCACAAAAAGAACAACAAAGTTCACTAAGAGAATTAAGCATAAGTTGTGAATGACCATAGCCAGATAAAATGTGATCTGAATGTAGTCAACAAAGTTACAGGCCTAAGAATAAGGGCCAAGCTGAAAATTGAGGCTGGCAGCGAGTTATTATGGACAATTAGCAGAGCTCTCAGCTAAAGTCACCTGGGTGTTCAAATGAAAATATTATATAAGAAACAAAGTTAGCAGGAATGACAACCTTTTTTTTTTTCTTCTACAAAATTGTCAAGTAGATCAACAAAATGGTGACTCAGATGGCAAGTAAACATCAAATTTGTTTCTTTCATTCACAATCAATATAATCAGTTATAAATATTCTTGGTAGTTGTATATACTATGTATATATCCAACTAACTGTTTCAACATTCCTCACCAGAATTTTGAACCCTTTCCGATAATATCAAGTAACGGTTTTGTTCACAAGTTGGGTCTTCAGTAATTGGTTTAACACGGGCCTTGTCAAGAATATATCTGCAAATAATTAAAAAAAGAAAAGTTATAGAAGTAGACAAGCATGTGTGATGATGCCTCATCAGATTATTGGATTTTTCAAGTAATAGATCCATCCAGCCTACAGGATATCACATAGCACAACTTCAGAAATGCAAAGACAATAATGTGTCTTGACATCCTTTCTGCAAATTCACTATTCAGCAAATTTCCAATTCTTCTTAGCATTTTATACAAGCACAAGGAAGAAACATAAATACCAAAACAGTGAAGTCCATAACAACACAACAATTGGGATCAGAAACAAAAAGCCATGTTCAACCTATCCTCGAAAGGATATCTTTTACTTAGTGTTTATATACTAGCAAAACATGATCCTTACTTGTGTTTATATATAAATTAAGTTTCCAAAAAAGAAATATATTCAAAATATACCGTTTTCTATGAAAAAAGTATATGTTCAAAACTACACGAATAAACAAGAGGCGAAATGCAGGTAATTTCCATTAACCGGGTTAATACTATTGAATAAGACTGTACCCGTTCAGTAATCGGGAGGCAACCTTACACAGCTCGCGCGGTATTCTAAGTGCCCATAGTTTCAGGTCAACGTCAAACTTGCTTTCGTCCAACATTGCTAAGTTTGAAGAGCTAATCCCACCAGCTAACTAAAAGAATTTGAAAGACCAAGAGTTTAAATGATTTTCGATAACTGACAACAGAAACAATAGTTAGAAACTTACAGTTTTGAAAAAGATTTCGAACACTCATCCACCAACTAGCAGCTGCAACTTAAGGAAACTGGAAATATTCCTAGGGTTTATGCAGTGAGAAATTACAGGGGCCTTATGAGGTTTTAGCTAGTACGGCATCGTTTGGGTGTGTTGGGGTTGGTAATTTGGGTTGGGTAGGGTTTGATTTGAGCTGCTCCAATCGGATCAATCTCGTAACGGTCCATTGAGGTGCCCAATGCAATGCTTAATTCTTAAACCATGTGGAGTATTATAACTTATAAGTGCATGGCATTTATTTGATATTAAATTTATTTTGAATTATTATAATTCCAAAATTACTATTTTCCTAATTCTTCAACTTAATATGCATTTGCTTTTCTGTGGTATTGTGTACTTATTTTTTCTCAGTTCTCTTTCAAAAATAATTCTTCTTTCTTATATAATACAATTTTATTTAGAATGAAATTAGCAAGGGGATAGACCTAGTTAGTAAATATGGGTACAGCAAAAAAAAGTATAAGAATTTTACGGATATGATACGGTAAATGGTGAAAAATACGTTTATAAAAATTCAGTTATAAAATTTGGATACGAAAAAAATACGGTACGAATTTGATACGACACATTATCAATAATACGTTTTAAAAATACATCAATATCAATCCTAATTTTAGCACTTTTCATGAGCTATTTGGTTAAAATCTATATAGCATTTCAAATATACAAGTACGGCAAAAAATGGGTACGGGTATGATACGGCAAACAATGAAAAACAATGTTCTAAAAACTGAACTGGACAATGACCCGTTCAAGGGTCCAGTTTTCAGTTTGACCGATTTGACCAGTTGGATCGGCCGGTTGGACTGTAATTTGTAAAAATATTGTGGTCCCTAAAGGTTTGAAATTCATCAAAAACACCCCTATAATACTCCCTTAAGGTTTGAAATCTATCTAAAACACCCCTGTCACCTAAAGATTCTAGTGAGTGTGGCGGTAGCGACGATCGACGGCCAATCAAAGTTGGAATCTTGGGGCTTTTGATGTGCAGGTGCCAGCGACTCTGATGGTGGTGCGACGAAGTTCCATCGACGTCGGAACTTGCCGGAATCAACGAAAGAAATCCGACGTCGTGTAAAGCCGTAAACTTTAGGTGGATGGCGATTGACGAAGGCTGGATGACGGCGACTGAAAATGGATGGGTTTGGTCGTGGAGATGCCGTCTATCGAATGATGGTGTTTTCTCCATCGAAAGATGCCAGAATCCGGCGGTGATTGGACTGTGATTCGGCACTATTCCGGCGGTCCAACCGCGGTTCCAATTCGGTTTAACTTCAAATAGCGGTTTTTTATATATACCCGACCGGATTTGCCACCGGTTGCAGGTCGAACCGGTCCGACCGGGTGGTCCAGTCTGGTTTTCAGAACACTGGTGAAAAATACGTTTGTAAAAACTCGGCAAAAATTCGGATATGAGAATAATTCATGAATAATACGACTGAGATATATAATTTGCAAATAATATGATTGGATAAATAAAATACGACAATTCACAAATAATACATAAATTATTCGATTGGACGTATAATTCACGAATAATACACGAATTTACTAACGAGGGGGATAGATAGGATAGGTTACGTTGCCCACAAAATGGCGTGGAAAAAGAGTACAACTGAAGCACAAACAAACATTACCCATTAAAGGTTGTTTACATTATAGTTTTTTTTAGCAATACAATATAGTTCAGAATGTTGACAAAATTTTACATTCTGGCATTTGGAACTTATAGGAAAAACAAGAAGTGTGGATTAGGGGAATTATTTTCCTTACAAAACATATTATTTATTTAATTAATAAATAAATTTACAGTGGTTATACCTTATTGATTTACGTACCGGCTACCGGTAATAACATTAACAACCGATATTAATCGTTAAGTTTGTGAACTAAAAATTAAAAAAATTGAAGTGAATTAACATCTCTCATGGAAGTGATTTGTATCAATATCAATTACAGAAAATTATAGAAATAATTTCTGTTGGTACCTGCGAATCGTTAGAAACCTACTGCTATACTATGTACCAACAAAATTTTACAGTAATAAAAATCGATAATCATTCTTCTTTAAATACACTACCCCCAATTAAAACTACCAAAAAAAAAAAAAAAAATTATGTCCTCCAATGACGTCTCTTCTCTCCCATCCCATTCATTCGCGCAGTTGAGCTTGAAACCATTTAATCATAACAAAACATGATTAAATTAACCAACCCAAATCAATCAGAGATATCATGATCGTATTCGTGCCAACATAAAAGCATGGAAACGCAGCGTCCAAGGATGTAGAAACGGGTTTTCTGTTGCTTTACCATTTGCAAACAACGCCTTCGAAAGCCGGAAGATTTCTTGGGTTGTTTTCTGCGGCGAGGATGAGGTGCGGCGATAAAATAAGGAATGGACATGGCCGTCAAAAGACCCCTAAAAAGAAAGAAAATTGGGTGAATCGAAATTGATTATCAGAGAAAGAGCAGACGGTTGGTGATTAAATAGGCGTTCAACAGAAAAAAGAATCTGTACTTTTTATGTCATTTCTAGGAAACTCACTTCTGGACGATATTACATTGCTATCCCCGTTTTTCGAAGACGTGTGGTTTATATTTTAATTGCTATACTATACATATACATTTGTTATAATCAGGTTATAATAATCTAGAATCTCTCTAAACCAATTTCTACCATATATTTTTAAAGTAACTTTCTTCCTTTTTCTTTTTTTAATAATTGTTTAACATCCGAGAATATGTACCATTTATATTATGTTTCTATTATTAAACATTTTATATTTGACTCGTAATTTAAACATATTTTTGTGTTGAAACTTTAGTTTGTTCACAAAATTGGTGAACGTTAGTTTAATGTTTAATTAAAAATCATATTATTTGCATGGACCCAACAATGTAAACCTGAAAATTAATTCATAACCTATGTAAATGCTCCAAAAACTCAAAACAGTGGATATGATATTGTAAATAAATCATTTATATAATTCATCTAATGTTTGGTAGAGTTCCTGAATAGAAATAAATACAAAATTTATCAAATAATTATCCGAATTATATAATAAAAGAAATTGCAAGGAAATGCTACGGGCTATTTCAGTCATTTACAAGTAATAAATATCATTTATTTTGGTCGAAAACCTGTGGGCCTCGGTCGAAACTGAAACAGACCGTAGGTTCAATTGTGAAAGAGCCGTGTACGATAAATAAATACAGGCCACTTGACGCTGAAGCCTCTACTGACGTGGATTTGTTGACTTTATTAACCACGTTTTCTTTTTAGGCAACCCAAGTCGGCTGCCCAAGTTCAATTTATCTTACTCATCAGTTGTCGCTGAAATATTTTAAAATTGCTTTCTCTCAAACTCAGTGTACTACGATCACCAAATGTTTGACCTATGTTTTTATTTAATTCAAAACAAATTATTCTTGTTCCTTTTAATAAGGCCATTACATATTATTCCTATCCTATCCGTATCAACTACCAAGAAAGAATTTATTTTTTGTTGTTCAGTTACGTTTACTGTTTACACTTTACAGCCGACAGCTAGAAGCAAACGTCACTCTGTTTGGCCCCTACTTATCTGTCATTGGTGTCTGTATAAGATTGGAACCCGTGCAATATCTTATCTTATTATTTATATATTTTTTTTTTTTTTAGGGATGGACAGTAGAGTTGGAAAAGTAACATATTCGGCCGACCCGCCCGGTGACAAGTTACTATTTTGACGGGTTGGTCCTAACCCATCCCTCAACAGAGATAGGCCGGGTTAGGCCTGCCATGTTTGGGGAAATGGTTGGTCTAATCCGGCCCGCCGGGTTAGGTTATGTGCCGGGCCGGGTTAAACCCCCTTTTTTATTTTTTATTTTTATTTTTGTTTTTGTTTTTATTTTATTTAGTTAACTTTAAATAATTAACGATTTATAAATGAATAAATGTAATTGTTTTTAGTTAACTTTTCAAATATCAATAATTCAATTAAATTAATTTTTTTTTATTAACATTTCAAATATTAATTCAATTTTAATACAATAAAATTGTAATATAAGAAAAATTAGATTTATTCATTCAATTGATGAAACTTTAGCATAAGAATAAATTTTATTTTATACAAGACATAGGAAATTTAAGAATAAGGCTTCAGTATTTGATTTTTTTATATTTTACGTACCATAAAAAATAATAATAACAATGTGTCAAATATTACGAAGTTTTATACATTTTAATATTTATGATTTAGAAGTATAGTTTAATATTATTGTGTAAAATTATTTGTAAGAGTTCAATTATAATAATTTAATTTAAAAAATTAAAAAAATGGGGGAAACTTGAAAAAAATAAATTTTTTTTTAATTTTTTTTGGGCCAACCCAACCCGTCGGGTTGGCTATTGTAAACAAATAGCAACCTGCCGGGTTGACGGGTTGTCATATAGAAACCCGGCCCGCCCAAGGATTGCATGCGGGTTGGGTTCAACAGGGTTGAACCCTCTCTAATGTAGGCCAGGTTAGGGTTGACCCGCCTAACCCGGCTCATTTGTTCCACCTTTAATGAGTAGTCAAGTACCCTGTATTTTTCAGAGAAATCAGAATCAAAACCATACAGTACAGGTTCCCAAAAAAAAGAATCGAAACTAGAACCGCATAATATAAATTCTTAAATTCAAGAAATCGGAACCTAAAATGCAGGTTCTGACTCATTTCTTGGGTATCCTATAAAAATCAATTATCCCCTATTAGTTTAACAAATTACAAAAATACCTTACAAGTTTACAAATACACCCCTGAAAATTTTTTATTACTCATTTATTTGTGTCCAATGTGACCTATAAATCCTTTAATCTCTAGGCAACACTTGAATCCAATCAATTCATCACAATTCACATAAAATTCCTCAATCAAAACCAAGACATAAACAATTAATTAAACAATCATACTATAAATATATAATTTAATATTATAATTAATTAAATTTCTAATCATTTAATTAAGTATGGTTCTAATGTTTATAATGGAATATTATAATTAATTAAGTAATTATATTATAAATCTATAATGTAATGTTATAATTAATTAAATTTTTAATCATTCAATTAAGTAATGTACTAATGTAGTAAATTACTAATGTTTATAATGTAATGTTATAAAATTATAATTAATCAAATAATCATTTAACTATGTAATGTTATAATTAATTAAGTGATTATAATATAATGTAATGTTATAATTAATTAAGTAATTATTTAATTATAATGTAATGTTTTAATTAATTAAATTTCTAATCATTTAATTAAGTATTGTACTAATGTTTATAATAAAATGTTATAATCAATTAAGTAATCATACTATAAATTTATAATGCAATACTATAATTAATTAAATTTATAATCATTTAATTAAATATTATGCTAATGTGGGAAATTACTAATATTTATAATATAATGTCATAATTAATTAAGTAATCATTTAATTATGTAATGTTATAATTAATTACGTGATCAAACTATAATATAATGTTATAATGAATTAAGTAATCATACTATAAATCTTTAATGTAATATTATAATTAATTAAATTTGTAATCATTTAATTAAGTATTGTACTAATGTTTATAATGAAATGTCATAATTAATTAAGTAATCATACTATAAATTTATAATATAATGTTATAGTTAATTAAATTCTTAATTATTTAATTAAGTATTATGCTAATGTAGTAAATTACTAATGTTTATAATATAATGTCATAATTAATTAAATAATTATTTAATTATGTAACAATACTATAATGTAATGTTATAATAAATTGAGTAATTATATTATAAATCTTTAATATAATATTATGCTTCATTTCTTTTTTTATAAATGTCGTTTTGAGGGTATTAACTTTTTTCAAGATAAATGATGCTGGGTGCGTTTGATTTATTATTTTGGATAAGATTTTGGGGATAGTATTGGGTTGTTAGATAAGGGAGTATTACGAGATAAACTTTAAAAATTTATGAAAAAGCCCTTAGGTTTACTAATTTAATTAAAGACCCTAATATATAAAATGACAAAAACACCCCAACCACTTGCAGTGCCAGATTCCGGCCACCACCGCCGGAATCTAGCCGAAATTTTTTTTTACGACACAAACCGGTCAGATCTGTGTCGTAACACGTCGTTATGGCCTTTTCCGGCCAGATCTACGAATTGCTGTGGCTGTGACGGCCGGAAAAGGTTTTGGTCGTCAGCGACGGCCAAAGATATGGTCGTTGTTGTCTGTCAACGACGGCCATTTCTTTGGTCGTCGTTGACTGTAGATCTGGCCATTACCAGCTATTTCCGGTGGCTGTGTAACTATTGTGATAGATTCCGATGATAGCCGGAACCTGGCAGGTATTGGTGGATGAGGGTGTTTTTGTTAGTTTTTAAACTTTTTTTCTAGGAGGTATTTAATGAAATTAATAAACTTATAAGGTCTCAACTAATATTTTAGGAATAACGTGTCAAACAACATTTGAAAAATAGGATTAGGAATATAGATAAAAACAATAAGCCAAACGCACCTGCTGTCATTTATCTTTCAATGTTTCTCTGAACCCCATCTCTATTCTCTACTTTGCCCTCATCTCCTCTCTCCACTTTTTTCTATGCCCACATCTCTTCTCTCTCTTTATCTATCTTTTCCATCGCCCACATCTCTTTTCTATACTCTCCCCTCATCTCCTCTCTCTACTTTTTTCTATGGCTCACATGTCTTCTCTCTCTTTATCTATCTTTTCGATCGCCCACATCTCTTTTCTCTACTCTCACCTCATCTTCTCTCTCCACTTTTTTCTGTGACTCACATTTCCTCTCTCTCTTTCAATATTTCACACATGGGTGCAGTAGGAAAAACAAAATTTTCCCGCCTATAATATCATAGAAAAAAGTCAATTTGAGAAAAGATGAAATTGATTTATTAAAAACTGTCCAGAGGCTTAAAACGACAATTATATAAAAATAGAAGAAATAATTAATTAAATTTCTAATAATTTAATTAAATATTGTACTAATGTTTATAATAGAATATTATAATTAATTAAATAATCATTTAACTATAATGTAATGATATATTTAGAACTTGATAATTGAATTAAATAACTAAATATTATATTATTATTATTCAACCAAATATACTATTTTATTAAAAAATAATTTTTTTAATAACATTAAAACACTTTTAATTGGTCTTAATTCCAACTATACACTTAATTAATCAAAACTTTAATATTAATATATTATAATTTATTAAATTTTTTTATATGATATAATTTAAATATAATAAGAATAATTGTATATTTATTTAATTAGGCTATTGTAAAAATTTAACTTTTTCCATTTAAAATTTTTTTATTTGTAAAATTACAATAAACCTCTCGCTTCACAAATATTTATTTCAGCCCAAGTTCCAAAACAAAGTACCCGCTGCAGCTTTTGGTTCCGGTTTCGGTTCCTCCACATGTAGGAATCGAATCTGGAACCACACAGTGTCTGATTTCTATTCTACTCGTAGGTTCCGATTCTACCTGCTACCCGTGCTCACCCCTAAAATTTTTTTGTTCTCTTTTGTGATATGCTTGTAGAAATTCAACAATGTCAACTTACAATTGATTTCAATCATTCATCTAGTCAGGATGAATTCTCATACTGAGTTCCCACGGGCCACAGCATTAGAGGAAATTTGGATGATAAATTTTTATGTTTTCAGGTGGTAATATTTGTCGAGAAGTTTCTCTGAGTATTCTCCAAATGTAAGAGATCCATTTGAATTTGATGATATCACCTGAAAATTAAACGGAAAGAAAGTCGATTAAGTTACCATTATACTCAACCAATTGCATATGAAAAAAATTAACTTCTTGACGGATCCCTTATTCGATATAATATGTAAGTTGATCATGCTAGACAATTGACAATGTTTTCTAATAATCCACTAAAATGCATGTTGTGAATTTAATCAGACGAGATGAATCAAGCCATACTTTTTCAGTTTTTCTTTCCCCTTTTAGTGATTTGAAAATTTTATACTTTTCACTGTGTTCTATTCAGTTCCAGCTTTTGAAAGAGTCAGCCTCAGAAGCATATCTTAAAGCAAAAACCCCAAACAGATTGTCACATCACTTTCGACTCTTTTTTACTACATAATTTGCAGCTGGAAAATTTCAGCATATGTTTTCACACTGTGTCCATAACTGGTGCCCGAAAATCATCACAGGATAGGATTTTATATTAGATACCTCTTTATGAATGTGTACCTCCTCAGGAAAGTTAAGCTTTTCGTCCCTAAAAAAAGACGAAAGGAATTCCATAAACTAGTATAACAACATTGCGGCTAAAGCTATATAGATTTGTTCAGATAAATTTGTCTACAAAAAGTAACTAATCTCTGTACAGAAATATACCAGTCTGGTTGCATAAATAATGCAAATGTGGATCTGTCAACACCAGAAGCATCCCTTCCATTTGGTGCCTGATAGACCACAGGAATAACAGACGTTAGCATGGTAAATTTGGCATTACAAACTAAAGGAAAAATAAAAGAGATCAAAACAAAATTTAGACACATAAGCACCTAGTCACTTGTTTATCACAGTATACAAAGACAAGGCCCAGCCATCAACTCACTAAGAAAGAAGGCCTTGTCAATGGTTAGATAACAGAACTCCCTCAGTACAACAAAGGCTTAATATTTGACCTTAGGAAAGTATAAATTTATTAGAAAGACAACAAGGGGGTAGCCCCTTGTACATGGGGTGTATAACTAAGTGTAAGAACATGAAGATATTGTTTCCATAGAAGTTAAGACAGGAAATACTTAATTTAATCTAAATGATACAAACTGTGTATCTTGGAAACTCAAATCCGTCTAAACCCATTTTGTACTTTTTTAGACATAAATAAAAAGTCTAAAAGCTGAAGCACCTATCCATTGCAAAGAACCTAAGTTCAATAACTTGTACATGGAGTAGCAACTAGCCAACTCGAACCTTTGTTGTCTTAGTTCAAGTTAGAATTAACTTCATGAAATATCTAAAAATAGCAATGGCACCCTTGTAATAAATTTCTTTTGATGAGCCTCACATACTATCTAAGAAATAAAATCCAGATCGAGATAAACCTCAGAACAAAAACCCAGAAAACATTATTTGAGTAAATTCTATGATTAGTATTATACATGGCATATTTTGATGAACTTTTGCCAGTCTTCCAAACACATAAAAAAGATGATTATAGAACGTACCCGGACACAATGAGGTGTTGCACAGAGAAAACCTCTTGACAGTATTTCAGTTGTCTCACCAATTTGGTATGCTATCTCATCTTCTCCATAGACAACCTTATGTTAAAACAGGAAACAAGTTACAAGGTAACAAATCTATCCTTTTATATGACACATGGTAGTCAGTAATGTGAATTCAGTTACTGAAAATGCAGTTTTCAATCCATTTATTAGGCAGACATTCATAATACAAATTCTTTGCAATGAAGTTTGTTTCTTATCAGAAAGATTTTTGTCTTTTTACTATCCAATGAAGAACCCTTTGAAACAAGCCCTTAGGATTGTCAATTATCATGATTGAATATATGCACTGCTGGATATCATGATCAAGAATATATACTTTGACAATTTGATCAGTCCGTGTTCTTATATAGAGGCCAGCAGCATTATCAGGACAAGGTAATACAATACCATCTCTTGTAAACATACCACAGGTCAGACCTACATATTGGATTCAAGAAAAAGTTAGATACAAAAACAACTAAAAAAATGTGTCACAAGATCGAGAATGGCAAGCTCTTCTTTGAAATCCATATAATATTTAACTTCACAAAAACTGTTACCTTAAATTAAGCCAATAAAAGTTGCAGGTATAAGGGAATCAATATATTTATGCAGTCTAAAATATAAACTGCAGCATCATTATAAAAAAAATTGAACTATAGTAAACTATTAAGGTTTATGAGTTGCAATAGTGTGGTTGGTAAAAACTATTGATTATTGGTACAGTGTAGTGAGTTAGACCTAATGATTCAACAAATAAAAAAATATAAATGAGCTAGCTATGAACTAATGTTCTGGCAAGAAAGAATGATAAAATTAGGTGAGAATAAAAACCAATCACCTGTCAATGAGCCATGGTCTGTATGCCACCCACACCAAGATGACATCGAGTCACCATCTTGGACATGATTGCTGCAAGTCATAGCCTACTAGTTATAAGATCATTTATGGAAGCCCATATTAATTATTCAGTGAACAAATACAACAATAATGCACTGCAACTTAAGGATACTTTGTTTTTGTTTATTTCCCCACTGGTACATTTTCACAAAAAGAGTTTTCTTAAATCAACAATCTTATCCACCACAAAAAGCTACAATGAAAGTGTAGGAACTCGCATAAACCATGACTGCTGACAAGGCCGAAAAGTCATGGCTGAAGAGATAAAAATGGAAGAACTGCCTCATCTCAGCAACAGAGTATGTGGCATATCATGTAACCAAAAGATGATTGCTCATTCATCAAATTACATTAATAGAAACAAAACATAGAAATCCTTAAATCTAGTTCTAGCCATGAATTCCCCAGTTAGTGGTTTACATCTCATACTTCCCCAAATTAGTTGATGGAATATCAGAGCTTAAGCTAGAAACTGAAGTAATAACAATGAGTAAAAGCAATTAAGAAATCTAAAAAGTTTGCCAATACTATGCCTCATTTCTTCCCTGGTTGGGAGCATATAAAATTGCCTTCAGATGACAATGCCAATCAAGAAAGTGGCACCGAATGCAACATCTTACGAATATGTACTTGCATGGTACTAATATATTTATTGACATCCAAGCATTATAACTTATTAGTCATCTCTTGGTTGTGACTAGATTCAGAGATAAAGCTTCATTTAGAAGCAAACCAACATTTCATAAAATGAATTTGTTGTCATTTTAATGAAATCATGCATTACAGAGATAATTAAAAGCAACACCATAATGTTAAATGCTGATCCTATAATTTCAATTTGACGACATAATTGATCTAAATATTTATGTACCTGTAAGATTGCCATGACTTGAAAAAATATTTTGAGGTTTGCAAGCAATACACACACACACACACATATCATTAGACTGCAATGGCTTGATGATTATATATGAGTGTCACAATTTAAGTCAAATAAGTTACTATATCCTAAACTTATATATCTATTTTAGCTATGGAAAACAGTGATGAGAAAAACAAAATGGATACCTCTCTTGTGCTGGAAAGTAATAAAGCAGACGGCCTTTGTGACATCGAGAGCGAAGAAGTATTTGCTCAAGGCCTTCATCCACATGCATTTTCATTCCTTTAGACACTGATCAAGTGATTATCCAAAACTAAGGTCAATGGATGCCAAAATAGCTATTCAAATTAGAAAACTAGGTCGTATTCTTAAAAGAGAACATTATGGAAAAACAGAAACAAAAGCAACAAGAAGGCCACAGCTGGCAGTTATTCAATTAGGGCCAAGCCTACCAAGGTTCATACATGATGGTTGATTCAGGCCTGAGATCAGCATGGCTCAACCTGAAATGTGACTGATCCTAGTTTTTAAAGCCTAAAAGCAGTTCCATGCAGCCATATTAGCATATATATTATCATCTTATACTGATAGATAAGAGTATAGATAGTACAAAAGGTTTCATTTGTGATATTATAAGCATTAAACTAAGAAAATTATAAATCTTTTCGGACGAAAATTTAATTAAAAACAAAGAAGCCAAAGTAACAAGAAGGCCACACTTGGCTATGTGTCCAATTGGTTTCAGCGCAGCACAGTTTTCAGGCCTGATAAAAGCAAACTTTCAAATCTAATATGAGACAGCCCTGGAACTTCTAATCTCAATAGAAGATCTATTAAGCCATATAAACATATATTATTATCACATAACAAGAAGTGTAAAAAACTAGAATTATTAGCTTCTTAGGTATGAAACACATCTCCCAGAATCTAGTTATTTGAAACTCTCACAAAATCAAGGGCATAAACCATATATGCACATACTCAACTTGTCCTATAAAATATCTAAATTAGAGTCAGGAAAAGACAATAATCATTGATAACCTCCATATATAAAAGCCACAATTTCAAGCAAGGGAGATTTACCATATCGATCACAATGAAATGCCACCCTCAGTCCAACATCTAGGATCAGCTTTCCAAGACTTTTGAAAGCTAAAAAGAAAAAAATTAAAATTCAGTAGGCAGATAAAATAGTTATGAGGCACACTGAAAAGCCAAATAACCAACCCAAGAAATATAAGAACTGGTATACAAGGAACAAAAATTCACTCCCTTTCATAACATCTTGTTCATAAATATGGCAAAGATTCATACCAAAAAAGATTATTTTAGAAATATGTCGTATAGAAGAAAAATAATTCCACCGATGCCAGCCACAAACATCAGCTACTTCAGCAGTGCACACATGCACGCATATACACAACAATAAACACAAAGAAATCATAAATTAATACATAATATAACAAAACTTACAAATAGATCGCAAGCAGAGAAACCAATAGACATCACATACAAATATTCCACAAACAAGCATATGATTCTGGACAGATTACGACTTCCTTTAATGTCAAGATGCTCCATATGGTTGTAGCATAATGAAAATCTAATGTAAATTATAATTTAAGATTAAGCCTTAGTACAGTGGTTACGGATTGGTAATATAGCTTGCAAGACTGCATCCCAAAGACTCAAATAAAAGCTTTCAATAAAGAATCCTAAAATCATGTTAGGAAGGTCTGAAAAAAAAAAAAAACAAAAAATTTACCACACAAGATAATAACCAGTTTGCAGAAAAAATTCGTCACTATTTGAAGCTGAGAAAATTATGCAGTAAACATTTGTGAACATACCCACTTCAAGTTCGGGCAATGCACTATCAGGCCATATATTTGAACCGCAATAGGAGGGATACCTAAAAGACAGAGCATGGGTAATAAATAGAGCAATTAAGCACAGTCATATTTTCTGTATCCGATCTGCATATGACAAAGAGACATAAGTCTATTACATCTTAATGGAAGATTTAGTGGATCAATTTAATAAAATTATAGGGTAAATTTATCATATTAGAGATAGATATCCACCCATTCTTATTCCTACTTTATCCGCACTTTCACAATCTTTTTGCTCAGACACAAAATCTACAATAACACCTCGGAAGATGAGAAAATGGAAGCAGCACTAGAAGTCTTTCCTAATACATTTACCGTTGTATCAAAGATGGCTCGGTTGTAGGTACATCCAATACTGGATTTGCATAGAAGGAACCCTTCAACATGTCTGTGCAACAAAGACAGGAATAGAATTAAAAAAGAAAAAAAATTCTGCACTAACACAACAACAGTAATCACTAAATCTACCTCATACTATGTCATAAACATTCTGAAAAACCATCTTAATACCACCATCAGAAGGTTCCCAGTATTTCTAATAAAAAAAACTCATATAACATTAAATATAATGAAGTTTCCAACACTTTCGTCATTCCCCTAGAGAATAAATTTATCATATTTGACTTAAGCTGTTGGAATAGTTCTTAAAAATTAAAAATTGAAATACCTACCGGGCTTTCCAGATTCAAGCTTCTCTTTCCCATGACTCCATCCAAAATTATACCTATAGGCAACAGTGGGTACAAAGCATAAAATAACATTATGGATCTTCCAAAATATTTGTCAAGAAAAGCTATAATAAACGCTGAAATCAGCTAAAAAATACTGCAAAAATTCACTTAATTTTATTATTTTCTGAGAAGTGTCAAACATTATCAGGAATTAACTGAAGCTAGAGGCACAGACTGAAATTTGAAAATCTAGCCGAACAGTTACAGAAAAGAATAAAGCAGCATAGTGTTTACACCTCCATATTTGTGCCATAGTTAGCCCCTCAGTAGATATGTAACAATCCATATAGTAAAAATGACATTGAGATATTAAAAAAAAAACAACACTGGTTCTTGAGCTTTGGTAGTAGTTGACTCAATATAGAGAGAAATCTCATCCAGTCAACTGTCAACAGTCTAAATATATGGAAATCAGAAGAGAGATAACAACATCATTACCTACTATGATGATCTTCAAGATCCTTCTTCACCTCTTCAGGCAGACTTGCTAATCTGATAAAATAGAATATTGTGAGAAATTTAAATTAAAAAAATACTTCCTAAAAAAATACATCAGTAGATTCAGTACTTCCTAAAGCTTAAACATAACAGCAAGCTTGAGATGGATATTGAAAAACTAATTTGAATCTTGTACCTTGGTGCAAGATGCAGAAGATTCTGACGCAATGAAGAAAACCCTGGAACCTACAAGGATCAAACATTGAAATTCAGAAAAGTAATCACAAGCATATTAAAAACAACGAAAAAATAATTTTAGAAGTATGAAAAAAAAAAAAATAAAAAAAAAATAACTAGTTCTCAAAATTTCAGATATAAGAGCCCATGCTAGATACATGAATTAAATTGAAAAGGAGACACTTTAAATTACAGACGAAAAACATTAACTTGAAGCATTTGTTGAAGGCCCTGCCATGTACTTCAGGTTATACTTATATGATCATGTCCCAAAACAATACTCATTATACAGTATAATAACATTATTGCACACAGATACTATAGAGAAAAACTGAATTCATACATCTGTAACGGAGAGAATTCCAAGCCCGTCTGGTCCAAACCCTTGTTCAATTTTCATCGACAAGTCAGCGTTCTTGTCCTGTTTCAGTCGACTCCAGAAAAAATCAGAACTTTCCAGACACTTGTATTTACACTAAACCACATATGATTGAAGTTAAAAACAGAGGTTGGGAGAGGAACTTGCCTTGAGCTCCGAGTAAGAAATGGTGACGGTTCTGAGAGTAGGAACATCGCTCTCGGTCGAACAAGACATCTTCTGGCACGTTATCCGGCTCCAGCTGGAAAGACTTCGATTGAAGCGCACCGGGGAATGAGAACTCCCGGGAACGATAATGAATTGAGAAGTAATGCTAGTTTTATACGGAAAGCAAGCCATGCGTGATTGTCAATTCAAAATGAGAAGGAATAAAAGAATACAGTATTCTTTTGGCTCTACGCGGGTTTTGTGAATCTTTATTAGATAGTTTGATTTGAAATATGCGTTTGGTTTAAGTTACAGAAAAAAGAAAAGCAAAAAATATATTGAAATTATTCTTCTCAGTTATTAGTTGTGTTAGTTTTTATTTTTTGATTTATATTATATAATGTAAAACTAGTGTGTTAATTTGCTTGTAAATAATTGACTTACACTTAACCCCTTTTATCAAATATCAATGTTCAGTATACCATTCAATTTATTCGTGATGTAGGTATAATTTCCCTTTTCCTTTTAATATGTAATTTGAAGCATGTTTTATTTTTCACAAGAAACTCTTGAAGGCAAAGGGCATATCATTTTAATAATTACAGTAATATTATATTTTTATTATATGAAATTTATTATAAAAATTAAGAAAATAGACGAGACATTTTACTTATATAAATACCAATATCATTTTAATTAATTTATTAGTTTATAAATGACTTCATGTGCATTTCATGGATATCATCACTATATAGCTGCAGGTATAATAGATATTGATATTTATATGAAAATCATTATTATTGTGTGTTTGTTTAGTTATTTAGAGTCGTATTTTTTTAATATTATTGGTAGGTAGAGTTGGGTGATTATTACGAGGTATAATTTAAAAATTAACAAAAAAAATCTCATAAGTTTGCTAATTTAACTAAACACCCAAATATATAATTTTGTTGTAAAGTAGCAAAAACATCCATACCCACCCATAGTTGCCAGATTTCTGCCATCATCGCCAGAATCTGGCATTACGATGCATGACCTGCCAGATATGACCGTTTGTGTGCTGATCTGGCCTTTTTCGGCTAGATTTGGCCGGAAAAGACTAGATTGATGCATTACCGGTTATTTACGACCGATAGTGTGCCATTGTGACAAATTCCGATCACCACTGACGGTGGTTGCCAGAATCTGGCAACTATGGGTAGGTGTGGCTGTTTTTGTCAATTTATAAATTTTTTTTGTTAGGGGTGTTTTTGTCAATTAACAAACTTAGGAGGATTAAAAAAGTTTGTTAATTTAGAATATGATTTTGAAAATAGAGAAACAAACGTGCATTTGTATTTGGAATAAGGACATAATAGTGGTGAAATATTGTAACAAACGAAGTTCAAATTGCCAAAAACAAAGATTTTTGCATGAGTTGAAATGATCCAAACGAACATGATATAATTGTCCTAGTGCAACCTTGAGAAATGAAGGATATATTAATAATATTGTATGCCTTTATGTGTTCATGAGAAAATTAGTATTTGGTTTTGCCAATTGGGATAGAATATGTCGATGACATGAATTTAATTAATTAGAACTCTTAAATAGTTCACAAAGACTATTAAGTACTTGAAGAAAAAGATTTTAAAATGAAGGATCTACATAAAACATGACATCATCTCAGCTTACAAATCGAGCATTGTTTAGATAGAATAATTAGATCATCAATTAGCTTATTATAAAAAGATCATGAAGGTTTTAATATGGTTAAAGCTCATCCCTTGAGTTCCTAAACATTCGGTCTCTTGATCCATAGAAGGAATTATATCGTCCTAAAAATGATGATGAAAAGATACTTGATTTTGAAATACTATCTTAATACAATAGATGTTTTGTTATACTTATTATAGTATACTAGATTGAACATAACTTTTTTAGTCAATGAACTGATGCTGAGTACCTCTCTAAACTCCAACAAAACCCGATAGCAAACGAGATGTTATGTCTAAAAAATCACGCCTATGTCAGCTCATTTAATGTGTTCTTGTATCAGTTGTCAAGCCCATATCTCCAAAGATATTCTCACCAACTTTATTTCAAAGAGATGAATGGACGAGAGCCTTCCATGTGTCAAGACAACTTACAAAACACTCATTACATTGAGTGCAAGGGTGTATAAATAGGCACTCCTCTTCCCGGAGACAGAGAGGGGGCTGAGATTTGAGCTTCATTTCATTCTCTCTCTGTAAACAATGTATTTCTTCATCTTTGTATGCCTTATGGGAAAAATCATATAAATAGTCAGAGATCAATAAAATAACAGTGGATGTAGGAGTCGCTTGTTGCATCCGAACCACTATAAAAACCCCTATTGCCAATCTTTTATTTATATTTTCTGCAACATATATAATTTCAGCTCCATATTCAAATCTCATAGATCCATCACGTGCGATTCCTAAATCCACTTAACGCTTCTCACGTGCGAGTAGTTGGCGTCCAAAATCAAGTGTCAACACGAGAAATGTTTTTACTTAAATGGCATAACAAATATCGTGACACTACTAAAGTAAACTTTGGTTAGAAAATTTTCTGATATTTAAAAAATTCTAGCACCTTATAAAAGTATGCAATAAATGCATATTGTTATCGAATTGAACTTTTGAGAAATTGGTGTATAGCATCGGCATGCTCTGGTTTAGTAAGCAACCAAATTAATTCATGACAATCTATGTTGTAATGAGGGGGAGCTCTAACCAGGGGAAGCAAATTTTTTAAGAAATCAGTATATTGGACAAACTTTGTATTATACTCTTTTTTTCTTAGTCAAGTTTTCTTGGCAAGGTTTTCAAATGAGGCAAATTTAGCATGTTCAACGCCAGTTTACGGTATATTAATTAGTTTCTTTATTTAGAATTTTATCCCACTAAATTTTTCCTGAAGAAAATCAAATGTATTGGTAAGGAGTGGAAATCCAGGCGGGAGTATTGTGGGCACCATATCTTGTTTGTGGCTTTCCAATTCCTTTCCACCTTCCCTTCCTCAGCCCTAATTAGTTAATTAGGGAGTAAATGATAAAGGGGCAAGTGTGTCCCAAGTGAAGTTTATAACTTTATATTAGATAATATTTTTTACAATAATACTATACTTACAAGGAAATCTTATAAAGATTTCCATACAAAGTGAGGTGGCAAAAAATGAATGGAAGAATGAAAAAAAATGTCAAACTCATTAAATTCACTCTTCCAATCATTTTTTGGCACATCACTTTGTATGGAGATCTTTGTAAAAATTTTTTGTAAGTGTAGTATTACTCTGTTTTTTAATATAATTACATCAAATTATTCTATTTGATTTATTGCTAATAAGTTCTATTTCGTTTTCTTTTTTCAACCAAACACGGCCTTACTACGCGATGGGAGTGGTTTCACGAAGCAGAAAAACGTGGTAGTTGGAGCTCAATTACGTTCAAAATACCCAATCACTGTTAGCTGCACTGTTAGTTCTCGCACAATTCGTGGCTCTCTCACTCTCTCAATGGCCTGCAATACTCAAACAATCCGACACTCATTCATATCTCTCTACAACTCCAAATGTTCTCATGTTTTTACAAAGAATATTCTAACCACGTTTCCGGCACGTTTTTCTTCTCGTAGCTCAATGAAATTAGCTACTTCTTCACGTTCTGCATCCGGCATTAGCTTTAGCAGCAGTAGCTTCACGTGGAACGACGTCGTTAAAGTCTCTCAACCAGACTATTCTCCCGACGATTCATCCGATCTAAACGGCTACTTCGAAAAAATAAAAATCTGCAATCGCGGTTCAGTAATTCTCGATCAAACTAAACGAATCATTAATAATTATTAATTTCCCAGACTTATTATTTATTTATTGTTTTTAATTGAAATATTATGCAGGAATTGCAATCCGAGTTTGTTCCTTTTATCATCCAGGGCCAAGTTGTGGGTTATTTACATAATCGGTATGAAAAATACTGTACATCTGATTAACAATTAGGTTAATTGTTGTTTATTTATTTGTTTTGAAATTTGGCAGTTTCGCTTGGCAGTTAAGGAGATATGGTGAAGTATTCGTTTATTCTGAGGACAAAGGATGTCACGTGACGTTAAATTCAAAGCTAAAAACAGCGGAGGACAGGACGAAAGCTGTTGGAGAAGTAATTAAATGCTTGGGGGAAGAAGTGATTCCAGGTATAAGAAATGAGGTACTACTGCTTTTGATGATTACTTTGAATAATATGTTATGGGTAACTGAAATTAAATTCGTTTTTGATAAGATTTTGGTTCTATGTGTCGGCTAATTTTGAATTCGATTGCCTTTATTTAGCTGTACCCTGTAACATCATCCTTCGGGGCACCAATTTTTTTCTCCCTTGAACGTGCAGCTGCTCCATATTTTGGAATAAAGGTCGGTCTATGCGTAGCACTTTAGAACTTTTAGCGTTTGGAAAAAAAACTTAATTGTTTCTTAATATACATTGTGCATGTAGCATGATAATGTTAAGATAACCGAATCAGATTTTATTAGATCATGATCATCTATATACTATTCAGCATATTATTGAAGTTTATGTGATGATAGCGACTCAGTTGTAGTAGATGGTGTTATTTTCTGTCATTAGTGTGGTATCATTTGAAGAGTGTAGTCGTTGATAAATTTCTTGATGCTTTTGTTGCACTGTCTTTGAAAACCAATTTTTTTCATTTATGATTTCCTCCTTCATGTACTGGCTTTGATAAATTCCTTGTCTCTGCAAAATGCCTCCTCTGGAAACAGGCTTATGGAGTTCATATGAACGGCTATGTCGAAATAGATGGGCAGAAATTTCTATGGATTGGAAAAAGAAGTCAAGTGAAACCTACTTATCCAGGAATGCTTGATCATCTAGTTGCTGGAGGATTGGTTTGTAATAACACCCTTTTACTTGCTTTCATTCGGTTGTCTTTGGATCTTTCTTAAGACTTGTATGGAGTTTAATGTTATCTTATAATAAATTCATTTCCACAGTCCTTTTTTATAAAAAATAAAAATGAAAAAGGGGAAAGCATGGTACCTGAGCAAGGTTCATTTAGGGATGCTCCAACTTTTGAAAGCCACATGAATATGACCAAGGCCTTCATCTCAAATTTGAACGATGTGCTTCCAGTAAATCATTCAATTGCAATGCAGCAGAAGATTCTAAAATAATGTAATTGATTTTCCTGACAGGATTGACTTTCTGAGCTTCTGCTAAGGTTTTACAATGAATTGGTTCTATCTGGAAAGCTAGGAAGAGGTTATCACATCATGCTGAATTGCTGATCACTGTTTGATCTTGATTTGCCTTTACCTTCATGTATCCTTCTCTTGTAGGACAGGAGCAAAGGCAATAAAAAATATAAAAAGTGCTATGCATTATGTTAGCTATAAAATATGCAAACCTGAATGACATTCATGTTTAACTTATATTGTATGTTATGCAAGTATATGCTTAAATTTGGTTAGTCTTTTTGAAGCCAGAGAAACTTAGATTGACATTTTTTAACATTAAATTAATCACTGAGGTCTTCAACAAAACCACATGAACTTGAGCTCAGACCAGAAATAGCTTATCGTAAAACCTGATACCAGTGGAAAATCTTTGTTGTTCTTGCATGTTGCAATTCTTGGAGGTATCAGTACTTCATCTGCTGAAACTGAAGGAAGTGTGGTTGATAAGACGAAGATCATAATTTCTGTTCATTTGCAAGCCTGTACTCTAATCTTTTTGCTCATTATATCTCTGACCAAATTCTTTATTTTTTATATTGTGATGGTAATTGCAGCCACATGGTATTGCTTGTGGGGAGAATCTTATGAAGGAATGTGAAGAGGAAGCAGGAATACCTAGGTCAATATCCAATGGGTAAGCTTTCTTCCAATCATTGAATTGTAGTTCTAATGTCAACATATTTAGCGTGCTTGTATTGGATAGGAAATTAAACCTTGCTTTAAAGACCTACTTCCAAGATTCTGATAAAACCTTACTGTCTTCTTTCACAGAGCTATACCAGTGGGTGCTGTTTCCTATATGGACATTGATGGGTACCGATATAAAAGAGATGTTCTAGTTTGTTATGATTTGAAACTACCTGAGGATTTCATACCTGAGAATCAAGGTGACAACAAAGAAGTACAATTTTCTTCAATACAAGGCATCATGGTGTGAGATATTTGTTTTGCATTTCATTTTAATGGGGTGTTACATGTTGCAGATGGAGAAGTGGAGAGCTTCAAGTTGATCCCTATCACACATGTTGCAAATGTCATACGTAGAACAGAATTCTTCAAGCCAAACTGCTCACTTGTCATCACCGATTTCTTGTTTCGACATGGGTATGAGTCTTTCTCTTTGACTTTTTCCTTCATTTGCTTTTTGCAGTTTAGGGTAATCAGTTCAAAAGAGAGAGAGAGCTTTGGTCTTCATCTTCCTGTCTTAGCTGGTTAGAACTTGATATATTAAGATATAGATCAAGAGGGCTAAGAACAGTCGCTTGTGTTATTGATTCAGAACCTAGGTAAAGCTTAAATTAGATTGCACAATTAGATGGCACAAACTGCTCATATTGTGATGCGTCAACCCCACAACCTTAAAAAATTGGGTTGTTATTAGTATTACCCTTTCTATTATTTCTTAACCTTCAGTAAAAGGAAATGTGATATCGAAGTAGAATTCAAGGCTTGATATCTCTTTAAGTTCTTCTGGTTTGATGAATATTGTGCTTATTAATGTTCGATTTGCTTTAAAGGGCAAGTAAAATACTTTTGCTATGTCACAATGCTCAACTTCCACCTGTTATGCGAATAGTACTCACAGCGTAACAGTCTATCCCCAAACGATTCTAATATTTCTCCGTGATATTGCAGGTACATTTGTCCTGAATCCTTTAGGTACTTGGATCTGCTGCAAAGTTTGAGAAGGGGAGATTGCTCCTAATTATATTTGTGAAAAAGAAAAAAGAATTTGAGCATTTTCTGTTAAGGAAAAATAAGGTATTAATAATTGAGTAGTATTACACTTACAACTTTTTTATATAACCTGTTCATACAGCCCTGATGTGATAGTTCACGATTGGTCAGCTCGCAATGGGTCCTATCTATCCAAATGTAAACTGACCAATTGCGAGCTACTACCTCAGGTTGTATAAAGAAATTGTATGAAAAAGTTGTAAGTTTAGTTTTATTATTAGTATTTAGTAATTAGTAGTGCTCAATCACAATGTGTCACGTGGCCTATAGCAATTCTAATGAGGTTCGTCTCATCAATGTTTGATTGGAGGTAAAATAAAATGAAAGAACCAAAGATAATTTAAACATAAATTTTAAAGATAATGTTATGGAATGTTCATAAAGATATGTTGGAGGGAATAAGGGGCAAGTAAAACTTGTGACTAAATATTAAAACGTTGATATTTTTTATTGTACTCAATGTTTTGAAACTCGACCTAGGGTACCACATGGGTAAGGGGCTTGGGTCTAGGGTTGATCGGTCCAATTGGTTAAGTTGGTGGTTTTCTTGTGATCCAAAAAGTTTGAAATCTTGCAAAAGCACCCTTAAAAACATTATTAGTCCTCACAGGTTTAAAATTTTGCAAACACACTCCTATAACAGTTAAGGTTTTGATTTTTCTGATCACATTTAGGTTGATTTCGGTGGTCAAAATTCAATCCAATACCACTACCTGAACCATCGGCCTCCACTCTATAAAACCTATTTAACCTTAGCATTTGGAAGCCTCCCGGTCGTCGGTTGTGATTCGTGTATGGGATTGATTTTTTCAACTAATTTCAACGTCTAAAATTCAATTCGACACTACTATTTGAACCGTCTGTCTCCATTCTACAAAATCTCTCTAACTCCGGCATTTGATAGTCACTCGTTCGTTGGCGGTCAAATTAGGGATTTGGTGAACAATTGAAAATAGTAAATCGAACCAAAGAGGGTGTTGGTCATCCATTCGATCGAACGGTCTAGTCTGGTTTTCAGAACATTGATTCTACTTATGTCTTCACATGTCGCCATATTTTGTAGTCATTATCACGTAAAGTTTATTATGAATATGAAAAACAAATTAGTTTTAGGTAATAGTAAACTAAGATAAAATGGACTTAAACTTTAAAGGGGCGTTTGGTTCAGGAATGTTAGATTACTGGGAATGTTGGATTACTGGGAATCTTAGAAAAATGTGTTTGGTTAGTTGGTAGGTATTTTATATTAATATGTTTGGTTATGGGGAATAAAATGGTGGATATGCTATTTAAATTATCAAATTGTCCCATTTTCAAATATTATTTTTATTATTACTTGTTGAATAATTTTTTTTAACCCCCAATATTTCAGATTTAGTTAAAACACCCCCGCTTATATAAAATTTTAATTTATTACAAAATCACCTCCACCACCTGCCGCCACCGCAGACCACCGCCAGAAGTCTCCAAAAGTCCCCATCAGTAGCTGACCGTGACCAAGAGGCTTCGATATGGTCGTTTCTAACCATATTGATGGCCGAAAATGGCCATATCAGGCCAAATTTGGCCGCTAATGGCCAGGGATCTGGCCTATGGATCTGACATGATATGGCCGTTTTCGGCCATCAATATGGCCGGAAACGGCCATATCGAAGCCTCCTGGAGTCTCCCACCGAATCTCGTTCTTTTTTAGAGACTAATGATTTTTCGGTTGCGGCCCATGGTGGTTGGCCCACTGTCGGCGGTGGTGGCTGGGTGGCAGTGGTGGTTTGTAAATTATTTTAAATATAAGGGCATTATTATCCAAAATTTTAATTAAACAAGGGTAAAATTGAAATAGGATATTCATGTAAATTTGTGTTAAAATAGGGGTATTGTTGTCCAAAATTTTTATTAATAAGGAATAAAATTGTAACAAAAAAGATAACCCTGGTAATTTCAGAATACCTAAGAAAATTGAGGTAATCAGATTACCTCCGATATTACCAATAGTAACCACTATTGGTATTTGAAGATTATCGGTATCTTATATTACTTAACAACTATATATTACTTAACAACCAAACATGGTAATCAAGTAATATAAGATGACATTACCCCAGTAATCCCATATAACCTCCAACCAAACGCCCCCTAAAATAAAAACCTTTCATGCATTGTATACGGATAATGCGTTAAAAAAAATTAATTTAAATAAAACAAGTTAAATTAAATTTTTTTTTTTTTTTTGGATTCTCTTATTATTTCTAAATTTTGAAAGAAATTTTCTTCAGAATTATAAATTTTTTCATTATTTATAATGAAATTTTTCAAAAATTCTTTTCATGCTCTAAAGTTTTTTTTTTTTTTTTTTTTTTTTCCAAAATTAGGAAATATTAAAATTACAAATTCTTATCTAATACATTTCAGAGATAAAATGGTCTTTTTGACGGTCAACTCTAGTGCATCGTTCATTTCAAACAGCTAAAACTAACGTAAGAGGAATGCATTGTAATTATTGATGTTCATGACTTCATGTGGCTCAAAAATTTTTGACTAGGGGTGTGTAGTAATCATCAAAATTTCTATTTTATGTATTAATATAAAAAAAATTTCTTTAAGTTGAGGGACGGCCTAGGCGGTAGTAGAAGTCACGGTCCACTAACGATGATTCATTACGGAAGGGAAGAGAAGGATTCCGGTAATTTGCTAACATAAAATAAAATATAAATAATATTACACTTATAAAGAAATCTTATAAAAATTTATTTATAAAATAAAATAACAAAAAAAGAATAAAAAAATAAATATAATAAATTTTATTTTTTATTTTATTTTTTTATTAATTTTTTATCACCTTATTTTATATATATAATACTATAATCATTAATAATAATACATAGAATGATATAATAAAATCTTAACTATTAATTAATATTAAATTAAAATTAATTAACGATTAAAATTTTATCACGATGCATAAATTCAATATACTATCCCGGTGAATTATTATTTTCCTATATATGAAAAAAAAAGGAAGACAGGTCGCTTTTCACTTTTCAGCTCTGAAAAAGGAAGAAAGACAGCTGGAAATCTCTTTTTAAATTTTAGGCCACTCAAAGAGGTGACTAGACATATACTTGATATGATTGACTGAAGATAGCAAAGTTTCCCATTGTACAATTCGCCACCATATTTTGGCTTTTATTTAGTAACATAACTATAGTAGTGTCTCTGAGAAACATATGATTCCAAATTCAGAGTAATCAATTATCATCTAGAATATTCATAATACTCAGCTCGTTCATTTTCTGATGTAAATTATATTGGAACAGTATCCATCCTCCGCTTATTTCCCGAAGTAAAGAAAAGTAGGTCGATTCCATCTCAGAGAGTCAAACTTTCAATTCCTCAACTTCTGGGCCCAGTGGTCCAAATACAGCTTCCACTTCACTTTGGTCAACTTCCTCCAAGCTCGATGGTTTCCACTTCGGATTCTGCAAAACATATCATGAACAGTACTGAGAAAGATATGCAATCTATACATCATATAATGAAAGGGCAATCATGGATACATTTTTAGCAATAACTAGAGTCGCTTTAAATTTATTAATGAAACAATCAGACAAAAAATGCAGAAGTAACACATATTTTATAAACTTCTATTCAAATGATAATAGTGAGAAAACCTGATCCTTGTCCACTAAGACTGCTCGGACACCTTCAGCAAAATCACCTCGTAGAGAAGATCTTAAAGCAATTCGATATTCAGTTTTCATCACACCACTTAGCTGAATGCAACCATGTACAGACGAAAAAGCATGTTACTTTTCAGTGTGCACCATAAATAAAAAAGTTTAATAATACAACCCCAAATCTTTACCTTCGATAATTCATTGTCAGCTTTTCCATATGCTGATGCAACTTTGGAGAAATACTTGTGTGTTAAAGAAAGAGAAAATGGAGCACCTTTTCCAAGACCCTGAAGAGCCTCATTAGCCCAGTGTACCACTGGAAATAGACAAAAATGAATCAAGACTCTGATGAAGATCAACTCAAACTCAACATCACAGAAAACATAAGAGTTCCTAGAGGAAAGTCGAACACCAATACTTTATTATTTCATTTTACTTTTTGCAGACCAAATGGGTTGAATTAGTTTACCTGAAGCCTCACTACTTGACTGATATTTTTTTAGCTCTTCAATTATCTCCTTAACTGACTTTGCTGATCCAAAGGATGAAATTATTTGCGGTAAAAGCAACTTCAATTGAGCCTCACTCTCAGGATCACTGTTGTATTTTGCCAGAAGTGCTTTGATATCCTGATCTGGATCCTCGGAACTGCATCACCAAAATTTTAGATGAATTTTTAATTGGAAGGCAGAGAACATCTATAAATAAGGATCACTACAGAGTTCCTCCAGTACACATCAAGCAGCAGATTTTTTGGTTAAAACCATGAAGAAATTCCATCTGTAGACTGCAAGTATATGCATTACAAACCTCAAATTTGAGAAAAGGATCCAGATTTATAAATTAACAGAGTTCTAAGCGCCACCATTAAGATCTCAAGCAACAAAAATAAAAAAAATAAAATTCCAAAATGGTGGGTTTCTCATTATCTAATAATGCTAATTTGAAGGAATGGGCGAAGATTTTACAACATGTTGTTAAGTAACTAGATTTTATTTTAATCACAAGCAAAGTAATCTATAGAAGGCCATAATAAAACTCAATCAGATCAAAACAGACAATCGTTAAATGCCGCAAACTCATTTCCAATAAGACAAAAGCAGCCACTCAAAGATAGAAAGATAATGAGAGATGTACAAGGTAACTGCCAAAAGGGCCTCCTTCAGTGGACCTAAATTCCCAGATGGGACATAATGCGTTCCAAGTCCTATGAACAATGCATCAGAAGGCGTGGAAATCCTTTTTCCAGTCAGTCCAAGATAAGCACCTGTAATACTTTAAGAGTTTGTTAAACGCCAAAAACAAAGTAATGACAAAATAAAGAAAGAAGAATGCCATCAACTACTTCAAAAGAAAACTATTTGTATATTAACATATAAAACAACCTGTGTCTAAAAGGCAAAAGTTATGGGGAAGAAATAAGCAGGCACTTCACAAGAGCCCAAATCTTAACAAAAAAATAAATAAATAAATAAAAAAACACCCACAAACAACTTCACTTTGAGACTTAAAACATTAAACTAATATAGTGGTTGAAATAGAAGAAATTTTATCACCATCAACAAGTATGCTGAAATCCAGAATCAGACGAAATCACATTTTAACTACACAACCAAATCCCAGACAAGAAATGATGTAGGGAATATTGGATTATCGAATATGAAAGTATCCGATTCCTCAACCAAAAGAAACGTACAAATTGCTTCAAGAAAAAGGAAAGAAACAATTAGAGATCCAAGGTTTACTGGTTGAAAGAAATTTCTGATAATCAAATTTTGCAAAAGAGAGGGTCTGCCAAAAACTACAACAACTACTGTTTCATGGAAGCCATTCCATCTATAGAAGCCCATTTGTAAAAGAAAGAAAATAAATCTTTAAGTTAACCAAGAGAGAACTTCAAATTATTTAAATGTTCAACATCAAAAGAAATTTTGGAATACATTACCCAAGGCTGAGATGGATATGGCGAAATTATTTTGAATGAGTAAAAAATTACATGGATCAAGGAAAAACTAAAATAGACAAAAGAAAAGAATCCCTTTCGGTCCAAAAAGAAAAAAAAAAGACAGAGAATTCAAACTCAAATAATTTATGGAAAAAGTTCTAGTAGTTAGAAGTAAGCCTTTTGCAATCACAGAAATGATATCTAAAAGAGAGAGACTCGGTAATAGCTAGCCCACAATCCTAATTCCAATCTAAGTGATTAAGAACCTATTAGTGCAAATTCAACATTTGGCAACAAGCCAATTCTGTTTATCTCAATTCAGATAACAAAAACCATACCAACAGATCCTCCTCCCGGACTTTTTGCTGCAATATATGAAAATCCAACATCTGGGAATAAGCCTATTCCATTTTCTGGCATGGCTAGGACAGTCCTCTGAAAGGGATTAACAAAAATAAAAATTTGAGATCAGAAATTTACATTTACATTTCCATTACAATTTAAAATATCAGACCAAATGATATCTGTATAATAAGTCAACAATATTATACCTCTGTTACGATTCTGTATCGACCATGACCAGACAGACCAATTCCAAAACCCATTGTTATGCCATCCATTAAGCTCAAATATGGTTTCTTATACTCAGAAATTTTGCATATCAGAGAATACTCTGCAGTAAATACCTGGCAGAAAATGCAGCATAATACGTAATATTTATTTCACTAGACAGAATAGAATATAACCACAAATATAGAAAGACAACTAATGGACAACCACATAGAATATAAATTGAAACTCAGAAAATAATGAGGTTGAATCCAAGTAATAAGAACAAAATGCATGCATCATAAAATAAACCACCATAACTGGTAGCACATGAACTGCATAAATGAGGTCAATATCAAGCTCGCAATAGAACAATGCGTATGTATTAATGTAAATACATTAGAACTGAAGATCTTATCAGCTTGATTTTCAATAATGTGAATGACACAGATAAAATAACATGAGCGTCTGTGGCACGATGATTGGATGAGCATTTATGCTTAAATGCAGGCATATCAAAAGTCATATTTTAGCTACTTCTCTCATATTCAACATCATCTCACTTATTTTCTGCCACAATTATTAAGAAGAAACACTTTAATCACAATAAAATTTATTAAACACCAAGAAACGTATAATTAAATTGCGATCCTCCTCCAAATAGTAGAAAGGAAAAACCAATACTTGTTTGAGTGACTGAAACCATGTTCGGGAAGTAAAATTATGTGACAAAAGTCTTATATCATATCATAAATGACAACTACAAACATTTTTCTGGATTAGAATTTGAAAAAAATGATTTTGATTTTCTTCAAAAAAAGTTCTTTTAGGGACATTTTCCTGGATTATTTTAGATAAATACAGAGGAATGGCCCTATAAGGGCTGACAATGACTAAGCAAAAATGGTTCCGTGAAGGTTGATCACTGATTTATTGGCATTGAAGCAACTATGATAGACAAGGTACTTTATCTTCCACTTGATTTAACATTGTGTGTTACATATTGTGATGAATTTTATAATCTATAATTAGAAGGACACAAGGAGACCTCAATCATATCTGACAGTTGATTTTTGGTTGTGATCTGCTTGACATCACCACCTGCATGTAAACTAAGATCTAGGTTATCAATCAGACAAGCATTGAGCAAGTCAAGTTAAAATAAACAACACAATAGCCTACACAACAAAGTTAGAAAAATGAAAAAGAAAAACCAAATGGTTTGAATGGTGCTTTCTAAGCGATCATCAATTGATTGAGTAAGCAAGCGACGAATGTCCCCAGCACAAGATATGCATTATAAGGAAACCTTTTGCACAAGAGGTGTGTTTTTGTCTCGTTGAATTTCAGCAGCAACCCCCTTGATATCCATCCCTGCATTTGGAATGAATGATCACCTTCAAAACCTGCCCTAGAACTAAATAGAAGATAACCCAGAAATGTTTATACATATGCATGGGAACTCGCATCGATAAGTTTGTAAAATATAATTAACCTGAATGAAAACTTAGAAAAACTTCTTCAACAGAATAACAGAGATAAACAACAGAAAAATGTTATTGAATACCAACAAAGAAACTCTTTTGTTCCTTAATTACCTGCACAAAAGGCACGAGGTGAGCTGCCTTCCACTAGCACACATTTGACCCTTGGGTCTGATTCCCATTCATCAAGAAAATTCTTGTATTTTATGTCCATATCTGTACCATCAAGGGCCTACAATTTAGTATAAACAGAACCAGAGCTGAAGAGAAGCATCAAAAAATTCAACTGATATCAGCATAAATATCAAAAAAAGCTATCCACCATGAGTAAATGCCCACAGTAACAAATTAGCAGTTCAATCTCATAAAAAATAATTGATTTTATAATTTTGCACAGAGTCCAAAATATTAAAAACTGAAGGAATGTTTTGCTTGATCTTGCAAAAGAGACTTTAATTTTCTCTGACTCATTTGGTTTAAACATCAGAAAATTGTCATTAAAACTTGGTTTTACTGACAAAGGAAAATAAGAAACAGACAGCATTGAGAATCCATACTAGAAAGAATATGCAGGGCTGGCAATAAGTCAGTTTGAGCACTTAACACTGACTTATCAGTTCCAAAAGAATTAAACGCAAACCTGACCATAAATTGAACAAGCTGAAAGTTCATCCAAAACACTTAAAGCAAATAATTTTCCAGCTCCTCAAGAAGGAATGCAAACAATCTTAGCCATTCATATCATTCATTTAACAGGTCAACATCATTCACACTTCTCATTTCACAGAAGAACTACCAAAATAACCAAATAAATACAAAAAAGTAAATATCTCTTCAGGTAACAAATGAATTTAGAGTAAAAAATCAGTGAAAACAAAATATCATTTTCTGTCTGCTGAACTTTCATTTTCGTTCTCCAATCTGCCAGATTATCCAGCACTAACAAAAAGTGTAACTCAGAAAAAACACCAATCAAAACATTAGGGCAGGAAACATTATTTATCCATAACTTGTAAAATTAAAACGCAAATAAGTTTGACGTTTTATATTGCAACTCAAATTATTTAATCATACAGATTCAATACATATCAGTTAAAATTAATATGTTTATGTGTACAAACCATATCTATTCGTCATAAGTAAATATATAATCACATTTCTAACTACTCTTGTCTAATATATCCGACTTTACCAACTACGGAATCTTTTTTTTTTTTTTTTCAAATTAATTAAACGATAAAAAAAGTTTTGAGGCATTGATTATAATTAACTAAAGAAATAAATAACAAGATAACGCACTAAGTGACACAATTCAAGAATTCAATCACTGAAACGAAATTTAGAGAGTAAAAATGAAGAAAAGGAAATAACCTAGATTCATGGCGTTGAGAGCTTTGGGACGATCGAGAGTGATGACAGCGACGCCGTTTGGATGTACATTTCCTTTGACAAACTCTTCGGTCGCAGAGGCAGCCATGATCGCGTATGTTCGGTAGTTAAAGTTAGAGAAAGGAGAAAATTTGAAAAAAGAACAAGTAAATTGGTGTTGTTGAGAGTGAGAGATTGTTGCTGTAGTCGGATTAAGAAAGAGTGTGGATGATGATTTTGTTAGAATTTGAGAAGCAGTGAGTAAACTTCTCATGCTTTATATGGAAGGTAGAAATGTGAGAAACAGACTGTTAAGGTAACTCACCGAGAGGGCGAGCTTTTGGGTTTTTTTCTTTACTCATTTGTCCTTCACGTTCAGTTTTAATTACAGTTATACGCAATTAGGAGGTTTAAATTTAATCATGTATCCCCTGAGGACTTTACCACTGTGAAGAGGCCCATTGGGCTTTTATCTAGTTGACACTCGCAGTCTCACTTTCGTTTCATGGTTGGGTCTATTATAAGAAGACTCTCAATAAAGTTTTGAATTTCGTTTCGTAGTCTTTATCCTTTTGGTTGTTTCCATAATTGGAAATGATATATGGTTTCGGATAAACTTCAGATCTTAATTATAAAATATATAAAAAAAAAACCATATATTTTATTGTTAAGATTTAGAAGTTTTCCTTACCAAATTCCATCTATGAAATTGTCAAATATAGTGAGATATGTGACCATGGTGTACTAGTACTATCGGAACCATCAACCTATAAAGAAACAATGTTGCGTGTCGTATAAAACACAGTTAATAAACGCAAATTATATATATGGTTAAAAATAAAAAAATGACGACTACAAAAATTCATTAATACATAATATGCTATAATTTATTGGCAGTTGACATGATATAAGGTATATATGGGCAAAAATCGTCTTGAGCCTATTATACTACGTAAGCCCAAGTCTCGCTCCGATTCTGGTTGGACCAACATTAGAATTCATACGGGCTAAAACACACGGCCCAAACCTGTCTCTCTTTAGATTGGGCATCACCATTAGCTCACCAAGGTCCAAGATAATTATGACCTTCCTATTTAGGTTATATCCTATTCACCCAAGATTCTGGATCTTATGTGAATTAGGACTCTTAGTCCTACGTGGCAAGTAAATGAGGATCTTTTCTATTCACTAAACTTCTACATTATGGATTCAAAGTCTAGGATACGAAGATCCTACAACACTATATAAACAAGAGTCACTATCTGTTTAGGCATTCAATCTCAATACCACCTACTTGCACACAAACTTTGACTTCTAAGAGTTATACACCTATACCGTGGTTCTAATCTCTGACTAAACTACTGGTAACCCTTCATTCCTTTAACCCTCACTAAATTTCTTATTCAACCTTACTGACTGAGTCAGAGTGCGACGACAAACACACACCGGTGTTTACGTAAATTTTACGCTTGTTTACTTTGTGTGAGGTACAATGATTGTAAGTGGCCTCAACCTCAATGATAGACCTTCTTTTCGTGACCATAGATTTAATATCTACAGCATTACAGATTTTAACTTAAATTATAGTAGAAATAATCTTAGTGGATGAGTAACCATTTGATAGTGTTAAATATCCACAAGGTTAATACACCTAGATAGTTTGATGATGAAAGAACAAAAAGAGGTTCTAGAGCTTCTGAGTTCGAATCCCCCTACGCATTAATAGGATGGTCATTAGGACTTTTACTCAGTCGACAGTTTTAGAGTGTGAGATTAATTGAGGTGCACACAATGACTGACCCAGCATTGATATATATATGTAAAATTATTATATATATATATATATATACTATATATATAGATATATATATATATATAATTAAGTAATCTACTCCAATGATATCCCAAAAAACTATCTTAAGTGAAACGTAATCGTATATAGTGATGCAACGATAATGATGTGTTAATACCGCAGAGGATACACACTCATTTCGGATGTGATTTTTTTGGATTTATTCTAGAAAGAGTAGTTATTACTCTATCCACAAGTAAACTCACATTGGTTCTCTAATTTCAGCATGCTGTTTAAGAAAAAATCGCCTGGAAAGCATGTATTCATTAATCAAACTATAGACTGAACTGGACTGGAATATAACGCAATTAATGGGTTCTACTTCTACAGGACGGCTTAAAAGTTGATATGCTATCCTTTGGATTATTGGATGTGATTATATATAATTGATTTTATTTATTTTATTTTTCTACGAAGAAAGAAACGTATACGGTTTGAATTCCAAAGCCTGACCCGGATCTAGCAGATATATATATTTTATATGAAATTAACCTAAAAAAGGTTTTGTATAAATTGTTTGCTATGTCTCTAATTCATGGATCTCAACTTTGAGATATGCAGCATCTCCTTCAATGGCAAGTGTCTAAATGAAAATTTTGGGAATATGTTATTTCCATCATGGGTAGTGATTCTTAGTTTGAGCTGGCCGCGATCGAGTAATTGCACGTATATACCATCCAGCTATATATCAATGACACTACCTGAATTAATTCCAAGTATCAACTCAAGAGAGATGATAAACGACTTCCAACCAGGCTACTAATATTTAATTCAACTAAAATTTACTACACAAAACACATTCTACATCCCATCCTTCATAATAAGTTCCTATCAAGTTAAGAACACAACAAACTAAAGGCAAATATTTAGCGACTTATTTCTCTTAAATAGCAGACAAGAAAAACGAGATGATATGTGTATATATCATATTATATTCTTAAGATCGATCAAAATCAAAACCCTAACACTCTCCAAGGACTTGAACAGATGCTGGTGAGCAGTGAGCTGTGGGAAATGTCCATTAGTCTCTATCATCTCCACCGTTGATTTCCCTATCTTCTCTTGCATGTAGTGAGCAACCGAGTTTGGAACAACAATGTCACTAGTAGTTGGATGATTGTGCATGGAGTCATAACTTATCCAGAATTTCCTTTCGTCACTGTAAAACACGGTTTTGGCCAAGGGTAAGGCACTTCAGGTCTCATTGAACTCAAACATTTCTGAAGCTTCTCAACCGAGAGGGGATCTTTTGAGTCCACAACAAGAGAAGCAAAGTTTGAAACCCAGTTGAAATAGTCGGTTCCACGTTTGAAATGATTTTCTCAATCCCTGAGCTGCTAAACCCTCCTTCGTATCATCCTGTTTATGTACCTAATATAATATGAGAATGAAATTAATTTATAACTTTTCTTGTTGGCACAAATTATAACTATTAACCTAACTATCTAAGCCCTTAGAGACAACAGAAAGACATAAAATTGACCCATTATTAATGTCTTTCGGCCGGCTTCATGAGCTTCAGTATTTATGGAATTTTAGTGAACAAGTATTATTTATTAATCGCAAGTAGTTTAAGCTAAAGAGACAAAAGTCTAGCTTAAGCTACTATCGATCCCATCTAAAGGTTGTTTGCGTTTGTGCTGAAGCAGCTGAAATTATTGAGGACACAGAAAAATATATAGTTTTGAGAAGATTCGAGCCACACAATTGAAGTGACCGAGATTAGGATTCAAGAACCCGCCAATAATATATATCTTAAACTGAGTCTCCCATCACCACCACACGTTTGAGATCGAAATAACTAGAGAACACACATGCTTTATATCAAAGCTGTTTTAGTTCAAGTTACCTACTACATCACTCCAATATATCTATTTTAGCATCAAATGCTCCAGCTTGGCTTATCACCAGAAATATTCTATGAAAAATGGAACCAAGTAAGAAAAAAACATTAAAAAGAATCGGAGTGTAAAAATTAAAATTGAGGAAGTTAGTAAAAAACGTATCAGGGATTTATTTTTAAAGAAAATAAGAAAAAAATTCTTTCCAATAAAGTCTCAGCAAACTTAGTATAAAAACTTAGCATACAAAGTGCGGTTAGTTGATTAATTGGGTACGCTAACTGCTGATGCTTTAAACAAGGATAATCACCATTAAAAAAAGAAGAAGAAGAAGAAAGCCAAAGCCAAAGCCAAAACAAACCAAAAAAAAAAAAAAAACAAAAGTTAAGTGCATGTAAAAGTAAGAACTGAGGTGAACTTTTCTGCTTTATCTAGGTTGAAGATATACCTGGGAGAAGCTCCAATGAGTATGAGCTTCTTAATAGGTCTGGCCTTTTCGTAGAAGCATGCATCAATCATACCAGACATGGAGTGGCCGATAAAAAACTGATGATTTTATACAATTTCCGTCCAAAAGAGTAATCAAATCGTGGCAAAAGCGTCATACGAAGAGTACTGACAGGCTGTAAAGGTTTGGATCTTTGACAGATCCTGAGAAGGGCCAGTCGAAAACTATAATCTTGTAATGCTGAGCCAAAAAGGGAGTGATTTTGTCCCAGATAGATTGGTCTCCCCCAAACCCATGTGCAAGAATCATGGGTTCAGTGCCGGAGCCGATGACTTTTGCGTTCAGGCCACTGAGAGACCTTGTTCTTGCATCACCATGTTAGTGGAAACAAGTCCAGGAAAAGGTAGATGTAGTGCTGGGGAGAGCTGCTCTAGAATGGTTTGTAGTAAAGGATGGTCTCCATTATATATATAGAAGCAAGAGAGCCTTAGTAGTAAATACCAAAGAAATCAAGGTGACTTTTATATTTGTTATGATAAAATTCATAATTGATATCATCGGGTTTCCTTTGTTTTTAACAGTAAAATAAAAAACCATGAAAAGATCTATTTTTTGTTTGATATATTTATAATTTATAATTTTCTCTTGAAAAACTCCTTATAATTATATATTTTTTAATATTCTTTTACTGAAAAAGAACTTTCCTATACCAGTGTATTTTATATTTTTTTCCTCAATTGTTTATGGTCAACTTACAGAAACAAGAGAATGGTGTGAAACGCATATGAAGTATGAACAATCAAGCCGCAAATTGCCAATCATAATTAGAGGATTAAACGGTAAGGAAAAAGGAGAGGCAAAGGGGTAAGAGTTAATAATACTCCTCCTGGATGGGTAGTATAATGAAGAGCCAATATCGGCACCAAGGTAGGAGTTGAATAAGTCAAATTGCAGGCGATACTGTAGACGTAGGAAGCAGATTAAAATTTATTGGGGCGGTTGGGATCATTTACTCATTCTTTTGAGATATATTGATAAAAGAGGCCCACACCCTAACTGCTGCTCGTAGTCGTAGGCCGAGCTGACCAAATTGTTTGTAATTTGCATGCGGAAATGCAATAATTAACAGCCCTTTATATATTACAATCCTGTTTACACAAAGCAAATAGTAAATAAAAGGGCAATATGAGTTATATTCAGTGAGGGTGGGGCAGATAACGAAGACAGCTCAACCACGAGAAAGGATGGAGGCGTGAAGGGGGGACACTAACGGCTGATGTGTTCATACGCAAAAGCATCTTTTGTCTTGTTGCGTTTGGTGTTTTAAATTTATAATTTAATAATTCTGTGCAAAGATAAGGCCAACTTCTACCTTTTTCTTCCATTAATGACTATCTGCTATGTCAGACTTTTGACCACCCCCACCCCCACCTCCCATCACATAAATTTATTATATTTTCCATTATTTATTATTTAGTGACTAATACTATGAGAGAGGATAACGTTATGCCTCATCAATAAAAATAAAATTATTTATTATTATTTATTTTATCCGTTTTCAAATAATTTTCTTTTTATATGTAATGTTACTCTCCCGTCTCCGCTATGTAAATGGTTAAATTCCAAAAGCTTGAATCAAATACTAGTCGGAGACGGAGTAGCATCATATTGAATCACAATAGTGATTTTTCAACGACCATATTTGACCAGGTATCCTTACCCCTCCCTACAAATTCAAAAGTTAACTTTAGGTTGCAGTGGAACCAAACAGATTATCTTTTTGCCGATTTTCAAAATTATCAGCTAGTGGCGTTGGTATACATGTTGCATTTTCTTTTTATCTAGTAGGTTTAAATTGATAGCCAAATGATCATTTTATTAGGGATTGTAAGAATTCAAATTTATAAAACTTTTTTTGTTTTTTTATCGACTTCAGTAGTGATTATTTCAATCTTTTCCTTGTATGAATACTTTATTAATTACCTTAATGATGCTATTAACCAAAACATAAAACTTATCGCCTTCAATTTACTATTTGTAAATTCAATTATATAAGAAAAAAAATATGGTTTGGCTTAAAAATGTTAAAAAATGTAGGCAATATAATTTTAATTTACTCAATGGTGTGACAAAGGTGGAAAGATGCACATGTATATGGCTTGAAGAAGATACGGTAATTTCCTCAGCCATATGATACATCACAGTGACGTCACAATAATCCAAAGGCTGGAATGGAATTATTACTTACTGAGAATCTTAGACCAATGGTTACACTTGGATTTAACGACGGTCCATCAATTTTTCAAAAGGATTTTTTTTTTTTTTTAGAATGGAAATTTTATTATATTATTTTCTTGTGGTAACTGGTAAAGGAAAGCTACAGAGCTACTTGATCTTCGCTCGTGACAGATTCTGGCTTTTTCTTGGCCGCTTCATCAGAAGATTATTCCATAAAAATTATATCAAAGGATAAATACTAATTAAATAGCAAAAGAATATATCACAATTATAACTATATAGCTTAGCGGCCAACCTAATCCGTACTTTTAACCCTAATTTGTGCAAAGCATTTACGACAACCAAACAATAAATCTTATTTATTAGGAATGTATCTACTACATTATAATTATATTGTTCTGCTCAAATAAAGTTTAGTTTTGGAATCTCTTCATCAGTGCCTACATAATTAACGGTTATTATTTTCTACTTTCTAAAAGTTAAATGATTCGAGTATTTTTGCTCTCAAAGGTTTGACATTCGAATCCTTGACAAGCCAATAAATAACAAATGTTTATGTTTTTTGTTTTCTAAATTTATAAGGTTGGAACAAAAGCATGACATAAAGAATTTGTGTTTAAGTTGCAATAAAATTTTACCAATATCTTAGAGTGTTCAATAAGAAGATTAGGATAGGACCCAGTTGCATTAATTCTTAATGTGGACGCAGCCAAGATGTAGACAATAGGATAGCCAATTGAGTTTATAAGCATTAACATCTCTATATAAAAATGAGGGTATATCAGTCCAGGAAACAAGAAGAACAAAGACCTCGTAAAAAGTGAAGTTTTGGCAGGTTTTTGTTTTAGTTTATTTATTATATGAATAAGATATTCGTTTATGTGGTGGGTTAATTTATTTGAGAGAAGAGTGGAAGACAGGTGGCATAGCTCTTCAATGGGCATGTGAAGTAGTGAGTGCGGGCTGCGGAGCAAATGGTCGGCAAACCATGGGGTAGTGATAATAGCTTGTGGGTAACAAAAAATAAGACGTCCATTCTTTTGACCAAACAAAATTCCCCACAGATTTGTTGACCATTCAATTCCAATGCAACCATTAATAATAAGATACATTCTCACGGCTCCTTGCATTATCTATTTATACAGTTTTTGTTCGTATTTTGGGGCACCTCCAAATTTATGAAGTTATCAAATATCAAAGATATTCCCAGTTAATTGTCTTTTTCTTATTAAAATCTTCTTTAGTAATTTAATACTTCTTGAAGCTCTTAATTTTTATACTTAAAACAATAAAATCCAATAGTGGATAGAAAAAAACTCTACTCCACAACTAATATATATATATAATCTAAACAATAAAATACAATAGTTGGATAGAAATAAAACTCTACTCCACAATATATATAATATATTCGAACAAGACAACAAGTTTACGTTATATCTCAACTAATCATAGGATCTATTAACATTTTACAAACTTAATGTTTAGATAAACCACAAATTTGTAGAGCTCAAGGTGAAAGGTGGTTTGAACCCAACAGTTAATAAATGGAGCAAACCTTATTTGATCACCAGGCCAAACCCTTGAGGTTCACATTATATTATAATGCTTCCAAATTAAGAATTTTAAATTATTATAAAAAAAAAAAATAGTTTAATAAAAAGTATAAGCCTTTTTTAAAATCTAAAAGCAATTTAAATACTTTTTAACAATTTATCAAATATTTTTTCATAATATTAAAAATGAATCTAAAAAATAAACTATATGTACATAAAGTCTAAGATGTAATTTATGAGAAAGCAACGCAATTAAATTTGAGCACCACAATATAACAGGTTTATCCTGGGAAATAAATTATACGTAGAATATATGGGTACCATGTCCTTATCTTAATCAAATTGTTTAAATCATTTATAATCTTTTCTCTTTATTTATCTTTATATAATTAATGTGATTAACAATGTTAAATTGAAAATATATATCATTATGATACAACTAATTTGATATCCTTGAGGGATCATTAACTTCTCTCTTGTCGTCAGCATTATATAAGGATTAGATCACATAACTACTTGAGCTTGGCTCCACAACTCATCATGTTCTACTCAAAGGAATAATATATATTTAATAATTTGGTCCATCATGTTTTTAATGAGTTACTCTATCAGATCCATAGTTTATGCTTCTCGTAGCATCAAGTTACATTTTAGGTCCTATCTGTATGATTGTCTATAATATGATTGATATCCTTTTAGACTAGATCGATTCTAAAATCTTTTTGAGAAAAATAAGATGATTCACTTCGTCTTCTCGATTATGTAGTATGAGAATCTGGCTCTGATACTAAAAAAGGTACAGACCTCGTCGACGGTGCTAAAAGGTTATGAAGTTTATGCATGTGTAAATTATGATAATCAACCTATTTGAAGATAGATAACCGATCAACATGGCGATCGGTCGAATATATGGTCAAGACTTCTCTTTATCCACATACCTTTAACATCATCTAAAAAATGTAGTGAAAATAGTAGCACAAATATAAAATGATGAAAAACAGTGTTTACAAGGTATGTACATTATTGAAATATACATATGTTGTAATGTAAAAAGTGGTAAAATATATACATAAATATAAGAAATCTTTTTGAAAATAATGAAATTAAAGAGTTGGTAATTGGTATTCAAAACTGTCAAATTTTGGTCACTCCAATTTATTAAATAGCGCCTAAAATTTAATGCAAGAGAGAAAATAGGTCGTGGTTAACAAAGAGATTTAGGAAATAAAAGAGGGACAGTCTTGGAAAAAAATAAAATATATTTGTAAATAGTATTTTAAAAATGATTTTAATGATTATTGAAATTTAATAATAATGAGGCTTAAATAAAACCATATTTTTAACCTTTTAGTGGTCCACGAGGACCACGCCTTTTAAAAGCATTTTATTGGACTTCAGCATTCAACTTCAATTGCCGATACCAGTTGCGTGACGAATAAAATTTTAAAGTTTTCACAATTTTTTTTTTTTTTTTCTCAAGTAATTTAATAGTTAAAAACGTTTTCAGAAAATACTTCGAAACGTTTATCATTATTTCGTAAATAGATCAAAAAGTGAATGTAAAAATGAATTCAATAAATCTAAAATAAATAAAAATGAACTCGATACGGGATTTATTTTCTCAGATCGCTTGTATTAAATACCCTGATAAGGGTTTTATCATAATTTGTAATATTTTTAAGGGGAGTTATTGATTCTTTTTTAAGAGTTTTAGTAATATTACTCTTTCACGTGATAAAATGAAATAAACCCTTATGATATCATATCAATTCTTTTTCATTACATTTTGGGTTTAACCACAGTAAAAGAGCAAAAGAAGATCTAAAATAATATTCTAAGTTTGAGTCCTCTTATGATAAAGAATAATAAGAGTCTAATATATTCCTCAAGTTCAAGCCCCCAGGCCCCATTAAGGGTGGTCAAGAAGTTCTTATTCCCTATAGTTCTAGGTCCTGAAAAATTAGCTTAAACATACGTAAGCTGAGCCGGACACCCGATCATTAAAAAAAAAAAATAAAAAAAATCATGTACTTTATAATAAAGCTGCCGAAGATTCATTGAATTTGAAGATAATCAAGTGGGAGAATGAATGAGTCAGCTCGAGAAGCCCCAGCATTGAATAGTTAGTTCGAAGTAATTAAAGCTAAAAGGTTGAAGAAAGCTGAAAGCTAGGTGGTATGGTGATGCCACCAATGATCCCGAGGTCCCCCAACGGTTGAACACAATCGACATTGACACTTTCTTGAACCACCCTAATTTATTTCTTTTTCTTCAATTACAGAAAAAAATTAAGAAAAACCCTGTGTCATTGTGATCTATCATTTATCATGGAAGGTGGAATATTCTCACATGAAACTTCACAAATCTTAGATAGTAATAATGATGGTATCAAAAATCTGCGATTAAACGGGTGTACCAAATTGTTTTCTGTAATTAAGAGGACGGTTCCTAACGTTATTAATATTGATAGGAACCCTGCACAAGAACCACAGCACGGTTAATTCGTAGCTCTCCATCTGCAAATGATTTATTGCTTTGAGTATAACTGAGATTGAAGAACACTCATATTAGTTCTTCCACAAAGAAAAGATAAAGAAGGAAAGCAATTGAGAAACGCCGGGTCTGCATTCAAAATGATCCTTAGATGCATAGTTCGATAGTGTTGACTGAATATCGTGTCAATGTAAATTACAACTTGGTAAAACATGGCATTTATTTGTAAGAATTTTCACTATTGGATTTCTTATACATGAATGTTTAAAATCAAAAGGATGAGGAATATAAACAAAAACTATTTAGGTAACTATTTGAAGCTTCTGTCAGGTTCTAGTTTCTTTTAAAAATCACTTGATACCATCAAGCTGTGGTGGTAGAGATGAGAAGCTGAGAAACTTTTACATCAAGGCACTGATGCCGTCCACACAATAATCAACTGCAACAAGAATTACCTCATGCTTGTACTGGAGTACATTGAGGAACATCGACCAACCGCTCTATTGTTTGCAGCTGATCATAGGGTGCTATCTGTACCACAATTAAAAGAAAAACAAATAGTTACAACATAATTTTAATACATTTTTGGCAGTATCATGTAAATGTGGCATAGAGTCAGCATAACATCACTATGATAAGTTTTGAATTTAGCCATAGATTCAGTAACACTCGAAACATCGAACTAATACTAATATTTGGACAGGCAGGTGTTGAATTTCATTACAGGAAAATTGACTACTCTCCTTGCATTACATTAGTCCCTTTCAGAAATTTTCCTCATGCATAAAAGTAATACAATCATATAATTTTCTACTTTCTTACAAACAAAATAAGGCATATTACCTGGCTAAATCCATCAGGCCAAGTAATTGACACGGCATAGTTTCCCATAGGCCGAATTTCTTCAGGTTCAATATCTTCTGAAACATCAGTGTACTCCAGCTTTTGCTCACCGGTCCATTCATCCTGTTTGAAAACCAGAAAAAATGAAGAGGGGAAAAGAGGAAAAAATTTAGTCAAACTTGTGGATAATCTAAGATAATCATCAGAACAATTAAATCAACTACAGAGAAAAACTTCGTCTGAATTCTTTCTTGTTCCTAGAAAGTAACATTTTGTCTGTTTGTCATAAGTCAAAGGAGCCAGAAAAGAGTTTGGTTACTTCTGCTATCTGTTACATCAACTGCTTTCTCTTAAAAGTCTTAAATTACATGCCTTTTAGACTTTAACTTCAGCTAATACATTTTTCCATCAAGTTAATCTCCAGAGTCTCAGGATTGCTTTAAAACCTGTCACTGCTCTAGTGCCAAGTCGTTTGAAGAAATCAAAGACTTTCAAATTCTTTTGTGTGGATGAAACGGCCACCATTTGAAGAGTGTATGTTTTATACTTCATAAACAAATAATCTATATGTTCTTTTAACAATTATATATATATATATATATATTTCTTCCTATGAGAAGAATATTAACACATACAAATCATTTCCCCAAGATACAGGGAGGAAAAAGGAAAATCACTGAAATGGTGAACTAAAATATAAACTAAAACAAGACATTGTTTTGTTCTAAATATGATTTTTTCTTGGTCTGACAAATCACTTTCAAGATCCATTAATGGATCTTTATAGATGATTTTTACTGTGAAAAGAAATTTTTTCATGCAATTTCCTTACCTACCAAGACTTTTGTACAATGAGCACATCCCCCTCCACCAAAAGTATGAGTTAGTAAGAAAGTTACACCCATGTTTCTCTCTCTCTATCTCTCTCTCTAAGAATTACCAATAATTCATGTGAATTGAAAAAAAAACACGTGAGGTAAGAATACTGTCCATCACTCTGAATAAGGAACCGAAAAAAGGACTGTTCTTAGTGTCATGTTTTCGCTTTGGAAATATGAGTTTTGGGAACACCGTTTCTAATGGTGCATGCAAGATATAGCTTTATCAGTGGCACTTATAAGCACACTGCAGTATAACATCTTATTTTGGAATCTATTGACTATTCTTGAGCAGAATGGTAACACCATTTCAGTGAGCTAAGTCAGGTTATATTGTTTATATGCCCCTATCACAATTAAATTTGGGTATTATAGATTAAAAATTAAAGGCCTAGCTACTAAATACCAATAAAAAGTATGAACTGTTCAAAATAAATCCACATATACCACACTTTGGGCAGAACGATCATTTCTTCTCACAGTTGCAGGATGCAGAAAGAACTCTTCATCTGAATTTGGTACTTTAACCCTGATTGCCTTGACTGATTTATCGTAGGAAACAGCTGTTGACACTAAGGAAAGACAACAACAAAAGAAACTATTTATTTCCACCTAAAGTAACTTGGAAGTTTTGAATAAAAACTCCAGAAAATCAAAATGAATGGTCCAGAGGTGATTGTAAGAGTATTAAGTTCTAGGTAATATGTGCACAAAGAGTGGAAGCTTTCTTTTCATTAACTCACCAACTTATATGGAACATATTCATAAGAGCATGGAAAAGAGATAGATACCTTGTTGGCGAATCCTGGCACACTGCTGTACCACACAAACTCCAAGGTCCTGAAATGTTGTTGCAACTTCACCTAGAGGATCAGCCACCACTTCAGGCATTCCACTATCTCCAGAAGCAGATAGCTACAAAAATAAATGTAATGAGAAAGACTTTATTGATTCATAATGGAGTACAGAATATCCATGTCCCAAGGCATAAAATATGATAGTAAAACTTGAGGACTATACCGTTAAGTATAAGTTTACTTCATTTATATAATTTAGAAATACGTATTTAATTAAAATAATCTAGTTACAACAGGGCCAAACGAAATGAATAATTCAAATGAAAGGAAAAATAACAAGAATTTTTAGGCAGAATTTTCCTGGGATTATAGTTCATCTGACAGAGTAGGTTTCAAAGGATAAGCACTTATCACACTCACACGTTTGAGATCGAAATAACTAGAGAACATCACATGCTTATATCAAAGCTGTTTTAGTTCAAGTTACCTACTACATCACCCATATATATCTATTTTAGCATCAAAGCTCCAGCTTGGCTTATCACCAGAAATTCTATGAAAAATAATGGAACCAAGTAGAAAAAAAACATTAAAAAGAAAATCGGAGTGTAAAAATTAAAATTGAGGAAGTTAGTAAAAAACGTATCAGGGAATTTATTTTTAAAGAAAAAATAAAAAAAAATTCTTTCCAATAAAGTCTCAGCAAAGTATAAAAACTTAGCATACAAAGTTGCGGTTAGATTGATTAACTGGGTAAGCACTAACTGCTGATGCTTTAAAAAAGGATAATCACCATTAAAAAAAGAAGAAGAAGAAGAAGCAAGCCAAAGCCAAACCAAAACCAAAAAAAGAAAAAAAAACAAAAGTTAAGCTTGCATGTAAAAGTAAGATAACTGAGGTGAACTTTTCTGCTTTATCTAGGTTGAAGATATACCTGGGAGAAGCCCAATGAGTATGGCTTCTTAAATAGGTCTGGCCTTTTCGTAGAAGCATGCATCCAATCATACCAGACTGGAGTGGCCGATAAAAACTGATGATTTTATACAATTTCGTCCAAAAGAGTAATCAAATCGTTGGCAAAAGCGTCATACGAAGAGTACTTGACAGGATCGTAAAGGTTTGGATCTTGACAGATCCTGAGAAGGGCCAGTCGAAACTATAATCTTGTAATGCTGAGCCAAAAAGGGAGTGATTTTGTCCCAGATAGATTGGTCTCCCCAAACCCATGTGCAAGAATCATGGGTTCAGTGCCGGAGCCGATGACTTTTGCGTTCAGGGCCACTGAGAGACCTTGTTCTGCATCACCATGTTTAGTGGAAAACTAAGTACCAGGAAAAGGTAGATGTAGTGCTGGGGAGAGCTGTACTCAGAATGGTTTGTAGTAAATGGATGGCTATTTATATAATTAGAAAGCAAGAGAGCCTTAGTAGTAATACCAAAGAAATCAAGGTGACTTTATTTGTTATGATAAAATTCATAATGTATTCATCGGGTTTCCTTGTTTTAACAGTAAAAATAAAAAACCATGAAAAGTCTATTTTTTGTTATATTGATAATTATAATTTATAATTTCTCTTGAAACACTCCTTATAATTATATATTTTTTTTTTTATATTTTTTACTGAAAAAGAACTTATCCTATTACACGTGTATTTTATATTTCCTCAATTGTTATGGTCAACTTACAGAAACAAGAGTCAATGGTGTGAAACGCGCAATGAAGTATGAACAATCAAGCCGCAAATTGCCAATCATAATTAGAGGATTAAACGGTAAGGAAAAAGGAGAGGCAAAGGGTGAGTTAATTAATTACTCCTCCTTGGATTGGGTATGTATTAATGAAGAGCCAATCTCGGCACCAAGGTAGGAGTTGAATAAGTCAAATTGCAGGCTGATACATGTAGACGTAGGAAGCAGATTAAAAATTTATTGGGGCGGTTGGGATCATTTACTCATTCTTTTTGAGATATATTGATAAAAGAGGCCCACCACCCTAACTGCTGTCGTAGTCGTAGGCCGAGCTGACCAAAATTGTTTGTAATTCTGCATGCGGAAATGCAATAATTAACAGCCCTTTATATTATATACAATCTGTTTTTACACAAAGCAAATGTAATTAAAAGGGCAATATGAGTTTATATTCAGTAGAGGGTGGGGCAGATAAGAAGACAGCTCAACCACGAGAAAAGGATGGAGGCGTGAAGGGGGGACATCTAACGGTGATGTGTTCATACGCAAAAAGCATTCTTTTGTCTGTTTGGTTTGGTGTTTTAAATTTATATATTAATAATTCTGTGCAAAATAAGGCCAACTTTACCTTTTTCTTCCATTAATGACTATCTGCTATTGTTCAGACTTTGACCCCACCCCCACCCCCACTCCCATCACATAATTTTATTATATTTCCAATATTTATTATTTATGACAATACTATTAGAGAGGATAACGTTATTGCCTCCATCATAAAAATAAAAATATTTATTATTATTTTTTTTATCCGTTTTCAAATATTTTCTTTTTAGTATATGTTTCTCTCCCGTCTCCGCTTCATGTAAATGGTTAAATTCCAAAAGCTTGAATCAAATACTAGTCGGAGACGGAGTAGCATCATATTGAATCACCAATAGTTGATTTTTCAACGACCATATTTGACCAGGTATCCTTACCCTTCCCTACAAAATTCAAAAGTTAACTTTTAGGTTGCAGTGGAACAAACAGATTATCTTTTTGCCGATTTTCAAAATTATCAGCTAGTGCGTTGCGTATCACATGTTGCAATTTTCTTTTATCAGTAGGTTTAAAATTGATAGCCAAATGACACTTTATTAGGGATTGTAGAATTCAAATTTATAAACTTTTTTTGTTTTTTTTAAGGCCATTCAGTAGTGTTATTTCAATCTTTCCTCGTATGAATACCTTATTAAATTACCTAATGATGCTATTAACCAAAACATAAACTCATATCGCCCTTCTAATTTACTATTTGTAAATTCAATATATAAGAAAAAAATATGGTTTTTGGCTTAAAATGTTAAAAAATGAGGCCTAATATAATTTTAATTTACTCAATGGTGTGACAAAGGTGGAAAGATGCACATGTTATTGGCTTAGAAGAAGATACGGTAATTTCCTCATGAAATATGTTACATCACAGTGACGTCACAATAATCAAAGGCTGGAATGGAATTATTTACTTACTGAGAATCTTAGACAATGGTTACACTTATTGGATTTAACGACGGTCCATCAATTTTTCAAAAGGATTTTTTTTTTTTAGAATGGAAATTTATTATTATTATTTCTTGTGGTAACTGGTAAAGGAAAGCTACAGAGCACTTGATCTTCGCTCGTGACAGATTCTGGCTTTTTCTGGCCGCTTCATCAGAGATTATTCCTAAAATTATATAAAGGATAAATACTAATTAAATAAGCAAAAGATATATCACAATTATAACTTATTAGCTTAGCGGCCAACCTAATCCGTACTTTAACCCTAATTGTGCAAAGCATCTTACGAACATACCAAACAATAATCTTATGTATTAGGAATGTACTACTTACATTATAATTATTATTGTTCTGCTCAAATAAAGTTTAGTTTTGGAATCTCTTATCAGTGCCTACATAATTAACGGTTATTATTTTCTACTTTTTAAAAGTTAAATATTCGAGTATTTTTTGCTCTCATAGGTTTGACATTCGAATCTCTGACAAGCACATAATAAACAAATGTTATTGTTTTTTGTTTTCTAAAATTTATAAGGTTGGAAAAAAAGCATGACATAAAGAATTTGTGTTTAAGTTGCAATAAAATTTTACCAATATCTTAGAGTGTTCAATTAAGAGATTAGGATAGGACCCCAGTGCATTAATTTCTTAATGTGGACGCCAGCAAGATGTAGACAATAGGATTAGCCAAATTGAGTTTATAAGCATTAACATCTCTATATAAATGAGGGTTGAATCAGTCCAGGAAACAGAAGAACAAAGACCTCGTAAAAAGTGAAGTTTTGGCAGGTTCTGTTAGTTTATTTATTATAATGATAAGATATTCGTCTTTATGGGGTGGGTTAATTTATTTGAGAAAGAGTGGAAGACAGGTGGCCATAGCTCTTCAATGGGCATGTGGAGTAGTGAGTGTCGTGCGCGGAGCAAATGGGCGGCAAAACCATTGGGTAGTGAATAATAGCTTGTGGGTAACAAAAATAAGACGTCCATTCTTTTGACCAAACAAAATCCCCCACAGATTTTGTTGACCATTCAATTCAATGCAACCATTAATAATAGATAATCTCACGGCTCCTTGCATCTTCATATATTATACAGTTTTGTTGTATTTTGGGACACCTCAAAATTTATGAAGTTATCAAATATCAAAGATTTCCCTGTTAATTGTCTTTTTTCTTATTAAAATCTTCTTTAGTATTTAACTACTCTTGAAGCTCTTATAAATTTTATACTTAAAACAATAAAATCACAATAGTGGATAGAAATAAAACTCTACTCCACAACTATATATATATATATCTTAAAACAAATAAATCACAATAGTTGGATAGAAATAAACTTACTCAACTAATATATATATATATTTCGAACAAAGACAAACAAGTTTACGTATATCTCAACTAATCATTAGATCTATTAAACATTTTACAACTTAATTCTAGATAAACCACAAATATGTAGTGATCTCAAGGTGAAAGGGTGTTGAACCCAACAAGTTAATAAATGGAGCAAACCTTATTTGATCACCAGGCCAACCCTTGAGGTTCACAATTATATTATAATGTTCCAAAAAGAATTTTAATAATTTATTATAAAAAAAAAATTAGGTAATAAAAAGTATAAGCCTTTTTTAAAATCTAAAAGCAATTTAAATACTTTTAATCAATTTATCAAATATTATTTCAATAATATTTAAAAATGAATCTAAATAAATAAAATATATGTACACTAAAGTCTAAGATGTAATTATGAGAAAGCAACGCAATTAAATGAGCACCACAATATTAAACAGGTTTATCCTGGGAAAAAATTATATGTAGAATATATGGGTACCAGTCCCTATATTTAATCAAATTGTTTAAATCATTTATGACTTTTCTCTTTCATTTATCTTTATATAATTAATGTGATTAACAATTGTTAAATTGAAAAATATATATCATAATGATACAACTAATTTGATATCCTTGAGGTATCATATAACTTCTCTCTTGTCGTCAGATTATATAAGGATTAGATCACATAAACATTGAGCTTGGCCCACAACTCATCATGCTTCTACTCAAAGGAATAATATAATTTTAAATAATTTGGTCCATCATGTTTTTTTAATAGAAGTTCTCTATCAGATCCATAGTTATGCTTCTCGAGCATCAAGTTACATTTTATAGGTCCTATCTGTATGATTTAGTCTATAATATGATTGATATCCTTTGAGACTAGATCGATTCTAAAATCTTTTTTGAGAAAAATAAGATGATTCACTTCGTCTCCGATTATAGTAGTATGAGAATCTGGCTCTGATAATAAAAAAGGTACAGACCTCTCGACGGTGCTAGAAGGTTATGAAGTTTATGCTGTGTAAAATTATGATAACAACCTATTTGAAGATAAACGATCAACATGGCGATCGGTCGAATATATGGTCAAGACTTTCTTATCCACATACCTTTAACATCATCTAAAAATGTCAGTGAAAATATAGCACAAAATATAAATGATGATAAAACAGTGTTTTACAAGGTAGTCATTATTGAAATCATACATAATGTTGTAATGTAAAAAGTGGTAAAAATATATACATAAATTAAGAAATCTTTTTGAAATAATGAAATTAAAGGTTGGTAACTTGGTATTCAAAACTGTCAAATTTTGGTCACTCCAATTTATTAAATAGCGCCTAAAATTTAATGCAAGAGAGAAAATAGGTCGTGGGGTTAACAAAGAGATTTAGGAAATAAAAGAGGGACAGTCTTGGAAAAAAATAAAATATATTGTAAATAGTATTTTAAAAATGATTTTATGATTATTGAAATTTAAATAATAAATGAGGCTTAAAAAAACCATATTTTTAACCTTTAGTGGTCCACGAGGACCACGCTTTTGAAAAGCATTTTATTGGACTTCAGCATTTCACACTTCAATTGCCGATACCAGTGCGGGACGAATAAACATTTTAAAGTTTTTCACAATTTTTTTTTTTTTTTTTCAAGTAATCTTAATAGTTAAAAACGTTTCAGAAAATACTTCGAAACGTATTATCATTTATTTGTAAATAGATCAAAAAGTGAATGTAAAAAATGAATTCAATAAATCAAAATAAATAAAAATGAACTGCGATACGGGATTTATTTCTCAGATCGTTGTATTAAATACCCTGATAAGGGTTTTATCATAATTTTGTAATATTTTTAAGGGGAGTTATTGATTTCTTTTTAAGAGTTTTAGTAATATTTACTCTTTCACGTGATAAAATGAAATAAACCTTATGATATCATATCAATTCTTTATCATTACATTTTAGGGTTTAACCACAAGTAAAGAGCAAAAGAAGAATCTAACATAATATTCTAAGTTTGATCCTCTTAGAAAAAGAAAATAGAGGATCTAATATATCTCTCAAGTTCAAGCCCCCACGGCCCCTATAAGGGTGGTCATAGAAGTTCTATTCCCTATAGTTCTAGGGTCCTGAAAAATTAGCTAAAACATAGTAAGCTGAGACGGACAACCGATCATTAAAAAAAAAAAAAAAAAAATCATGTACTTTATATAAAGCTGCCGAAGATTCATTGAATTTGAAGATAATCAAGTGGGATGAAATGAGTCAGCTCGAGAAGCCCCAGCATTGAATAGTTAGTTCGAAGTAATTAAAGCTAAAATGTGAAGAAAGCTGAAAGCTAGGTGGTATGGTGATGCCACCAATGATCCCGAGGTCCCCAACGGTTGAACACAATCGACATTGACATTCTTGAACCACCCTAATTTATTTCTTTTCTTCAATTACAGAAAAAAATTAAGAAAAACCCTGTGTCATTGGATCTATCATTTACATGGAAGGTGGAATATTCTCACATGAAACTTCACAAATCTTGATAGCAATAATGATGGTATCAAAAATCTGCGATTAAACGGGTGTACCAAATTGTTTTCTGAATTAGAGGACGGTTCCTAACGTTATTAATGTTGATAGGAACCCTACAAGAACCACAGCACGGTTAATTCGTAGCTCTCCATCTGCAAATGATTTATTGCTTGAGTATAACTGAGATTGAAGAACACTCATATTAGTTCCCACAAAGAAAGATAAGAAGGAAAGCAATTGAGAAACGCCGGGTGCATTCAAAATGATCTAGATGCAAAGTTCGATAGTGTTGTAGAATATGTGTCATGTAAATACAACTTGGTAAAACATGGCATTTATTTTAAGAATTTTCACCTATTGGATTTCTTATACATAATGTTTAAAATCAAAAGGATGAGGAATATAAACAAAAAAATATTTAGGTAACTATTTGAAGCTTCTGTCAGGTTCTAGTTTCTTTAAAAATCACTTGATACCATCAAGCGTGGTGGTAGAGATGAGAAGCTGAGAAACTTTTACATCAAGGCCTGATGCCGTCCACACAATAACAAGTAAATGAGGATCTTTTCTATTCACTAAACTTCTACCATTATGGATTCAAAGTCCTAGGATACGAAGATCCTACAACTACTATATAAACAAGAGTCACTCATATGTTTAGGCATTCAATCTCAATACCACTTACTTGCACCCAAACTTTGACTTCTAAGAATTATACACCTACACTGTGGTTCTAATCTCCGACTAAACTGCCGGTAACCCTTCATTCCCTTAACCCTCACTAAATTTCCTCATTCAACCTTATTGACTTGAGCGTTAGAGTGTTTATGACAGACACCACACCGGTGTTTACGTAAGTTTCCCGCTTGTTTACTTTGTATGCAGGTACAATGGATTGTATATGGCCTCAACGTCACATGATAGACCCTCTTTTCGTGACCATAGATTTTAGTATCTATAGGTATTACAGATTTTAACTTAAATATATAGTGTGAAAATAATCTTAGTGGATAGAGTTAACCATTTGATAGTGTTAAATATCCACAAGGTTAACCACAACTGGATGGTTTGATGATAAAAGAACAAAAAGAGGTTTTATAAACTTCTGAGTTTGAATCCCCCTAAGTACTAATAAGGATGGTCACTAGGGTTTTTACTCAGTTGACAATTCTAAGGTTCAGAGATTAATTGAGGTGCATACAAATCGACCTGAACAACAAAAATGATTATATATATATCCACAAGGTTAATGCTACCCATCTCCAAATGATATCCCAAAAAACTTTAAGTGAAACGTGTAATCGTATATAGTGATGATACGATAAATGATGTGTTAATACCGCAAAGGATAACACATCATTTCGGATGTGACTTTTTTGGATATATTCTAGAAAGAGTAGTTATTACTCTATCCACAAGTAAACTCACATTGGTTCTCTAATTTCAGCATGCATGTTTAAGAAAAAATCGCCTGGAAAGCATGTATTCATTAATCAAACTATAGACTGAACTGGACTGGAATATAACGCAATTAATGGGTTCTACTTCTACAGGACGGCTTAAAAGTTGATATGCTATCCTTTGGATTATTGGATGTGATTATATATAATTGATTTTATTTAATTTTTATTTTTCTACGAAGAAAGAAAACGTATACGGTTTGAAGTCCAAAGCCTGACCCGGATCTAGCAGACTATATATATTTTATATGAAATTAACCTAAAAAAAGGTTTTGTATATATTAGTTTCCTATGTCTCTAATTCATGGATCTCAACTTTGAGATATGCAGCATCTCCTTCAATGGCAAGTGTCTAAATGAAAAACTTTTGGGAATATGTTATTTCCATCATGGGTAGTGATTCTTAGTTTGAGCTGGCCGCCGATCGAGTAATTGCACGTATATACCATCCAGCTATATATCAATGACACTACCTTGAATTAATTCCAAGTATCAACTCAAGAGAGATGATAAACGACTTCCAACCACGCTGCTGCATATTATTAAATTCCAACTAAAATTTACTACACAAAACACATTCTACATCCCATCCTTCAAAATATAGTTCCTATCAAGTTAAGAACACAACAAACTAAAGGCAAATATTTAGCGACTTATTTCTCTTAAATAAGCAGACAAAGAAAAACGAGATAGATATGTGTATATATCATATTATATCTTCTTAAGATCGATCAAAGATCAAAACCCTAACACTCCTCCAAGGACTTGAACAAGCTGCTGGTGAGCAGTGAGCTGTGGGAAATGTCCATTAGTCTCTATCATCTCCACAGTTGATTTTCCCTTAATCTTCTCTTGCATGTAGTGAGCAACCGAGTTTGGAACAACAATGTCACTAGTAGTTTGGATGATTGTGCATGGAGTAATAACTTTATCCAGAATTTCCCTTTCGTCACTGTAAAACACGGTTTTGGCCAAGGGTAATGCAACTTCAGGTCTCATTGAACTCAAACATTTCTGAAGCTTCTCAACCGAGAGGGGATCTTTTGAGTCCACAACAAGAGAAGCAAAGTTTGAAGCCCAGCTGAGATAGTCGGTTTCCACGTTTGAAATGATTTCCTCAATCCCTGAGCTGCTAAACCCTCCTTCGTAATCATCCGTGTTTATGTACCTATATAATATTAATATGAGAATGAAATTTAATTTATAACTTTTCTTGTTGGCAACAAATTAATAACTATTAACCTAACTATCTAAGCCCTATAGAGACAACAGAAAGACATAAAATTGGACCCATTATTAATGTCTTTCGGCCGGCTTCACTGGTACTTCAGTATTTTGTGGAATTTTTAGTGAACAAGTTATTATTTATTAATCGCAAGTAGTTTAAGCTAAAGAGACAAAAGTCTTAGCTTAAGCTACTATCGATCCCATCTAAAGGTTGTTTGCGTTTGTGCTGAAGCAGCTGAAATTATTGAGGACACAGAAAAATATATAGTTTTGAGAAGATTCATGAGCCACACAATTGAAGTGAACGAGATTAGGATTCAAGAACACGCCAATATATATATCTTAAACTGAGTCTCCCATCACCACCACACGTTTGAGATCGAAATAACTAAAGAAAATCACATGCTTTATATCAAAGCTGTTTTAGTTCAAGTTACCTACTACATCACTCCATATATATCTATTTTAGCATCAAATGCTCCAGCTTGGCTTATCACCAGAAATATTCTATGAAAAATAATGGAACCAAGTAAGAAAAAAACATTAAAAAAGAAAAATCGGAGTGTAAAAATTAAAATTGAGGAAGTTAGTAAAAAACGTATCAGGGAATTTATTTTTAAAGAAAATAAGAAAAAAAATTCTTTCCAATAAAGTCTCAGCAAACTTAGTATAAAAACTTAGCATACAAAGTTGCGGTTAGATTGATTAACTTGGGTACGCATAACTGCTGATGCTTTAAACAAGGATAATCACCATTAAAAAAAGAAGAAGAAGAAGAAAGCCAAAGCCAAAGCCAAAACCAAAACCAAAAAAAGAAAAAAAAAACAAAAGTTAAGCTTGCATGTAAAAGTAAGATAACTGAGGTGAACTTTTCTGCTTTATCTAGGTTGAAGATATACCTGGGAGAAGCTCCAATGAGTATGAGCTTCTTAAATAGGTCTGGCCTTTTCGTAGAAGCAATGCATCCAATCATACCAGACATGGAGTGGCCCATAAAAACTGATGATTTTATACAATTTCCGTCCAAAAGAGTAATCAAATCGTTGGCAAAAGCGTCATACGAAGAGTACTTGACAGGATCGTAAAGGTTTGGATCTTTAACAGATCCTGAGAAGGGCCAGTCGAAAACTATAATCTTGTAATGCTGAGCCAAAAAGGGAGTGATTTTGTCCCAGATAGATTGGTCTACCCCAAACCCATGTGCAAGAATCATGGGTTCAGTGCCGGAGCCGATGACTTTTGCGTTCAGGGCCACTGAGAGACCTTGTTCTTGCATCACCATGTTTAGTGGAAACTAAAGCACCAGGAAAAGGTAGATGTAGTGCTGGGGAGAGCTGTACTCAGAATGGTTTGTAGTAAATGGATGGTCTCCATTATATATATTAGAAAGCAAGAGAGCCTTAGTAGTAAATACCAAAAAAATCAAGGTGACTTTTATATTTGTTATAATAAAATTCATAATTGATATCATCGGGTTTCTTTTGTTTTTAACAGTAAAAATAAAAACCATGAAAAGATCTATTTTTTTGTTATATTGATATATTTATAATTTTATAATTTTCTCTTGAAACACTCCTTATAATTATATATATTTTTTTAATATTCTTTTACTTAAAACTTGAAAAAGAACTTATCCTATTACCATGTGCATTTTTTTTTTTTTTTTCTCAATTGTTTATGGTCAACTTACAGAAACAAGAGTCAATGGTGTGAAACGCGCATATGAAGTATGAACAATCAAGCCGCAAATTGCCAATCATAATTAGAGGATTAAACGGTAAGGAAAAAGGGGAGGCAAAAGGGTAAGAGTTAATTACTCCTCCTTGGATTGGGTAGTAATTAATGAAGAGCCAATCTCGGCACCAAGGTAGGAGTTGAATAAGTCAAATTGCAGGCTGATACAGTAGACGTAGGAAGCAGATTAAAAATTTATTGGGGGCGGTTGGGATCATTTACTCATTCTTTTTGAGATATATTGATAAAAGAGGCCCACCACCCTAACTGCTGCTCGTAGTCGTAGGCCGAGCTGACCAAAATTGTTTGTAATTCTGCATGCGGAAATGCAATAATTAACTGCCCTTTATATTATTATTACAATCCTGTTTTTACACAAAGCAAATAGTAAAATAAAAGGGCAATATGAGTTTATGTTCAGTAGAGGGTGGGGCAGATAACGAAGACAGCTCAACCACGAGAAAAGGATGGAGGCGTGAAGGGGGGACATCTAAAGGGTGATGTGTTCATACGCAAAAAGCATTCTTTTGTCTTGTTTCGTTTGGTGTTTTAAATTTATATATTTAATAATTCTGTGCAAAGATAAGGCCAACTCCGACCTTTTTCTTCCATTAATGACTATCTGCTATTCTTCAGACTTTTGACCCCACCACCACCCCCACCTTCCATCACATAAATTTTATTATATTTTCCAATTGTTTATTATTTGTGACTAATACTATGAGAGAGGATAACGTTATTGCCTCCATCAATAAAAATAAAAATTATTTATTATTATTTTATTTTCATACGTTTTCAAATAATTTTCTTTTTATATGTAATGTTTCTCTCCAGTCTCCGCTTCATGTAAATAGTTAAATTCCAAAAGCTTGAATCAAAATACTAGTCGGAGACGGAGTAGCATCATTATTGAATCACCGATAGTTGATTTTACAACCACCATATTTGACCAGGTATCCTTTCCTTACAAAATTCAAAAGTTAACTTTTAGGTTCCAGTGGAACCAAATAGATTATCCTTTTTGCCGATGTTCAAAATTATCAGCTGGAGGCGTTGCGTATCACATGTTGCATATTTTCTTTTTATCAGTAGGTTTAAAATTGATAGCCAAATGATCACTTTTATTAGGGATTGTAAGAATTCAAATTTATAAAACTTTTTTTTGTTTTTTTATCAGGCCATTCAGTAGTGATTATTTCAATCTTTTCCTTCGTATGAATACCTTTATTAATTACCTTAATGATGCTATTAACCAAAACATAAACTCATATCGCCCTTCTAATTTACTATTTGTAAATTCAATTATATAAGAAAAAAAATATGGTTTTTGACTTAAAAATGTTAAAAAATGTAGGCCTAATATAATTTTAATTTACTCAATGATGTGACAAAGTTGGAAAGATGCACATGTATATTGGCTTAGAAGAAGATACGGTAATTTCCTCATGCCATAATGATTACATCACAGTGACGTCACAATAATCCCAAAGGCTGGAATGGAATTATTTACTTACTTAGAATCTTAGATCAATGGTTACACTTTTTGGATTTAATTGACGGTCCATCAACTTTTCAAAAGGATTTTTTTTTTTTTTTTAGAATGGAAATTTTATTATTATTATTTTCTTGTGGTAACTGGTAAAGGAAAGCTACAGAGCTACTTGATCTTCGCTCGTGACAGATTCTGGCTTTTTCTTGGCCGCTTCATCAGACGAATTATTCCATAAAATTATATCAAAGGATAAATACTAATTAAATAAGCAAAAGATATATCACAATTATAACTTATTAGCTTAGCGGCCAACCTAATCCGTACTTTAACCCTAATTAGTGCAAAGCATCTTACGAACATACCAAACAATAATCTTATGTATTAGGAATGTACTACTTACATTATAATTATTATTGTTCTGCTCAAATAAAGTTAGTTTTGGAATCTCTTATCAGTGCCTACATAATTAACGGTTATTATTTTCTACTTTTTAAAAGTTAAAGATTCGAGTATTTTTTGCTCTCATAAGGTTTGACATTCGAATCTCTGACAAGCACATAATAAACAAATGTTATTGTTTTTTGTTTTCTAAAATTTATAAGGTTGGAAAAAAAGCATGACATAAAGAATTTGTGTTTAAGTTGCAATAAAATTTTACCAATATCTTAGAGTGTTCAATTAAGAGATTAGGATAGGACCCCAGCATTAATTTCTTAATGTGGACGCCAGCAAGATGTAGACAATAGGATTAGCCAAATTGAGTTTATAAGCATTAACATCTCTATATAAATGAGGGTTGAATCAGTCCAGGAAACAGAAGAACAAAGACCTCGTAAAAAGTGAAGTTTTGGCAGGTTCTGTTAGTTTATTTATTATATGATAAGATATTCGTCTTATGGGGTGGGTTAATTTATTTGAGAAAGAGTGGAAGACAGGTGGCCATAGCTCTTCAATGGGCATGTGGAGTAGTGAGTGTCGTGCGCGGAGCAAATGGGCGGCAAAACCATTGGGGTAGTGAATAATAGCTTGTGGGTAACAAAAATAAGACGTCCATTCTTTTGACCAAACAAAATCCCCCACAGATTTTGTTGACCATTCAATTCCAATGCAACCATTAATAATAGATAATCTCACGGCTCCTTGCATCTTCATATATTATACAGTTTTTGTTGTATTTTGGGACACCTCAAAATTTATGAAGTTATCAAATATCAAAGATTTCCCTGTTAATTGTCTTTTTTCTTATTAAAATCTTCTTTAGTATTTAACTACTTCTTGAAGCTCTTATAAATTTTATACTTAAAACAATAAAATCACAATAGTTGGATAGAAATAAAACTCTACTCCACAACTATATATATATATATCTTAAAACAATAAATCACAATAGTTGGATAGAAATAAACTCTACTCCAACTAATATATATATATATTTCGAACAAAGACAAACAAGTTTACGTATATCTCAACTAATCATTAGGATCTATTAAACATTTTACAACTTAAGTTCTAGATAAACCACAAATATGTAGTGATCTCAAGGTGAAAGGGTGTTGAACCCAACAAGTTAATAAATGGAGCAAACCTTATTTGATCACCAGGCCAACCCCTTGAGGTTCACATTATATTATAATGTTCCAAAAAGAATTTTAATAATTTATTATAAAAAAAAAATTAGGTAATAAAAAGTATAAGCCTTTTTTAAAATCTAAAAGCAATTTAAATACTTTTAATCAATTTATCAAATATTATTTTCAATAATATTTAAAAATGAATCTAAATAAAAAAATATATGTACACTAAAGTCTAAGATGTAATTATGAGAAGCAACGCATTAAATGAGCACCACAAATTAAACAGGTTTATCCTGGGAAAAATTATATGTAGAATATATGGGTCCAGTCCCTATATTTAATCAAATTGTTTAAATCATTTATACTCTTTCTCTTTCATTTATCTTTATATAATTAATGTGATTAACAATTGTTAAATTGAAAAATATATATCATAATGATACAACTAATTTGATATCCTTGAGGTATCATATAACTTCTCTCTTGTCGTCAGATATATATAAGGATTAGATCACATAACTATTGAGTTGGCCCACAACTCATCATGCTTCTACTCAAAGGAATAATATAATTTTAAATAATTTGGTCCATCATGTTTTTTTATAGAAGTTACTCTATCAGATCCATGTTTATGCTTCTCGGAGCATCAAGTTACATTTTATAGGTCCTATCTGTATGATTTAGTCTATAATATGATTGATATCCTTTGAGACTAGATCGATTCTAAAATCTTTTTTGAGAAAAATAAGAGATTCACTTCGTCTCCGTTATAGTAGTATGAGAATCTGGTCTGATAATAAAAAAGGTACAGACCTCTCGACGGTGCTAAAGGTTATGAAGTTTATGCTGTGTAAATTATGATAACAACCTATTTGAAGATAAACGATCAACATGGCGATCGGTCGAATATATGGTCAAGACTTTCTTATCCACATACCTTTAACATCATCTAAAAATGTCAGTGAAAATATAGCACAAAAATAAAGATGATAAAACAGTGTTTTACAAGGTAGTCATTATTGAAATCATACATAATGTTGTAATGTAAAAAGTGGTAAAAATATATACATAAATATAAGAAATCTTTTTGAAATAATGAAATTAAAGGTTGGTAACTTGGTATTCAAAACTGTCAAATTTTGGTCACTCCAATTTATTAAATAGCGCCTAAAATTTAATGCAAGAGAGAAAATAGGTCGTGGGGTTAACAAAGAGATTTAGGAAATAAAAGAGGGACAGTCTTGGAAAAAAATAAAATATATTTGTAAATAGTATTTTAAAAATGATTTTATGATTATTGAAATTTAAATAATAAATGAGGCTTAAAAAAACCATATTTTTAACCTTAGTGGTCCACGAGGACCACGCTTTTGAAAAGCATTTTATTGGACTTCAGCATTTCACACTTCAATTGCCGATACCAGTGCGGGACGAATAAACATTTTAAAGTTTTTCACAATTTTTTTTTTTTTTTTTCAAGTAATCTTAATAGTTAAAAACGTTTCAGAAAATACTTCGAAACGTATTATCATTTATTTGTAAATAGATCAAAAAGTGAATGTAAAAAATGAATTCAATAAATCAAAATAAATAAAAATGAACTGCGATACGGGATTTATTTCTCAGATCGTTGTATTAAATACCCTGATAAGGGTTTTATCATAATTTTGTTATTTTTAAGGGGAGTTATTGATTTCTTTTTAAGAGTTTTAGTAATATTTACTTTTCACGTGATAAAATGAAATAAACCTTATGATATCATATCAATTCTTTATCATTACATTTTAGGGTTTAACCACAAGTAAAGAGCAAAAGAAGAATTAACATAATATTCTAAGTTTAGTCCTCTTAGAAAAAGAAAATAGAGGATCTAATATATCTCTCAAGTTCAAGTCCCCACGGCCCCTATTAAGGGTGGTCATAGAAGTTCTATTCCCTATAGTTCTAGGGTCCTGAAAAATTAGTAAAACATAGTAAGCTGAGACGGACACCGATCATTAAAAAAAAAAAAAAAAAAATCATGTACTTTATATAAAGCTGCCGAAGATTCATTGAATTTGAAGATAATCAAGTGGGATGAAATGAGTCAGCTCGAGAAGCCCCAGCATTGAATAGTTAGTTCGAAGTAATTAAAGCTAAAAGTGAAGAAAGCTGAAAGCTAGGTGGTATGGTGATGCCACCAATGATCCCGAGGTCCCCAACGGTTGAACACAATCGACATTGACATTCTTGAACCACCCTAATTTATTTCTTTTTCTTCAATTACAGAAAAAAATTAAGAAAAACCCTGTGTCATTGGATCTATCATTTACATGGAAGGTGGAATATTCTCACATGAAACTCACAAATCTTGATAGCAAAATGATGGTATCAAAATTGCGATTAAACGGGTGTACCAAATTGTTTTCTAATTAGAGGACGGTTCCTAACGTTATTAATGTTGATAGGAACCCTACAAGAACCACAGCACGGTTAATTCGTAGCTCTCCATCTGCAAATGATTTATTGCTTGAGTATAACTGAGATTGAAGAACACTCATATTAGTTCCCACAAAGAAAGATAAGAAGGAAAGCAATTGAGAAACGCCGGGTGCATTCAAAATGATCTAGATGCAAAGTTCGATAGTGTTGTAGAATATGTGTCATGTAAATACAACTTGGTAAAACATGGCATTTATTTTAAGAATTTTCCTATTGGATTTCTTATACATGAATGTTTAAAATCAAAAGGATGAGGAATATAAACAAAAAAATATTTAGGTAACTATTTGAAGCTTCTGTCAGGTTCTAGTTTCTTTAAAAATCACTTGATACCATCAAGCTGTGGTGGTAGAGATGAGAAGCTGAGAAACTTTTACATCAAGGCCTGATGCCGTCCACACAATAATCAACTGCAACAAGAATTACCTCGCTTGTACTGGAGTACATTGAGGAACATCGACCAACCGCCTTTTTTGCAGCTGATCATAGGGTGCTATCTGTACCACAATTAAAAGAAAAACAAATAGTACAACATAATTTTAATAATTTTGGCAGTATATGTAATGGGGCATAGAGTCAGCATAACCACTATGATAAGTTTTGAATTTAGCCATAGATTCAGTAACACTCGAACATCAACTAATACTAATATTTGGACAGGCAGGTGTTGAATTTCATTACAGGAAAATTGAACTCCTCCTTGCATTACATTAGTCCCTTTCAGAAATTTTCCTCATGCATAAAGTAATACAATATATATATTTTCTACTTCTACAAACAAAAAAGGCATATACCTGGCTAAATCCATCAGGCCAAGTATATGACACGGCTGTTTCCCATAGGCCGAATTTCTCAGGGTCAATATCTTCTGAAACATCAGTGTACTCCAGTTTTGCTCACCGGTCCATTCCTGTTTGAAAACCAGAAAAAATGAAGAGGGGAAAAGAGGAAAAAATTTAGTCAAACTTGTGGTAATCTAAGATAATCAAGAAATTAAATCAACTACAGAGAAAAACTTCGTCTGAATTCTTTCTTGTTCTAGAAAAACATTGTCGTTTGTCATAAGTCAAAGAGCAGAAAAGAGTTTGGTTACTTTGCTATCTGTTACATCAACTGCTCTTTAAAAGTCTTAAATTACATGCCTTTTAGACTTTAACTTCAGTAAACATTTTTCCATCAAGTTAATCTCCAGGTCTCAGGATTGCTTAAAACCTGTCACCTGCTCTAGTGCCAAGTCGTTGAAGAAATCAAAGACTTTCAAATTTTTTGTGTGGATGAAAAGGCCACCATTTGAAGAGTGTATGTTTTATACTTCATAAAACAATAATCTAATGTTCTTTTAACAATATATATATATATATATATATATTTCTTCTATGAGAAGAATATTAACACATACATCATTTCCCCAAGATACAGGGAGAAAAGGAAATCACTGAAATGGTGAACTAAAATATAAACTAAAACAAGACATTGTTTGTGTCTAAATATGACTTTTTCTTGGTCTGACAAATCACTTTCAAGATCCATTAATGGCTCTTATAGATGATTTTACTGTGAAAAGAAATTTTTTCATGCAATTTCCTTACCTACCAAGACTTTGTACAATGAGCACATCCCCCTCCACCAAAAGTATGAGTTAGTAAGAAGTTACACCCATGTTTCTCTCTCTCTCTCTCTCTTAGAATTACCAATAATTCATTGAATTGAAAAAAAAAAGTGAGGTAAGAAACTGTCCATCACTCTGAATAGGAACCGAAAAAAGGACTGTTCTTAGTGTCATGTTTTCGCTTTGGAAATATGAGTTTTGGGAACACCGTTTCAATGGTGCATGCAAGATATAGCTTATCAGTGGCACTTATAAGCACACTGCAGTATAACATCTTATTTGGAATCTTTGACTATCTTGAGCAAATGGTAACACCATTTCAGTGAGCTAAGTCAGGTTATATTGTTATATGCCCCTATCACAATTAAATTTGGGTATTAAGATTAAAAATTAAAGCCTAGCTATTAAATACAATAAAAAGTATGAACTGTTCAAAATAATCCACATATACCACACTTTGGGCGAAACGACATTTCTCTCACAGTTGCAGGATGCAGAAAGACTCTTCATCTGAATTTGGTACTTTAACCTGATTGCCTTGACTGATTTATCTGTAGAAACAGCTGTTGACATAAGGAAAGACAACAACAAAAGAAACTATTTATTTCCACCTAAGTAACTTGGAAGTTTGAATAAAAACTCCAGAAATCAAAATGAATGGTCCAGAGGTGATTGTAAGAGTTTTAGTTCTAGGTAATATGTGCACAAAGAGTGGAAGCTTCTTTTCATTAACTCACCAACTTAATGAACATATCATAAGAGCATGGAAAAGAGATAGATACCTTGTTGGCGAATCTGGCACATGCTGTACCACACAAACTCCAAGGTCCTGAAATGTTGTTGCAACTTCACCTAGAGGATCGCCACCATTCAGGCATTCACTATCTCCAGAAGCAGATAGCTACAAAAATAATGTAATGAGAAAGACTTTATTGATTCATAATGGAGTACAGAATATCCATGTCCAAGGCATAAAATATGATAGTAAAACTTGAGGACTATACCTTAAGTATAAGTTACTTCATTTATATAATTTAGAAATACGTATTTAATTAAAAAATTAGTTACAACAGGGCCAAACGAAATGAATATCAAATGAAAGGAAAAATAACAAGAATTTTTAGGCAGAATTTTCCTGGGATTATAGTTCATCTGACGAGTAGGTTTCAAAGGATAAGCACTTAAAAGTAACTTATCATCGGACATACTGTTGGTCTAATGGGAGATCAAACAAATGAGGAATTCAAACTGGAACAACCTGCAAATATGTGGGTGAATATCAGAGTATTTCTCAAATAAAAAATAGTACGAGAACTGCAAAAATTTCCAGCATTAAATATTTCTTATTTCTTAAATCAACAAAAAATAACAGTTGGATAGGTCATGCCTGAGAACCAGAGCCTCTACCAAAAGGATAATAGCGTTTCCATCAGCACAAAGTGGCACATATTTAACTACAGCTAACATGGCACCTACTTGCATGATCAGGTCACGGAAAATCATATATATGAGAAATAAGTAATGTTTGAATTAGGCATATATAAACTCAACTCATCATACTACATAAAAGTTAAGTTACATGCTATTCCAACTTGAATGTAATTGTCATAGAAGTCAGAATTGTCCAATAGATGAGATTAATCATCATTTGGAAAGGAAAGATGATTATGTATAGAAATTCACACCTTAAGCTTTGAAAACATTCGAAATCCTTTTGCAACATCGATGAATGCTAGTTTTTGAGGGGTAGTAACAATAACAGCAGCAGTTAATGGAAAAACCTGAGATTTCCATCATATCCAACCAAATTCTAAAATATTGAGATTAACAGTTTCAGGCAGAAAAGAAGCTATGCCAGAGTAATTTCTCAATAGCTATCCTAGCTGCACAAACATGCTTCAAAGAGCAAGAATATAAGTATGGATTGATAAATGGAAGATGAGGAAAGATAAAAAATTAAAATCAGAGTAACAATACAATATCAATTCATTTTAGGCAAAAAAAAAGGAAGTGCAGAAAAATCAGACCGGACATAAAGTAAGTTGGATATCGCCGGTTCCAGGTGGCATGTCAATAACAAGGTAATCCAGCTCTCCCCTGTATAACCAGGTTCATATTATGTAGCCATGAAATTTCATAAGCAGCCCTTGGGGCTAGCTTTTGACCTTAATCAATTGGACACATACAATGCATAAAACATAATGTGGATTACTTCAGAACTGTAACTCTTCTAAATATCTAAATGTCTGAACTAGTGAACAAATATTACTCTTCTAGCCTTTATATTTGTATGCAAGTACTAACTGATACTCAGAAGCACACATACCATTCAGTGGTTGTCAGAAGTTGATTGATAACCCCAGAAACCATTGGACCTCGCATTATCGCACGGCCTTGCCCAGCAAATCCAAAAGATACCAACTTGACTCCCATGTATTCAGTTGGAATAATGGTTCTCTTCTCTGGATTCTGTAAGAAGTTCGTAGAAGTTTATAATTGCATCACTTCAACATACTGCAGTTAAACTATGTTAAAAATTTCAAATTCTACCATCTCTAGTAGTTGGTTTTCTGGGGAGACCATTGTTGGTAAACTTGGACCATAGACGTCAGCATCAAAGATACCAACCCTTGCACCCATACCAGCCAAAGTGTAAGCAAGGTTTACAGCTACAGTTGATTTCCCAACACCCCCCTGCATGGTTTTCTTATAAAATGCATTGATTAAAAAAAAAAAAAAAAGATATTTAAAAACTTTTTAAATGTGAAAAGGCTTATATAGTATTTTTCATAGGAAATATTTTCTGAGTAAAAATTGCACACTAGAAAAAGAAAAATAAATTTCATAAGAATAAAAGAATTCTTGTTTTCTATCACCGTTAAAAGCCACAAGATTCATCAGATCCTTTCCCTTCAAATCCAAAACTTATAATATTTTCCTTTTACCTTTATTCAAAAATAACAAAAGACAAAATGTGCCAGAAGGGTATGTTAAAACATGTTCTGGGTACACAATTGAACTTTGAACAATTAACTATTGGATAACCTCAAATGGCAAGCATGCTAATACAACAGTAAGCTTCAATACAGATACATATGGAGGAAGCAAAACAAGAAGTTTACGGAAAGTCTACCTTGCAACTTGAAACTGCCACAATACTAGAAATATTCTGTAACCCTGCCGGAAGTTGGTCCGCATAAATAGGCCTGGCTGGTTGTGCTGACATAGTGACATTGACTTTCTTGACCCAAGGAAGTGCAGCCACCACCTCATTTGCTCTCTGCTCAAACTGATATGTAATCAAATCTTGTTAGATCTTCTACATCATAAGTTGATTAACACAATCAACATACTCGGGTTAAACTAAAAGAATATATAGTTTCAAAAACACATGGGCCACTAAAAAATAGTGTGCACCATGTGCATGAAAAATGATCCACAAGAAGGATGAGGAAGAAAGAAATGAGAATACTGTTATACACTTTTTCAAGTCATCCCCACAGTTCCAATAGACCAATACTAAATAATCGTCAAACCACAAATCAAATAGTCTACCATTCCATACATAGGTCACTTCTTGATCAAAACAATGGTGATTGTATCATTATTGTATCATTTACCATGTCCTTGATTGGACATGCCGGAGTCGTGAGCTCTAACCGGAATGAGACCTGACAAGCAGAGTCAAAGTGTTAAAGTAAGATCATTATCCTAGAAATGTATGTTATGTAATCTTTCACATTTATGCTTTATATGACCTCCCCCAAAGCTTCATCTACGTGCAGATCTTTAACAAATCCACATGAGACAATATCAGTTCCAAAATCTGGATCAATAATTTGAGACAAGGCTTTCAGTACATCATTCTCAGCTGTTTCGGTTGACACTGCAGAGCTACCAGCTAAAAGATAAGCAGAGGAAAAAGTTAAGATACATAAAAAGAAAAAGAAACAAAAAAAGGCAAAATTAGTTATTTTATCAAGACAAACAGAACTATGGCAGACAAATCAGGTTTTTTACATTAAAGAAAAAAAAAAAATTCCTCCTTACATACACCATATTGTTGCGTGGGCTAAAATTCAACAACATTTTGATATAGATGTGAAGGAAATATTGTGTAGTGCGTAACGAAGACTTCAATATCGGTAAAGCAATCCATACGTTCTTCTGCAGAATCTATCAGCCTCCAGGAAGTTTTCTCTTTACAGAAGAATATATCACTTAAACATATCTAAAATTCCAGTCCATGCAATAGAGACCATATAAATATAAAAAATTGTTGGAGTTGTCGACTACTTCAGCATTAATGGGTAACGGAGATGCACTCGGGGGTCCCGCTGCCTGGTCAGCGGGCGGGTGCCCCGCTCCCCGGTGAGCGGGTGGGGGTCGTGAGGGCAGCGCCCGAAGCCGTAGGTTGTTTGGGCTTTTCCATGTATAACCGCTGTAGGATTTCTTTAAAGTTACTAATTCCTTTTTGGTTTGGCTTAGGAATAGGAGTCCTTGTAAAACTAGGTTTAATCTCTAAACCTAGTATATAAACATATTTTTCTCTTGTTATGTGCGAGAGAGCAATTCATTCATTGTAAACGAGAGAGGAAATTCATTCATTGTAAACGAGAGAGGTGAGGCATATTGCAATAATATTGAATCAGCTGGACGTAGCCCCAATAGGTGAACCAGGGTAAATGCGCGTATTATTTTTTTGTTTACTGTTTGTTTTGTTTTACTACTATATTTTGTTCCTGTTGTTGTCTCTATTTCGTTCAAAAATTATTTTTTTATATAGTCAAGTAAGTTATAAGATAATGAAAACTAAACATTGCTCCTATGCTTATATATGATTCTGAATATATGTAAGACAACATTAAAAATAATCAGGGGCTAATTACTGGCAACAATTTAGGCTCAGACAATGCCACTAATTAAGTTGCACATCACAGTTAAGAACCTTAAACATCTTCAACTCAGTTCAGTGAACAACGTAATAAGCTTTCTTTGTTGCTTAACTTAGGTAAGATAAAAGATCACCTTCAACGGAAGCAGCTTTAGTGGTGCCACAGCTCAAAATGGAAGGTTTACGTAATCCCCAAAAAGACCCTTCCAGTTTTGGAGGCTGAAAACAACAGTTGGTGGCTGATAATTGAAGACATTTCTCAGGTGAAGGTAAAGCTACAAAGACACCATAATTCAAGTAAGTAATGTGTATAATTAAATTAGGAAGAAAAAAAGTGAGGAGTAGAAAAGATTACCAGCTATTGATGCTGATTTTGAGGTTTGAAACGAGAGATGTGACCAGCATGGAGAATGAAGAATTTGCATGGTAAGAGTGAGAGAGAGTTGAATTTTGCAAGAACTCTGTGAGCCTCACGTTTCGGTGTTCTTGTGAGATAATAAATAATAATCAAATATCATTCAAACTCCAAATCCGCTTTACCAAAACGTGTCGTTTTGCCATTTTATGAGAATACGTCTCCATCAACTTTATAAAATTTTATTTCCTTAATATATTAAATTAATATATATATATATATTTTTAAATTGAGACATACTTAGGGCAGGTTTGACTTATTATTTTTATCTATATTCTCAATCTTATTCTCTAAATAATGTTTTACATATTATTCTATAAATATTACCCTATTTTTTTAATAATTTTTAGACCCATAAGGTTATTAATTTCATCAAATATACCCTAAAAAAAGTTTAAAAATTATTAAAAACACCCCCGCGACCCATATTTGCCAGATTCTGACAAACACCGTTGGTGGTAGCCAGAATCTGTACAACGGCCTACCTGTCGACCATAAATGGTCGGAAGTTCACCGATCTGACCGTATTTGGCCGAAAAATGCTAGATCTGGCCATGAACGACGGCCAAAGAAAGCCAAATCTTAGCCATCGTTGGCTGAAACGACGGCCATATCTTTAGCCGTGAACGACGGCCAAAGATGGCTGTCGTTTTGGCCTTTTCCGGCTATCGCGGCCACAATAGGCTATAGATCTGACCTTTTCCGGCTAGATCCGTGGTGGATCTGGCCGAAAAAGGCCATAACGATGCGTTACGACATAGATTTGACCGGTCTGTATCGTAACACGATTTTTCGACCAGATTCTGACGGTGGTGGTCATAATCTGGCACTGCAGATAGTAGAGGTATTTTTATCATTTTATATATTAAGGTATTTAATTAAATTAACAAATCTAGGGGTTTTTTTATAAATTTTTAAATTTTACCTCTTAATATTCCCATATCCAACTACCCAATATTATTCCTAAAATCCTATTCAAAATAATAAACCAAACGCACCATTATAAATTATAAATTCTCCAATTATATTAATTTATTTCACTTATCTTTAATTTTAAGTTATTCAAATATATTATAAATTAATTATTAGTAAAAAAAAAAAAAAAGTAAACAAAGAGTTGCCCTGGCGGGAAGTGAGAGCCCCGCACCGTAATGGCTCAAACGAAAAGAGAGACAGAATATTTGATGAAATTATGTCATTTGCATGAATAAGATAAATCTTTTTGGACTGATGAATTAGTGAAATGTTGACAGGGCATAAACAGATGGACCTCTTGTTCACCAAAATATACGCAAGTAATAGGCAACTTGAAAAGGGAAATGCTAAACAGAATGCAACGAAGTAAGTATCTGTGACCAATTCATGCACCCCTTCTGAAGGCGACTTAAAAAAGTATCCATACAAATATTTCTCCTTCATGAATATTCCACTGCTCCAAATGTATTTCCGACAATTTAGGAAATTAATGAATTCCAGGATGTAATTCTTAACTTCAAAAGGCGTCCCCTGTCTCTGCAATCAGCAACCCAAATCTTTTGGCTGGACAAACTTGTCCATAATACAAATGAATCACTTCTGACAGTGATTATGAAAAAATGCCTGTACAAACAACAGTGAAACAATCAGAGGTAATTTTTTTCTTTGCAAGGAAAGAATAATCATGTAGTAGAAAGCAATCCTGCGTCTTAGAATGCCCTCTCCTAATCTAATGCCACAGCTTACTACAGAACCCATTCCGAGGCCTCTTGCTCGATACAATATCTGAAAAAGAGTCAACCAACTGTCCTGCTAAGCTACTTGGATCATCAATCAGAGTTTGAATAAAAGTGTTAACCACCCTACGTTCTTGCTCTGTTGATCTTAAACTAAACCATGTTAGTAATTTCAACCTAAAATCTTGGTTAATATGACCTTCACATTCTAGCCATCGAATTATCTTGACACAGTACTCGAAGTTCTCATCTAAGCAACCCGAACCATCGGAAATGCGGAATGGAGACCCATTAATCAGAGTGCTATTGCAGTCATGTGGCTCTTCATTTGAGGGTGCCGATCTTTTCCTGCACAACTCTGTCTGGGAATCAACAGCAGGCACTTCTCCAGCTGGCCCATGGGTCCAGGTCTGGGAGTCACCACTGCCATGAGATCTTGCTAATCGGTTTTTCTCTATGTCATGAGAAGCAGCATCATCATCTGCTTCAACAGCTTGCTCAAAAGTGCATCCATTATCTTCATCTCTTGAGGACTCAAATGGAGGTGTTAGTTCTTCATTCAAATCAGGGACTGAGACAACATTTAAGTCAAGCCCACGTGAAATAGATGGCAACAGATCTTCTTCAGGAGTTTCAGGCTTGACCGCATTGTTTGCTCCACAGCACTTTTCTATGTCAGCACTGCAAAACCCTTCGAGGCATCCTTGTTCTTGAGCCCAGGCCAGACGCAAGATCTTTCCAAGGTCTTGAACCTTGAAGCCAGAACTTACTCCCATTGTCATTTTGGATTCTCTCTCAGCATTAGAACAACTTCCTTCAACAAGGGTATTTGCCTTCTTATGATTCACAGCTATTGTTGAATTAGGGTTCTTGTGAATTATCTCCACACTCTTGGTGAAACACTTAGCCTCTGAATGACCCATGTCACCAGCATCTGTATAGGAAACAATCCGAAAACTGTATTCTGTGCAGGGCTGCAGATTGGAAATTAAAATCCTTCTCTGAGCCCTTGGAAAAACACAAATAGGCTCTTTTGTGTGCACCTCTTCTCTACTCTTGCAATACCAGAGTTTGTAGCCTTTAATATCATCAGATGATACGGTTGACAGTTCAATCAAAATAATAACAACAGAGGAAGATGTCACTTCTTCAAAGAAAAACCTGCAAGCAGCAGGAAGTGAATCCTCTGCGAGGGGAACAAGGAAATTTTATTATTCCTTTGCTAAAATTGTATATATTTTGTTCACAAAAATTGTATGAAAAGAAAAGGGCTACAATGGGTTGTACCTCTGCAATTTGAATTGACATTAGAAATAGATGCCAGCCATTCATCTGCTTTCTCAATAGCAAGACAACAAAGTTTCTGCACATCTCCAGCTACAGAGAGTCTGCTGACAATGCCACGTGCCATCTTCGCAGAAATTCCATTCACTGAACCCACCTCTGTTTCTAGCTTGGACTTTGCGTCTTTTATAATATTATGCAGTTCTTTGAACCTTGAAGTCCCATCCAGGAGCCTATAGCTTAAATAAATCCTATAACATAGTACATCAAGTCGTCGAGCATCCTTAGCTACAATTAGCTGCTTCTTCCAACATCTGCCATATCAATAAATCACACCACAAAACTCACATCAGTTCAAGGTTCGAAAAACCTATTTCAGGAACACAAGTAAACCACAGTTTCCTCTCTTTCCTAATTTCTTAATATTTTTTTTGGTTCCATCTCTGGGCAGGATCAGCAAGAGTCATCCATTTTCACCAGCATTTAGTTACAGAGACTGTTAAATTTTTAAAAAGGCCATGAAGGTAACGCAAATGCGTTTATCAAGCTAAAAACCAGAGAAGACCTTTTCCTTCACATGGTAAATCTTTCAATAAAATAACAGTGACATGTTTAGATAATAGACAACCAATGGAAAGATACTAAGCTCTCAATCACATTAACTAAAAATTAGCATAATTTATGATGTACCTCGCTAAATCAGGCAACTACTTCAAGAAAAGAGAACTCACTTAGTAAGAAGACAGGAAAATGAAACAGTGAAACCAGTTAAAGTCAGTGCTATAATTGTATCCTTAAGTCAAGGGGTGCAATAATTACTTACCCAAGTATCCCCGAAACTTTACCACAAGCAGCACAACAATAACTGCCATCTAGCTGCATTAATTGCCCAAGATCAACAACCCCAACCTTTTCACGTTGAAGGGCACACTCAATGTGACAAGATAGTCCACAGGAGTCCTCTTGACCAGAGTCAGATGTACAAACCAACCAGAGGCTAGGGTCTTTATTGTCATCAAATAGGTGACAGATACAACAAGAACACCTCTTGCAAAATGTGTCATCAATGGATCGAACAGCTCTACAAGCAGAATTTTTACAGATCCATGTGTTTGAACATCCAAAATCTGGAGACTGCTCAGGAGGAGGAGGGAGTCGTATGGGGTTCTCCCCTTTTCTCTGTTGCTTCCTAGAAGGCTGATTGGTGGGACTTGAAGAAACTTTTTTAGAGTCATGCTTCTTAATTGTCTTGTTATTTGTCTTCAGAAGTTCAGCCATTTTGCTTTTTGATGAAGCTGAGTTTTTCTTGTCCTTATCAAAGCAACTTCGAAGAAGTTCCTTCTTTGGTCCACATTTCAGAAACTCCTGGAGGAGTTCTGGACTTCTTGAAGCATCATCTGAATGCCCAATTTTCTCAGGGGTGCTCTGCACGCTGGAAGAAAGGCTTTGAACACCAGAAACTGTACAGGAAAGAAAACCAAATTAGGTCAGAAATTCTTGGGTAGAAACAGGTATTTAAAGGAAGCTTGAACTAAACAAAGCTCAATTCCAATGTTTAAAGCCAACACATACAAGTTGGTGAAAGAGAAAACAACTGTAATAAAGTATTTCTGGCATCAATCATTAAAAAAGCTACTGCTATCCAGCATCATTGTCAAAAGTCTACATCAGAAAGGCATTTTCTAAGCTTATCTTCCTCATTCTTTCACTCAAAACACCATAGTTACTTCATCTTCATTACAGCTATTTTTCAAGAAATCATATCCATTTTGCAACATTTGGTTCCACCACAAGTTTTCCACATAACTTTTGACTTATAGGAATTTCTGAAATATAACTAGAGTTTTTAATGATATGAAGTAGTATCCCACAAATCAATCCAGCAACCTAGTGGTAGATCTATAGGAAACATCCACATTAGTTTCCTGTAGTCATATAGACTTGAGCAAGAAAGCAAGGGAAGTGAAAGCATTACAGGGTCTCAAATCTGCAACAGGACAATAACATAGGTAGAAAGCAATCATTGATGAATAAAAAACCCAATATTATAGGGAAGATTCCTCAAATGAAGAAAAGGTGAGTGCTTTTATGTTCCTGTGTACCAGGGAGAGAGAGAATAGAGAGATTAGCGAAGAGAGCTTCTACATCATTTATGTTTAAATCAGCAGAGACAGGTACAGCCTAATACATTTTGCCCTAATACCTGTGAGACATCTTGTCCATAACACAAGTTACATATCTAAGAAACCCCAATAATCTACAGTATTTACTTCATCAACATGTCTTTGGCCCAGTGGAGATGCTAGAGATACCCAGGACAAAATCACAACACAAGCTTGCCCAGTTGTGCAAAGCAGCTCTGGAAATTCCAAAGTAATGCAATATGGTAAAGTCACTGCAATTACAAGATAGGGCAAGTTTACCTCACCCTTCCCCCAGCTATTGGCTTCTTAAGTTACATATCTAGACAGAAAAAGGAAAGAGGAACACAAAAGTAGAAAGGAAGAAACAGCAATATTTTAATGAGGAACAAAAAGCTTATACCAAGGGATGTAAATGATGCGCGACGAAGATATTAGACTTAAACAGGATATGTTGAATGCTCAACAACTGAAATCATAAACAAAACTGGATCAATGGGGGAAACTTGTTCCTATGGTCAGCACAACTTCTGTTAAGCCCATAAGCAAATTCCTAACTTAATTATTCAAAGAGTATATATATTCTAAACAGGATCAAGCATAATTAGTTAATTTTACTCAGTCATTCAACATAGTCAAATAAGTAACCAGAGAAGAATGTTCAAGCCAATAGGTACCCAATCAATAACATAACAAGTAGTATGGACTAAGTCAGAACTTAAAACAGAAAAAATCAATCGGACTATTATCATGTCCGCTAAACTACCACCAAATCAAAATAAGTTGATTATCTAAGCAAATTAACATCATACAAGAAACAAATATTCTTGAAACTCATCGTATGAACTAACTCAAAACTTAGAAGAAGCCTAGCACATAAACAGCATCTAATGAAAGCAGCAGTTATACACTGAGATTCTACATGATGAACAGAGAATAGATGGATTGAAACAAGGAAGATACTAACAGATCCTTCCTAACAAAGAAATACTAAGAAAAAGAAAATGACCAAAAGGTTGACACTGCCGTAACATCTGTCACACTGTAGTTGAGAATCTTGCCAGCGCCGCCTGGGTAAGGAAATCAAGGTTTTTAGGGTTTAATACCTTTAATGAAAATATAATCAGACCAGATGTTGACTGTATCTGACAGATTATAATCAGATTTTGATTCACCAGGTCATAGATAGAAAAGTTGTATTGAAAAACTAGTAGCTGGTTGTAAGATCCATTTGGCAATTAGCCACGAAGTAATATAGAAAAAACTGGCCTTTTGGCAGCCTACCATAAAATGCAATGACGTCAACACGACGAATATTGACATGCCTTCGGTTTAAATACAATTAATATTAAACATCAAATTTGCAAAATGTTTGAGGTACATGTATTTTAGAGCTGAAGACATTCCTTTAGCATATAACTGCTTCAAAATACATGCATGACAAATCCCACCTTAGAACGCCTGTTTAGGGAACCATCCATTTTTCACTTGGTAGTCACTTAAATGGTTCTCTATACTCAATTTAATTAAATTATTTTAAATCATATATCCTCAAAATCTCCTTGGAGAATTAGTGTTCCAATTTGATGTAACATTTTTCCAATTCTTCCTGAAATTTGAAAATACTTTCCTGAAACGTAGAAACTTTTATTGCTTTATTTCTTTGTTAAAATTACAATTAAATATGACTGAAAGCTCAAGATTAATTTTATTATTTCTAAAAGGAAAAAATTCTTGTTCTTACTTATTAAGAAAAAAAGAACATCTCTAAAAGGAAAATCAAATAAATTTGTGGAACTACAGAAAGCAATTATAAAAAATTGAAAAAATTGGGAGAGGAGGAAACAGTTTAATGAATTATGCAGTAATCTGGTATTGCTCCAAAGACCTGTATCTATCAGATTATTTTTCAAATTTCTTTAATTATCGGGAGGGAGAACCTCATTGTTGTATTGTCATAATTACCTAGCATATAAGAAGTCTGCTAGGAACAAAATTACTATAAAGCAATGCCTTAAGTTTTAGACTATCTATTGAATAAAATATTTCGCTATGACAAATCTACATCATTGAATAAAAAACCGAAGGTTCCCCATATTGTTTTCACTGTTTGCATGGATATTTAAGAAAATTTGCAATCTTTATATCGGATATTAATAATGCATGAGAATTATTCACAATTAGGTATTTACCTTCCTTCCAATTAGGTTTTCCAATCATCTTTTTAGCAAACTTTAATCCATCCAAACATGAAGACAACAGAATGCTCATTAAATTAAATTCTGCTATGCATTACACGTATTCTTCATTATAAGGTTTCTAATTGTGCTTTATTTGTTATCTCAGCTTTTAGCCTGGCCTGGACTCAACCTAAGTCACCTTGTTAACATAAATCTAATTTCACACTAATTAGTACACATAAACTAAATCTTTGTCAAAGGTATCATAAAGATATGAAAATAGATCCCCAAGCAAAAGTCATTATTTGAATTCAACATCAAGATCATAGTGAAACTATACCAATTAATTAACAAGTCATACTGTTCCATACAGATTAGAACAGAAGAAAACAAAGCCTAACCCAAATTTTTCGTAGCCACACATTCATTTCCTCATCGATCATCTAAGTTTACCAACCCAGGAGAAAAATAAATAAAAAAACACTGAATAAACATCATGAGTAGTACAACATACACGGCAACCACCTAGTTGTACGTACAAGGCCTTCAAAACCATCTTTAAAAAATATAAAATATTTTTTTTCTATCTATTATTGGATAAAGCATATAAAAGAACTTAAAGGCAAACAATAATAATAGCTACCAAAAGAGAAACACATTGTGAAGATGAAGAGCTTACCTTTAGCAAGAAATTTATCTTCTAAATCCATTGTTTAAAACTTGAATACAGTTAGTTAGTAGGCCTCCCTGTGACAATGAATAAGTATTGAATCCTAAGCGTATTTGTACTTCCTATAGAACATAAATAGAGTAATCCACAAAAGTAAAGGAATTCCTATATTAAAGTGATACCAATTACAATCTTCACTAGAATTCAGCCCAGTTTTGCTTAATTAAGCTAAAGCTTTTGATCTTTACGTAAACAAACAAAGAAATTGAAATTCTGTTTTCTTCGCCCCTTTTTTTGCATCAATTAAACAAAAATATAACATACAAGTTTGAACCGTTTTCTCCTATGTGCATGTAGAACTTCTTGTTCTTTTTTTTTTTTTTTTTTTTTTTTTTCCTTTTTATATTTACTTCAGCCGCAATGCACCGCAATGCAGCTTCAATGAAACAGGACGAGGTGACAGCAACACCAAATTACAATGTATAGCTGTAAAATTAACGATTAATACTTGAAGACAAAATTATTCTCATGTTTTCAGAAAAAAATTTCTCAATCTAATAAATTTTATTTTTTATTTTTTATTTTGTAAACAACAGACTTAATCTCATTCAGCACAAACATGACCAACAAAATTAATTATTATAAAAGAAAAACAAAATTCTCCCAACACATCTTAAAACACCAATGGAACTCACTTTTAAAACTTGTACACTTTCAAGAACAGAAATTAAACCACACTTGATAAAACACAATTCACAACCAAAAGCAACAGGATACAGCCTTCCTAATAATATTTTAGGAGCAAATGTTCATACATTGTGTGAATTTAACGGTAAACAAACAGAAAAAGGTTTCAGGAAAACAAACTAAAACACATATAAGAAAAATCACATGTCAAAAAGCGCACAAATTTGCAAAAGCAGATAAGAGACGGGGACGCAATTCAGAAAAAAAAGCAAACTGAGGAGGAAACTAAAAGAAAAACGGATCTGAACGCCTAAAAACGAATTTTTAAAAAAACTTGATTTTTTATTTCGAAAAAAGCTGTGAAAAGAAAAACAAATCTAAGCGACGAAATACCTCTTAAGAATGGGGAGGAATCTAGGGTTCGAACGGTGCAAAACCCTAAGAATTTCAGCTTCGGGAAGTCGCGAATCAAAACTGAGAGAGAAACTTCTTCGTTGTTGTTAGTTGGTTTGTAATTGTTCGTGAGAGAAAGAGAACAAGCTTGTACGAGTCGTTCACGTTTTCAAGTTAAGAGGAGCGTGGAGGGAGAATCACGCGCAGGTACTACGCGTTTGGTAAATTGGATTAATGCAAAAGCAGGGTTGGTTCTGCATAACAAGAAAAAGAGCATGTAGCAATGTCTGGCTCTCTGGTTGGTGCGTGAAAAACACGAGAAATAAAACTGCGGGTGGTGGTGATACTAAATCAGTATTTTATCTGGTTTATGTTTTGTGTCACTGCATGGGAATATGCATCTGATGATCTGATCTCAACCGTCGGATCCGAGCAATTGATTTTGATGGGGAATATAGTTTTGTTTGTGACTGTTGACTACAAGATTAATTGATTAATAGGTTAATGATATGGGTTAATTAAAATAATTAAGAAATTAATTGAGGTTTAAGGTGGTGGGATTCGTGGAATACGTGTCAGTAGAATCTTCAAAGTAATGAAGGAATCAGTCAAGCAAGTTGCCATGTCAAAAATGAGGTTGGTACTTTTTATGATTCATTGCACTTTTTCTTGAACTGTTTCTCCACACCAATTTATATTTTGTGTGTACTCTAATTCTCCATGTAGTTTATTGGTTGGTTAATGTGAAATTGACTATATCAAAGATTCATGAAATTCATGGGCTAGTGTGGAATCGTTGGTTTTGTTGACCAACATTCTTAAACAACATGTGACAGTTTAGATAATAGACAACCAATGGAAAGATACTAAGCTCTCAATCACATTAACTAAAAATTAGCATAATTATGATGTACCTCGCTAAATCAGGCAACTACTTCAAGAAAAGAGAACTCACTTAGTAAGAAGACAGGAAAATGAAACAGTGAAACCAGTTAAAGTCAGTGCTATAATTGTATCCTTAAGTCAAGGGGTGCAATAATTACTTACCCAAGTATCCCCGAAACTTTACCACAAGCAGCACAACAATAACTGCCATCTAGCTGCATTAATTGCCCAAGATCAACAACCCCAACCTTTTCACGTTGAAGGGCACACTCAATGTGACAAGATAGTCCACAGGGTCTCTTGACCAGAGTCAGATGTACAAACCAACCAGAGGCTAGGGTCCTTATTGTCATCAAATAAGTGACAGATACAACAAGAACACTCTTGCCAAATGTGTCATCAATGGACGAACAGCTCTACAAGCAGAATTTTTACAGATCCATGTGTTTGAACATCCAAAATCTGGAGACTGCTCAGGAGGAGGAGGGAGTCGTATGGGGTTCCCCCTTTTCTCTGTGCTCTAGAAGGCTGATGGTGGGACTTGAAGAAACTTTTTAGAGTCATGCTTCTTAATTGACGTGTATTGTCTTCGGAAGTTCAGCCATTTTGCTTTTTGATGAAGCTGAGTTTTTCTTGTCCTTATCAAAGCAACTTCGAAGAAGTTCCTTCTTTGGTCCACATTTCAGAAACTCCTGGAGGAGTTCTGGACTTCTTGAAGCACATCTGAATGCCCAATTTTCTAGGGGTGCTCTGCACGCTGGAGAAAGGCTTTGAACACACAGAAACTGTACAGGAAAGAAAACCAAATTAGGTCAGAAATTCTTGGGTAGAAACAGGTATTTAAAGGAAGCTTGAACTAAACAAAGCTCAATTCCAATGTTTAAAGCCAACACATACAAGTTGGTGAAAGAGAAAACAACTGTATAAAGTATTTGGCATCAATCATTAAAAAAGCTACTGCTATCCAGCATCATTGTCAAAAGTCTACATCAGAAGGCACTTCTAAGTTATCTTCCTCATTCTTCACTAAAATACCATAGTTACTTCATCTTCATTACAGCTATTTTTCAAGAAATCATATCCATTTTGAACATTTGGTTCCACCACAAGTTTCCACAAACTTTGACTTATAGGAATTTCTGAAATATAACTAGAGTTTTTAAGATATGAAGTAGTATCCCACAAATCAATCCAGACCTAGTGGTAGATCTATAGGAAACATCCACATTAGTTTCCTGTAGTCATATAGACTTGAGCAAGAAAGCAAGGGAAGTGAAAGCTTACAGGGTCTCAAATCTGCAACAGGACAATAACATAGGTAGAAAGCATCATTGATGAATAAAAAACCAATATTATAGGGAGATTCTCAAATGAAGAAAAGGTGAGTGCTTTTATGTTGTACCAGGGAGAGAGGAATAGAGAGATAGAGAAGAGAGCTTATCATCATTTATGTTTAAATCAGCAGAGACAGGTAAGCTATACATTTTGCCCTAATACCTGTGAGACATCTTGTCCCTAAACACGTTACATATCTAAGAAACCCCAATAATCTACAGTATTTACTTCATAACATGTCTCTTGGCCCAGTGGAGATGCTAGGATACCCAGGACAAATCAAACACAAGCTTGCCCAGTTGTGCAAAGCAGCTGGAAATTCCAAAGAATGCAATATGGTAAAGTCACTGCAATTACAAGAGGGCAAGTTTACCTCACCCTTCCCCAGCTATTGGCTTCTTAAGTTACATATCTAGACAGAAAAAGGAAAGAGGAAACACAAAGTAGAAAGGAAGAAACAGCAATATTTTAATGAGGAACAAAAAGCTTATACCAGGGATGTAAATGATGCGCGACGAGATATTAACTTAAACAGGATATGTTGAATGCTCAACAACTGAAATCATAAACAAATGGATCAATGGGGGAAACTTGTTCCTATGGTCAGCACAACTTCTGTTAAGCCCATAAGCAAATTCCTTACTTAATATTCAAAGAGTATAATATTTCTAAACAGGTCAAGCATAATTAGTTAATTTTACTCAGTCATTCAACATAGTCAAATAAGTAACCAGAGAAGAATGTTCAAGCCAATAGGTACCCAATCAATAACATAACAAGTAGTATGGACTAAGTCAGAACTTAACACAGAAAAAAAACAATGGATATTATCATGTCCGCTAAACTACCACCAAATCAAAATAAGTTGATTATCTAAGCAAATTAACATCATACAGAAAAAAATATTCTTGAAAAATCGTATGAACTAACTCAAAACTTAGAAGAAGCCTAGCACATAAACAGCATCTAATGAAAGCAGCAGTTATACACTGAGATTCTACATGATGAACAGAGAATAGATGGATTGAAACAAGGAAGATCTAACAGATCCTTCCTAAAAAAGAAATACTAAGAAAAAGAAAATGACCAAAAGGTTGACACTGCCGTAACATCTGTCACACGTAGTTGAGAATCTTGCCAGCGCGCTGGGTAAGAAATCAAGGTTTTTAGGGTTTAATACCTTTAATGAAAATATAATCAGACCAGATGTTGACTGTATTGACAGATTATAATCAGATTTTGATTACCAGGTCATAGATAGAAAAGTTGTATTGAAAAACTAGTAGCTGGTTGTAAGATCCATTTGGCCATTAGCCACGAAGTAATATAGAAAAAACTGGCCTTTTGGCAGCCTACCATAAAATGCAATGACGTCACACGACGAATATGACATGCCTTCGGTTTAATACAATTAATATTAAACATCAAATTTGACAAATGGTGAGGTACATGTATTTTAGAGCTGAAGACATTCCTTTAGCATATAAACTGCTTCAAAATACATGCATGACAAATCCACTTAGAACGCCTGTTTAGGGAACCATCCATTTTTCACTTGGTAGTCATTAAATGGTTTTATACTCAATTTAATTAAATATTTTAATCATATATCCTCAAAATCTCCTTGGAGAATTAGTGTTCCAATTTGATGTAACATTTTCCAATTCTTCCTGAAATTTGAAAATACTTTCCTGAAACGTAGAAACTTTTATTGCTTATTTCTTTGTTAAAATTACAATAAATATGACTGAAAGCTCAAGATTAATTTATTATTTCTAAAAGGAAAAAATTCTTGTTCTTACTATTAAGAAAAAAAGAACATCTCAAAGGAAAATCAAATAAATTTGTGGAACTACAGAAAGCAATTATAAAAAATTAAAAAATTGGAGAGGAGGAAACAGTTTAATGAATTGCAGTAATCTGGTATTGCTCCAAAGACCGTATCTATCAGATTATTTTCAAATTTCTTTAATTATCGGGAGGGAGAGCCTCATTGTTGTATTGTCATTATACCTAGCATATAAGAAGTCTGCTAGGAACAAAATTACTATAAAGCAATGCCTTAAGTTTTAGACATTTATTGAATAAAATAATCCTATGACAAATCTACATCATTGAAAAAAAACCGAAGGTTCCCCTATTGTTTTCACGTTTGTATGGATATTTAAGAAAATTTGCAATCTTTATATCGGATATTAATAATGCATGAGAAATTCACAATTAGGCATTTACCTTCCTTCAATTAGGTTTTCCAATCATCTTTTAGCAAACTTTAATCCATCCAAACATGAAGACAACAGAATTGCTCAAAGAGTTGCCCTGGCGGGAAGTGAGAGCCCCGCACCGTAATGACTAAAACGAAAAGAGAGACAGAATATTTGATGAAATTATGTCATTTGCATGAATAAGATAAATCTTTTTGGACTGATGAATTAGTGAAATGTTGACAGGGCATAAACAGATGAACCTCTTGTTCACCAAAGTATATGCAAGTAATAAGCAACTTGAAAAGGGAAATGCTAAACAGAATGCAACAAAGTAAATATCTGTGACCAATTCATGCACCCCTTCTGAAGGCGACTAAAAAAAGTATCCATACAAATATTTCTCCTTCATGAATATTCCACTGCTCCAAATGTATTTCCGACAATTTAGGAAATTAATGAATTCCAGGATGTAATTCTTAACTTCAAAAGGCGTCCCCTGTCTCTGCAATCAGCAACCCAAATCTTTTGGCTGGACAAACTTGTCCATAATACAAATGAATCACTTCTGACAGTGATTATGAAAAAATGCCTGTACAAACAACAGTGAAACAATCAGAGGTAATTTTTTTCTTTGCAAGGAAAGAATAATCATGTAGTAGAAAGCAATCCTGCGTCTTAGAATGCCCTCTCCTAATCTAATGCCACAGCTTACTACAGAACCCATTCCGAGGCCTCTTGCTCGATACAATATCTGAAAAAGAGTCAACCAACTGTCCTGCTAAGCTACTTGGATCATCAATCAGAGTTTGAATAAAAGTGTTAACCACCCTACGTTCTTGCTCTGTTGATCTTAAACTAAACCATGTTAGTAATTTCAACCTAAAATCTTGGTTAATATGACCTTCACATTCTAGCCATCGAATTATCTTGACACAGTACTCGAAGTTCTCATCTAAGCAACCCGAACCATCGGAAATGCGGAATGGAGACCCATTAATCAGAGTGCTATTGCAGTCATGTGGCTCTTCATTTGAGGGTGCCGATCTTTTCCTGCACAACTCTGTCTGGGAATCAACAGCAGGCACTTCTCCAGCTGGCCCATGGGTCCAGGTCTGGGAGTCACCACTGCCATGAGATCTTGCTAATCGGTTTTTCTCTATGTCATGAGAAGCAGCATCATCATCTGCTTCAACAGCTTGCTCAAAAGTGCATCCATTATCTTCATCTCTTGAGGACTCAAATGGAGGTGTTAGTTCTTCATTCAAATCAGGGACTGAGACAACATTTAAGTCAAGCCCACGTGAAATAGATGGCAACAGATCTTCTTCAGGAGTTTCAGGCTTGACCGCATTGTTTGCTCCACAGCACTTTTCTATGTCAGCACTGCAAAACCCTTCGAGGCATCCTTGTTCTTGAGCCCAGGCCAGACGCAAGATCTTTCCAAGGTCTTGAACCTTGAAGCCAGAACTTACTCCCATTGTCATTTTGGATTCTCTCTCAGCATTAGAACAACTTCCTTCAACAAGGGTATTTGCCTTCTTATGATTCACAGCTATTGTTGAATTAGGGTTCTTGTGAATTATCTCCACACTCTTGGTGAAACACTTAGCCTCTGAATGACCCATGTCACCAGCATCTGTATAGGAAACAATCCGAAAACTGTATTCTGTGCAGGGCTGCAGATTGGAAATTAAAATCCTTCTCTGAGCCCTTGGAAAAACACAAATAGGCTCTTTTGTGTGCACCTCTTCTCTACTCTTGCAATACCAGAGTTTGTAGCCTTTAATATCATCAGATGATACGGTTGACAGTTCAATCAAAATAATAACAACAGAGGAAGATGTCACTTCTTCAAAGAAAAACCTGCAAGCAGCAGGAAGTGAATCCTCTGCGAGGGGAACAAGGAAATTTTATTATTCCTTTGCTAAAATTGTATATATTTTGTTCACAAAAATTGTATGAAAAGAAAAGGGCTACAATGGGTTGTACCTCTGCAATTTGAATTGACATTAGAAATAGATGCCAGCCATTCATCTGCTTTCTCAATAGCAAGACAACAAAGTTTCTGCACATCTCCAGCTACAGAGAGTCTGCTGACAATGCCACGTGCCATCTTCGCAGAAATTCCATTCACTGAACCCACCTCTGTTTCTAGCTTGGACTTTGCGTCTTTTATAATATTATGCAGTTCTTTGAACCTTGAAGTCCCATCCAGGAGCCTATAGCTTAAATAAATCCTATAACATAGTACATCAAGTCGTCGAGCATCCTTAGCTACAATTAGCTGCTTCTTCCAACATCTGCCATATCAATAAATCACACCACAAAACTCACATCAGTTCAAGGTTCGAAAAACCTATTTCAGGAACACAAGTAAACCACAGTTTCCTCTCTTTCCTAATTTCTTAATATTTTTTTTGGTTCCATCTCTGGGCAGGATCAGCAAGAGTCATCCATTTTCACCAGCATTTAGTTACAGAGACTGTTAAATTTTTAAAAAGGCCATGAAGGTAACGCAAATGCGTTTATCAAGCTAAAAACCAGAGAAGACCTTTTCCTTCACATGGTAAATCTTTCAATAAAATAACAGTGACATGTTTAGATAATAGACAACCAATGGAAAGATACTAAGCTCTCAATCACATTAACTAAAAATTAGCATAATTTATGATGTACCTCGCTAAATCAGGCAACTACTTCAAGAAAAGAGAACTCACTTAGTAAGAAGACAGGAAAATGAAACAGTGAAACCAGTTAAAGTCAGTGCTATAATTGTATCCTTAAGTCAAGGGGTGCAATAATTACTTACCCAAGTATCCCCGAAACTTTACCACAAGCAGCACAACAATAACTGCCATCTAGCTGCATTAATTGCCCAAGATCAACAACCCCAACCTTTTCACGTTGAAGGGCACACTCAATGTGACAAGATAGTCCACAGGAGTCCTCTTGACCAGAGTCAGATGTACAAACCAACCAGAGGCTAGGGTCTTTATTGTCATCAAATAGGTGACAGATACAACAAGAACACCTCTTGCAAAATGTGTCATCAATGGATCGAACAGCTCTACAAGCAGAATTTTTACAGATCCATGTGTTTGAACATCCAAAATCTGGAGACTGCTCAGGAGGAGGAGGGAGTCGTATGGGGTTCTCCCCTTTTCTCTGTTGCTTCCTAGAAGGCTGATTGGTGGGACTTGAAGAAACTTTTTTAGAGTCATGCTTCTTAATTGTCTTGTTATTTGTCTTCAGAAGTTCAGCCATTTTGCTTTTTGATGAAGCTGAGTTTTTCTTGTCCTTATCAAAGCAACTTCGAAGAAGTTCCTTCTTTGGTCCACATTTCAGAAACTCCTGGAGGAGTTCTGGACTTCTTGAAGCATCATCTGAATGCCCAATTTTCTCAGGGGTGCTCTGCACGCTGGAAGAAAGGCTTTGAACACCAGAAACTGTACAGGAAAGAAAACCAAATTAGGTCAGAAATTCTTGGGTAGAAACAGGTATTTAAAGGAAGCTTGAACTAAACAAAGCTCAATTCCAATGTTTAAAGCCAACACATACAAGTTGGTGAAAGAGAAAACAACTGTAATAAAGTATTTCTGGCATCAATCATTAAAAAAGCTACTGCTATCCAGCATCATTGTCAAAAGTCTACATCAGAAAGGCATTTTCTAAGCTTATCTTCCTCATTCTTTCACTCAAAACACCATAGTTACTTCATCTTCATTACAGCTATTTTTCAAGAAATCATATCCATTTTGCAACATTTGGTTCCACCACAAGTTTTCCACATAACTTTTGACTTATAGGAATTTCTGAAATATAACTAGAGTTTTTAATGATATGAAGTAGTATCCCACAAATCAATCCAGCAACCTAGTGGTAGATCTATAGGAAACATCCACATTAGTTTCCTGTAGTCATATAGACTTGAGCAAGAAAGCAAGGGAAGTGAAAGCATTACAGGGTCTCAAATCTGCAACAGGACAATAACATAGGTAGAAAGCAATCATTGATGAATAAAAAACCCAATATTATAGGGAAGATTCCTCAAATGAAGAAAAGGTGAGTGCTTTTATGTTCCTGTGTACCAGGGAGAGAGAGAATAGAGAGATTAGCGAAGAGAGCTTCTACATCATTTATGTTTAAATCAGCAGAGACAGGTACAGCCTAATACATTTTGCCCTAATACCTGTGAGACATCTTGTCCATAACACAAGTTACATATCTAAGAAACCCCAATAATCTACAGTATTTACTTCATCAACATGTCTTTGGCCCAGTGGAGATGCTAGAGATACCCAGGACAAAATCACAACACAAGCTTGCCCAGTTGTGCAAAGCAGCTCTGGAAATTCCAAAGTAATGCAATATGGTAAAGTCACTGCAATTACAAGATAGGGCAAGTTTACCTCACCCTTCCCCCAGCTATTGGCTTCTTAAGTTACATATCTAGACAGAAAAAGGAAAGAGGAACACAAAAGTAGAAAGGAAGAAACAGCAATATTTTAATGAGGAACAAAAAGCTTATACCAAGGGATGTAAATGATGCGCGACGAAGATATTAGACTTAAACAGGATATGTTGAATGCTCAACAACTGAAATCATAAACAAAACTGGATCAATGGGGGAAACTTGTTCCTATGGTCAGCACAACTTCTGTTAAGCCCATAAGCAAATTCCTAACTTAATTATTCAAAGAGTATATATATTCTAAACAGGATCAAGCATAATTAGTTAATTTTACTCAGTCATTCAACATAGTCAAATAAGTAACCAGAGAAGAATGTTCAAGCCAATAGGTACCCAATCAATAACATAACAAGTAGTATGGACTAAGTCAGAACTTAAAACAGAAAAAATCAATCGGACTATTATCATGTCCGCTAAACTACCACCAAATCAAAATAAGTTGATTATCTAAGCAAATTAACATCATACAAGAAACAAATATTCTTGAAACTCATCGTATGAACTAACTCAAAACTTAGAAGAAGCCTAGCACATAAACAGCATCTAATGAAAGCAGCAGTTATACACTGAGATTCTACATGATGAACAGAGAATAGATGGATTGAAACAAGGAAGATACTAACAGATCCTTCCTAACAAAGAAATACTAAGAAAAAGAAAATGACCAAAAGGTTGACACTGCCGTAACATCTGTCACACTGTAGTTGAGAATCTTGCCAGCGCCGCCTGGGTAAGGAAATCAAGGTTTTTAGGGTTTAATACCTTTAATGAAAATATAATCAGACCAGATGTTGACTGTATCTGACAGATTATAATCAGATTTTGATTCACCAGGTCATAGATAGAAAAGTTGTATTGAAAAACTAGTAGCTGGTTGTAAGATCCATTTGGCAATTAGCCACGAAGTAATATAGAAAAAACTGGCCTTTTGGCAGCCTACCATAAAATGCAATGACGTCAACACGACGAATATTGACATGCCTTCGGTTTAAATACAATTAATATTAAACATCAAATTTGCAAAATGTTTGAGGTACATGTATTTTAGAGCTGAAGACATTCCTTTAGCATATAACTGCTTCAAAATACATGCATGACAAATCCCACCTTAGAACGCCTGTTTAGGGAACCATCCATTTTTCACTTGGTAGTCACTTAAATGGTTCTCTATACTCAATTTAATTAAATTATTTTAAATCATATATCCTCAAAATCTCCTTGGAGAATTAGTGTTCCAATTTGATGTAACATTTTTCCAATTCTTCCTGAAATTTGAAAATACTTTCCTGAAACGTAGAAACTTTTATTGCTTTATTTCTTTGTTAAAATTACAATTAAATATGACTGAAAGCTCAAGATTAATTTTATTATTTCTAAAAGGAAAAAATTCTTGTTCTTACTTATTAAGAAAAAAAGAACATCTCTAAAAGGAAAATCAAATAAATTTGTGGAACTACAGAAAGCAATTATAAAAAATTGAAAAAATTGGGAGAGGAGGAAACAGTTTAATGAATTATGCAGTAATCTGGTATTGCTCCAAAGACCTGTATCTATCAGATTATTTTTCAAATTTCTTTAATTATCGGGAGGGAGAACCTCATTGTTGTATTGTCATAATTACCTAGCATATAAGAAGTCTGCTAGGAACAAAATTACTATAAAGCAATGCCTTAAGTTTTAGACTATCTATTGAATAAAATATTTCGCTATGACAAATCTACATCATTGAATAAAAAACCGAAGGTTCCCCATATTGTTTTCACTGTTTGCATGGATATTTAAGAAAATTTGCAATCTTTATATCGGATATTAATAATGCATGAGAATTATTCACAATTAGGTATTTACCTTCCTTCCAATTAGGTTTTCCAATCATCTTTTTAGCAAACTTTAATCCATCCAAACATGAAGACAACAGAATGCTCATTAAATTAAATTCTGCTATGCATTACACGTATTCTTCATTATAAGGTTTCTAATTGTGCTTTATTTGTTATCTCAGCTTTTAGCCTGGCCTGGACTCAACCTAAGTCACCTTGTTAACATAAATCTAATTTCACACTAATTAGTACACATAAACTAAATCTTTGTCAAAGGTATCATAAAGATATGAAAATAGATCCCCAAGCAAAAGTCATTATTTGAATTCAACATCAAGATCATAGTGAAACTATACCAATTAATTAACAAGTCATACTGTTCCATACTGATTAGAACAGAAGAAAACAAAGCCTAACCCAAATTTTTCGTAGCCACACATTCATTTCCTCATCAATCATCTAAGTTTACCAACCCAGGAGAAAAATAAATAAAAAAACACTGAATAAACATCATGAGTAGTACAACATACACGGCAACCACCTAGTTGTACGTGCAAGGCCTTCAAAACCATCTTTAAAAAATATAAAATATTTTTTTTCTATCTATTATTGGATAAAGCATATAAAAGAACTTAAAGGCAAACAGTAATAATAGCTACCGAAAGAGAAACACATTATGAAGATGAAGAGCTTACCTTTAGCAAGAAATTTATCTTCTAAATCCATTGTTTAAAACTTGAATACAGTTAGTTAGTAGGCCTCCCTGTGACAATGAATAAGTATTGAATCCTAAGCGTATTTGTACTTCCTATAGAACATAAATAGAGTAATCCACAAAAGTAAAGGAATTCCTATATTAAAGTGATACCAATTACAATCTTCACTAGAATTCAGCCCAGTTTTGCTTAATTAAGCTAAAGCTTTTGATCTTTACGTAAACAAACAAAGAAATTGAAATTCTGTTTTCTTCGCCCCTTTTTTTGCATCAATTAAACAAAAATATAACATACAAGTTTGAACCGTTTTCTCCTATGTGCATGTAGAACTTCTTGTTCTTTTTTTTTTTTTTTTTTTTTTTTTTCCTTTTTATATTTACTTCAGCCGCAATGCACCGCAATGCAGCTTCAATGAAACAGGACGAGGTGACAGCAACACCAAATTACAATGTATAGCTGTAAAATTAACGATTAATACTTGAAGACAAAATTATTCTCATGTTTTCAGAAAAAAATTTCTCAATCTAATAAATTTTATTTTTTATTTTTTATTTTGTAAACAACAGACTTAATCTCATTCAGCACAAACATGACCAACAAAATTAATTATTATAAAAGAAAAACAAAATTCTCCCAACACATCTTAAAACACCAATGGAACTCACTTTTAAAACTTGTACACTTTCAAGAACAGAAATTAAACCACACTTGATAAAACACAATTCACAACCAAAAGCAACAGGATACAGCCTTCCTAATAATATTTTAGGAGCAAATGTTCATACATTGTGTGAATTTAACGGTAAACAAACAGAAAAAGGTTTCAGGAAAACAAACTAAAACACATATAAGAAAAATCACATGTCAAAAAGCGCACAAATTTGCAAAAGCAGATAAGAGACGGGGACGCAATTCAGAAAAAAAAGCAAACTGAGGAGGAAACTAAAAGAAAAACGGATCTGAACGCCTAAAAACGAATTTTTAAAAAAACTTGATTTTTTATTTCGAAAAAAGCTGTGAAAAGAAAAACAAATCTAAGCGACGAAATACCTCTTAAGAATGGGGAGGAATCTAGGGTTCGAACGGTGCAAAACCCTAAGAATTTCAGCTTCGGGAAGTCGCGAATCAAAACTGAGAGAGAAACTTCTTCGTTGTTGTTAGTTGGTTTGTAATTGTTCGTGAGAGAAAGAGAACAAGCTTGTACGAGTCGTTCACGTTTTCAAGTTAAGAGGAGCGTGGAGGGAGAATCACGCGCAGGTACTACGCGTTTGGTAAATTGGATTAATGCAAAAGCAGGGTTGGTTCTGCATAACAAGAAAAAGAGCATGTAGCAATGTCTGGCTCTCTGGTTGGTGCGTGAAAAACACGAGAAATAAAACTGCGGGTGGTGGTGATACTAAATCAGTATTTTATCTGGTTTATGTTTTGTGTCACTGCATGGGAATATGCATCTGATGATCTGATCTCAACCGTCGGATCCGAGCAATTGATTTTGATGGGGAATATAGTTTTGTTTGTGACTGTTGACTACAAGATTAATTGATTAATAGGTTAATGATATGGGTTAACTAAAATAATTAAGAAATTAATTGAGGTTTAAGGTGGTGGGATTCGTGGAATACGTGTCAGTAGAATCTTCAAAGTAATGAAGGAATCAGTCAAGCAAGTTGCCATGTCAAAAATGAGGTTGGTACTTTTTATGATTCATTGCACTTTTTCTTGAACTGTTTCTCCACACCAATTTATATTTTGTGTGTACTCTAATTCTCCATGTAGTTTATTGGTTGGTTAATGTGAAATTGACTATATCAAAGATTCATGAAATTCATGGGCTAGTGTGGAATCGTTGGTTTTGTTGACCAACATTCTTAAACAACATATAAATTCCCTATTCCACTTTCTGGAACTTATTATTTTTATTGTTTTATAACTGAGGTGTCCGGGTCAGCTTACACATCCTTTAATTAATTCACTAAAACTTTAAAATTAATGATCGGGTAAACCTCCAATAACTACCCTATTAAAAACCGAGGTAAATCGAATTCATAATCTTTTGAGTAATATATTTTTAAGAGTCTTAGTTGACTACTTGATTACTCAGTGATAATTAATTTATTATTTTTTATGTTATTTAATAATTGAATTATATAGAATTTATGGTTGGCTAAATAATACATAATTTGTATTTGTTATTAACAAATTACGTCTTAACAATTAGTCGATCCTTCCACTTAAGTAAGGACAAAAATAGTCATGTGAATCTTTTGCCTAAAGGAAGGTCGGCAAGATAATGGAATTGAAAACACACAAAAACACTTATCCTAATATGAAGATAATGCATGGATAATGTCCAATAACAATTTGATCAATTACACTACAACAAACTAACATGGATAATTCACTACGAATTTGATGTGTCTAACAACAACTGGGTAGGCCAACAGTTAACTAGAACTCTTGGGTATATTACTCAAGAGGTCATGAGTTTGTTCTACTTTGGTTGTTAATAGGAATGACCACTGAGGGGATTTATCCGACTGTCAACTTAAGGTCCCAAAGGATTAGTTAAAGTACGTGCAAACTGATCCAACACTTCCGATCACAAAAAAGAAAAATAAATAAATAAAAAAGAATCCGATGCGACGATTCATAACTCAACTTCGCTTGCCATATATCACATTAATGAGACCATTATATGAGTACCTAATCAGGACCATGTGCCACAGTTGAATTATGTTCTTATTTCGATTAAATAGTTGAATTGAAATCAATACAATAACTGAGCAAAAGATAGGCCTCGAGTAGACAATCTTTGTAGAGATCAGATTCCATAGGAGTATGCAGTAAGCAACTTTATGAAGACCTACCTTTACAGACGCCGTTGCATCGAGTTTACATGTAATAAAAGTGGAACATACTGAAATTTTCAGGCTCTGTATGAACGAAGAGGAAAGAGATAGTTGTGCTAATATTACATGGCTTTTTTTTTTTTTTTTAAATAACAAAAGAAAAATTTAGAGAGAAGCAGAGGCTTGTGTTTCACATTAAAAGCTTAAAAAACAATTTATTTACTAGATAAGTCGAAAGACCTGAATTCATCTAACCAACTTAATATCACACCAAATACAGTAAGAAAGAAACACACACCGCAGCTTTCATTGCATCATCATTTTGGTAAAATTAAGTGCTTCTGTTACTTTACCCTTTGCAACAACTGCATGCAATTGCTTTTATACGTCTTTTGAATGTACATTAAAGATGATCACATGGGACGATTTGCCTTTCAGTGAAACCTCTTTAACCATTCACGAGAACTTTGTTTATTGCAATAATATTACACTACCAACTAACTCCTGTGTTCCAATAACAGATGGCTAATAGGCCATCTTAGTGACACCTCTCTAGAGTAAATGATATATAAGTAACATGTACGTTGTCACATCAGTTACAACATAAAATTAAGATATTTTACCATTAACATTACTAATTAAGTAACGTTTTGCCCCTACATGAAGTCATACCCAATTGGGGTATCATGCAAAAACGGAGATGGAGTCGAGATTTTAACAATTTCAGAAATAGACTGGGCAGACAATGGTTGCTCACATTTGAAGTTAAACAGTGGTTTTAGAAATTTTTAATAAAAAAGTGCAGTGAGTGTACCAGGACATTGAAAGCATAAACATATACTTTACCTACTAGTATAAAGATGGAGCCAAGAAAGTTGTTCCGTGCTGGTTTAACAAAACAGCCATTATAATCTCCACGCAAAGCACCGTGCCTTCTGAATGTAAAGCTGAAAATGTTTCAAACTACACGCCACAAGTACAATACTTTTCTGACTCATTAGAATAAAGTTGATAACTTGTAATTTCCATCACTATTTCCATTAGATAATTCTAGATTTAAATCAAATTTAACGAATATAATGGGGATATCCCACACTTCATCCCCTTCTACAGTTGTTTTAGAGCATTGGATATATAACTTCAATTTAGTTATTTTATTATTTTAAAGTATTTTAGATATCTTTAATCCGTTCCAAATGCAATAGAACAAACAGAGAGAGATAAAATTGTTCACTTGGTGCACCATGTTATAATCATCCTGTTAAAGTATTTCAGAACTCCAACACATAATATAGAAAAGGGGCAGCCTTTTCCTATCCAACACAAAGAGATGATCGAAACGTAGTCGAAATCCGTGCTACATATACAAATTCATACAAGAAAATAAATGAGTTTTCCGTGGTTCAGATGACATGAAACGTCTAATTATTTACTGCCCAGTCATTTCTCCCTTATGCCAAGATTCTTTAACATAATTTCTTCAGCAGATGGGAAGCTCTGCAAAGAAAGAAGAAAACTAATAAATTTGCATAGTAAGTTTTGATCACATTCATTCAATCAACAATGTACATTACTGAGTAAGATTATACACACGTCTCAATGAAGGTAATGTAGCATAGACATTGGCAACCCACAATAGTAAAAACTTATATCGCGATACAACGTAGTCGAACACAATGTAGTAACGGAGGATGGAATTTCTACTGGATTCAACAAAATAGTTTCCTCTTAAACAGTTTTAATGATCATGCTGTAGTAGAACTTTTAAAAGCACAAACAAAAGATCTTCTAAAGAGTCATTGTGTAGACAAATTGATCTTCCCTGCCAGGAAGAATTCACTAAAAAAAATTTACTCATTCTTGATAAACTCTTGTTTATCAAGATCAAACAAGAGTTTAATTCATTAAGCTCAACCCTGGCTTGAACCTTTTTAGCCTGTTATTTTATTTTCCTATAACCAATATATCCCCAAAACCAAGCCACTGGCTTTTCTTCGAGTGGGTGGCACTGAGAAGCTCAATCCCAATCTTTACAGTACATAGAAATATTTTTATGCAATCATAATGTCTTCTAATTCATCAATATCATAACGACTTAAGTTTTCTCTAATTAAGAAATGCATAATTAGAAAGTAAAAAGCATATAGTTTAGTATTTCGTTATATAAAACCAAAAAGAAAATATTTTTTTAAAAGCCTAACCTAAATTAAGAGGCTGATTTCTGGCCGTCACACTCAGGACTCTCGTCAAAATTTTTAGAGGGAAACTTAGCGGAGGCCATTCCAACTTCAAACACTAAATTATCCCCCCTGGACCGGATCCCCGTGATGGACCACCACTTGAAGAAAGCCCAGACTCGAATACCATCCAGCTCCGCGATCCGACCCTGCTCGATCTTCCCCCTAATTCTATTAGAGTAGGTAGCCAAATAGTTGTCCGGCGGGAGCGTTAATTTACATGTGCCACCGAGCTGCACGGAGAACTCGCCAGAGGTCTGGTTCAAAGCGTAGGTTTGAACCGAGGAGGGAAGTAGCCCGATTGGGAAGCCATAGTTTGTTAACTCCGCGTGGGCGAGGGTTGGAGGATCGGGGCTCGAACACGAGAGACGCGTTGAGAGGAAGATGAGAGAGAAGAGAAAGAGAGCTTTGGCCATTCTCTTGTCGAAGAATCTTTTTCAGTTACGTGAGATAATTGTATATCTGTGACGGTTTGATTATTGAGTTGGGAGGAAGAAGAATATGCCTGGAATAATTTTAAAAAAAAAAAAGTTGACTTTCGCCACGTGGCAATGACAAGCTATGCCACGCAAGTCGCACCGTTTTCATGGGCACCACACGGCTCGCCGGTCTATGACAGTTATAACGGTGAGAAAAATAAGAACAATGTAATCAAAGCTATAACCATTAATTGGGTCCAATGGGCCTCATGTCATCGCCGTTGAGTCCAAGTCATTTTGGGCCTGCAAGAGTTTTAGGCTAAAACAATATGAGTAGATCATTAATTATATTAGAATTCAAGACTCCGTTTGGTTCACTTTTTTACACTTTTTAGAAAAGTTTTATGAAAAAAGTTAAAAAAATTTGAATTGGACAAGTATTACGATATAAGATTTGGAAATTAATAAAAATACCTCATATATTTATTTACTAAACATCCCCATAATAAAACATTAAAAGTTAACAAAAACACTCACAACCCACCCAAAAAATATGACAGCCGGCCACCACCATCGGAGGGTGGCCGGAGTGGCCGTATCGACGCATGACCAGTTGGATCTTACCTGTCGTGATCCGATATGACCTTTTTCAGTTAGATCCACGGTGGATCTGGCCGCATTTGCTCGTCAACAACGGCCAACATATGGTCGTCGTTGATGGTCAATGACGACCATATGTTCACCGTCGTTGACGACTGGCTACGGCCAAAGATCTAGCCTTTTCCGGTCAGATCCACCGTGGATACGGTTGGAAAAGTCTAGATCAGCGCACTACCGGCCATATTCAGCCGGTAGTTCGCCGTTTTACCAGATTCCGGCCATCTTCTGACAGTGATGGCCGAAATCTGGTAAATGTGGGTTGTTAGAGTGTTTTTGTAATTTCTAAAAAAAATATTTAAGGGCATTTAATTAAATTAACAAATTTAAGAGGTTTAAAAAAAGGTGAATAATATTATGAGTTTTTTCAATTTTACTGTTTAATTTTATTGAGAATACTAATAGTAGTATTCCCAAAAGGGAACCAACGGAGCCCAAGTCCCCTACTGACTATTCATTTTTGTCGAGGTTTTAAAATATTTATTTTATTATTATTAATATTAGTTATCAATCACATTTTTTATATATACATATAAAAAAGAATTAATCCGACTGATTTTACATGTAAATTTAAGAAAATGAAATCTGAGGTGGATCAAATTTTATCATCAGCTGTTTATTTGAAAAGATCAGATAGTGGGATTTTATTCCTGTAAATTGATATCACGGAGTCTTTAAATTTCCACCTACCGGGCCCATGAAATGAGTGGTCTCTTTAACAGCAAATTTCAAGCTCCTGTGACAAGAAAGAGTGAATTGGACAATAATGAAGAAAAGTTTTACCATTCTGATTTCTAGGGATTTTGATTGAGATGAGAGAACAATAAAAGGCCTCGCCATTCTGACATCTTTAGCTACATCCTATTTACTGGCCTTGGACAAAAGGTTCAATTATGTGGGAATGCAGACGATTTTAAAAAAAATATAAAAAATTATTGTTTTATTGTTGTACCCGCTAGTAATTGGTTTTTAAAACCGTCTCGTCTCGTGCAGATTTAGGATGAGTGGATTTACAGTATAATAGAACTTAGAAATAATTATGGTATAAGCTGCTAATTAATTAGATTATAGACTTTTTATCAAAGGCCTTGTTCTTTTTTATGATATTTAATGGCAAAAGATGTTAATGGTGCTCTTTATTTTGAAGAACATCTTTCTTATAAATAAAAAATATTTTTATTAATTTTTAATGGTAAAGAACACAATTTTCATTCAAATCCAATAGACTCTTTAAATTTAATGAAGATGCTCTTTATTTTTAAGAATAAGAGAGAGAATTAATAAATAAAATACATAAGAACTTGTAGTTTATTAATTAAAATTATCTAAATATAGAGGGCCAAATTCACTCTCTGATTTATATTTTAAAAATAAAGAATATGTTGGACTCTTGTTTTTATGGATAGACTCTTTGTCATAAAGAGTTTGAGTCATATAAAGAGTCATTTGGAGATGCTCTTATTTAAGCCCCACCTAAACTTTTTTTAAGTTTCAGAATCAATTAAATTTAAATAAATTTTCTTTTATTTCAAAATTAACCTTTTCCTTATCCTTTTAAATTTCTCGATTTCCTAATCTTCTTAATGTATCTTCTTCTTAACCCTTTTTAACTTCTCTTTTATTTAATTATAATTAATAAACAATAGTTTCGTTTGAAAACAAATCATTTTCTTGAAATTTTTTTTTGTTTTGTTTGTTTTTGAAGTGAATGAAAATTTGTTCAAATATACTTGTGATTTAGAAAAAATGTATCTGCAAAATCATGACCGGAAATATTCTTTCAATCTTGTGTTGGTTTTTTTTTTTATGGATTTTCCATAATTGTTTCCAATAATAAGCTTTTAAGAAAGAAAAGAATTAAAAAAAGATAGAAAATGGATAATTTTGGAAATTTTAAATTTATTTATTTTTAATTATTTTGGGAATTAGAAGAGTTTGGGTGAAACTTAAATAACATATCATAATCAAGTTGGGATTGTAATAGACCTGTCACTCATCTGGGACTAGGCTTGACTGATTACATTTTAATTGATAGTCATATCAATTATTTTCATATAAAAGACCAATTAACCTTTTTTTTTTACCCATTCTGCCCAAATGAAAGCAGAATCAGAATTTATAGAAAGGTAATTCTCTTGTCATTGTATAGTTCTGATAGTACAGAGCATGAACTTCATATATATAATATATATATATATATATATATTGATTGACAAACTGGAAGCTTAACTTCCTATATATAGATTACAATAAAACTATGCTTACTCACAATCTTACTAACCTCTATTATCTTGTGTAAATATAACGGTATGATACGGGTATTATATGTGTAAATATAATGGCATAGTACAGGTACTATATGCATAGTATCTATACTATACCGTTATATTTACACAGGATAGTAAGAGGTTATTAAGATTGTGAGTAAGCATAACATTCTTAAAGATTATACAGATATTTTTAAATTTCATCTGCAC